>NC_132895.1:34323221-34923221 GCF_030463535.1 Salminus brasiliensis | reverse complement strand
GTTCAGTGCTGGTTTTCAGGTTCAGGGTAAGTGCCGTTGACTCTAAGCTGATTACAGACAGCTTTTCAGAATATTCTCTGATCAGTTTAACTGGAGAACTTTACTTCCTGTGTTTACTGACTTTCACACTGACGGTCAGCATTGGTCAGGTCGTCTAGGTGAAATGGTCATTTTCTGAGGAAGCCTGAAGTCTGGATCTCTCGAAATCTGAGTTTTTCCTCATGTTAGTCAAACAGGCTCTGCTATAAAAAAAAAAAAAAAAAAAAAAAAAAAAAAAAACTCCACTGGCAGGTACTTCAGTACTAGTCTTCACCTTCATGGTAACTTTTGATCATATCCCAGCTTACCTGATCTGTAAGGACCTATAAAGCATGAGGAGCATTCAACATCCAGCCTTCATTCATCCTACAGTAAAACAGCCATCTGCACCACAGCGCCACCCCCAGGCTGTGATTGGTTTAGTGCGTGGTCTTCTGATCTACAGTAGATGCTCCAGTGCTACTCTGACTGTTAGATCCCAAATGCTGCCATAATAGATCCTATTTAACCCATTTAAGACAAATGTTTGTGCAGATATTTGCATATATTATAATCTATATATAAATATATTTGCATACTCAAACAAATGTAGCAAATTTAAATGAATGTAACCTGTATGTCTTACCAGCGCGTGCACAAATCCAGAGTCACACAGTTTAATCACGTTACAACAAATTACATTTATATACACTGTGTTGACAAAAGTATGTGGACACCTGCTCATGCAACGTCCAAAATCGAGAGCGGTAGCCAGGAGTTTGTCCTCATTTACTGCTGTAAAATGAATTTTGAAAAAGTTGATTGCATTCAACCTTTAGTGGGAGTATCAATGAGGTCAAATCCTGTGTTTCTCCACTCTATACTCCAGACCGTTCAATACTCACACCATCTCATCACCATGCTTACTAGCTGTACTACATCAGTAATTGGCCAATCAGCCAACCAGGTAAGTTGTTGGAGGGAGAGTGTCTGTAAAGGACAGGAAGAAGAAGGCCTCCACAGTCAGGTAGGCTACTCCAACTTTATAAACGATGGAAAGTGTAAAGATCAGAACAAGGACAGGATCTTCAGCACGTCCAGAGACTCTCCCAGCTTCACCTCTAAACCTATGGAGGAGAAACTGTTCACGGTTTAAATGTTAGTGTGGAGAACAGGAGCAGAACAGCACTGGAGTTGCTAGCATACATGCTAACAGTGTTTGCATTAGCTTCCCGGCTAGCTGGCTAGGACAGATCAACTCCGTAAATTGAACCTTTTATAGATTCTCAGTAAAAGGTTCAGGTCCATCAGGACATCCAGCTCTGACTCCTGTGGGTTCGTAGCTCAAGACAGATCCTTTTTAAAGTCTGTAGTGCTGGTGTTGGTGTTGTAGATACAGAGAACTGTCTGTGTTCCACCTGAGGCACCCGTGGAAGCTCAGCAGCATCTGTCCTACCTCACCTGCTGCTTCTGACGTCTCCAACACCACACGCCATTGATTGTAAGCAGCGCCCCCTGGTAGAAGAGGACTAGGATAAGATTGGACTCTCTGGAGCAGAAAAACATGAACTTACTGGCACCATGCCCAATGTCCGGCATGAGTCACCTGGATATAAAGCCCCCCACCATTGAGCTGTGGAGCAGTGTAACTGTCTTCTCTAGAACTTTTGGGATGAGGTGGAGTGGTGCTCATCCAACATACTGACTTCACTAATGTTCGTCATTGAAGGTGTTGGATAGTAATTTGGCATCCTACAGCACGCCAATCTTTATGTGTTCTGTTCATAATGCTGCTTTTCAAGCAAAATTCTTCTCTTCCTCCAGTTACTGCAAGACCCTCAAACTGAGCATATTACACTACAGTACATCTGCTGTTCCACTGGATGTTCTAAGACAAAGTGTAAACAAAGATGGCCACCCCACTTTTTAATTGAAAAGAAGGTTAGCTGAGCAGACCCCAGTAAGTTTGACAATAAGTGACAGTAAGTGAACAGCATTGTCTCAGTTGTCAGTAATAAAGTGGGAATTGTGTCTAGAACTGCTGAAATGTTCTAGATAGATTCTAATAAAATATATCCCAGCCCAAAGATTGTGAGGAAATTTTGAGAGCTTCATTCTTTTCAGCAGCTTTCATGAGCTTTTTATATTAGTATATTTAATGAGCAAACAACCAATTGCAATTAATATGAGTCTTTAAAAGGCATGTGATGTGACCGGTGTTCTCCATCGCGGTGGAGACAAGAAAAAGTGCAAAATCTGAGATTGTTCCACCATGATTGAGAAGACTGGAGCCGTAGACTAAGTCTCAGCATTGGAATGAAAAAAGGTGCTTAAAACTGAGTTTTTTTTTTCCTTCCACCTATAGCGTCTCTGGCTCTAGAAGCATTTTATTCTCCATTTGGCCTGGGGCACTCTCCGATCCACCGAGGACCAAGGAGCCCTTACCCAAAGTGGGCTAAGAACAAGATTGCATTGATTGGGCCAACCCAACTGCTCCGCTTTTCTGAGTGGAAGACGAAGGCAGGCCAACCCCATTCTTGAGTGGGACTTGAACACACTGACACTAAGTGGAGGTCAAGACAAACTGGGCCAACTCAAATGTATATTGTTCATAAGACTCCGAACAGTTACTATTTTAAATCAGGGTTTCACACTGATGGTTACTTTTGCTCTTTTTAACCTGATTGGGTGAGGTGGAAATATGATGGAATTTTTTTAAACATGGATATCTTCTATAAAACAAGAGCTATGGTGTTTATTAAGGAGCACTTAAGAGCTAATAAGCTTACTTGAGAGAAAAATAAGAACATGAACCTCTTCAAACTAGATTATGTTAAGGATATAAGCGTAAGACTAGTTTTCACAGTGATGGTAACTAAGATAAACAATCTGATGTCTGGAAGAACAGAAAAACAAACAAACAAACAAAAACTAACAAAAAAACATAATAATAATAATATAAAACATAATAATGATCTCCAATGGAGATTGGAGTGTGAAGTGTGGCAATCCTGACTGCTTCCTCCCCATTTCATTTAGTCCTGTATGTGGAAAAAAGTTTACTAAAGTGGCCAGTAGGGGGAAGCACAAGGCTGTGTTTTTAAAAAAAAGTGGCCCATGAGGGAAATCATTAGGAAGGGGTTGAGAAAGGGGTGTGTAAAAACTTTTCAACATATAGTGCAAATTTATCTTCAGCATGATTTCAGCAGTGTACGCTTTAATGTTTCCTGACTGCAAGCAATGTCCTTATTTATGATTCATTAATTAAAAGTTTTAACCAAACCATGAAAACTAAAGCTCTTCTACCTGCAGTGTTTCTCCACTCTGGATTCCAAACTCATTCAACACCAACACCTTCCAAACCTCATGCTAACCAGCAATCATGGAAGTCCTGCTTTAGTCTTTAGACTTTAAACTCAGCGTTGTGTCTTGCAGCGAAAGGTGTTTAATTAGTGATGAACTTTTCCAACATGACACGCCTATTAATAGTGAGCCAATTCTTAGTTAATAGTTAATTCTTTTCTGCAGATTGTGTTCCTTCCTATTCGCTGATGCTGGAACATCAACATAACTCAGAGAATGACTTCAGCTCATTCATCTGCTGACTGACAGTAAGTGAACAGCAGCAGCTCAGTAATCAAGTTGGTATTGTGTCTAGAACTAAAGAAAAGTCAATAAATATATCCCAGCACAAAATCCATAAGGAGAGTGTCTGATGATCGACATCTTCATTCTTTCAAGCAGCTTTGATGATTCTAATACTGCAGTTTTTTTTTTTTTCTGGTAACCTGGTTGTCAGCTGGACATGGGCTCTAAGATCTTCATCTGCTCCAAACAGTCCAGTCTAGAAGATCAGCCCGAAGGATCATTTATCTGAGTTTCCGTCAGCCCACAGTGCTTTTGTGATTACTTCCCACAATGCAAAGCATTCACTACTTTATCCACATTCTCCCACCTTTTTGGAATATATTTTTCTGTTTAATGAGCAAGCAGCCAATCGGACATAGCAATTATGATGAGTCTTTGAAAGGTGCGTGATGTAAATGGTGTTCTCAATAGAGAAGACTGGAGCAGCAAACCAAGTCTTAGCATCAGAATAGAAAACCTGCTTAAAACTTTTGGAAAAAGGAGATTTTTTTTCTTTTATCTAAAGATCTGATAGAGCGGGGTTTGTGTTTGTCGCCCTTTCAGCCAGAGACCATGTAGTGCCCCTGACTCTAGGAGCATCTCATTCTTTCTCTCTGACCCACACAGGACCAGGAAAACCCTGCCCAAAATGGACAGAGAATGAGCTTGGAGGTTTTTTTTTTCTGGATCAGCCTAACTGCACCTCCCCTATGTGTGGGAGAAGAAAGAAAGTCTGAAAGATTGGGTGTGGTGGAAATATGCTAATTATCTGTCTTACCATCAACGTAAAGTCAGGTTAAGATTGAGGGGAAGGCGGTCAGCTCTGTTTGTCACTAAAGGGACAGGTAGACATCCTGTTCTACTCTGATAATTATCTCATTGTTTCATGTGTTTTAATCACAGCTAGCAATAACTAAAATGTGGGTCAGTTCTGTGTGTAAAGCCCAACCCACATCACACACCCAGAAACACATTCACAGGTTTGCTGCTTTCTGAAGTTATAAGTAGCTCAGTGCTTATCTTTCAGTTCATGGTAGATGCTTCTAATTCCTAGAAAATTATCATCAGTGTTAAGAATAGCAATCCTTATTTGATAGAAAAACAAGAACATACATTTAACTAGTCTAGACTTGATTACGTTAAGACTGTACATTGTGAGACTAGTTTTCACAATGACGGTAACTGAGATACACTGAGTCTGAGATATGGAATATCAGGAAAAAAAAACAACCCAGAATTTTTGGAATTGTACACTGCCAGAAACACACTAAAGATACATTTGCACTATATGTTTTAAAGTTTGTGGACACCACTTCTCAATAGCTAATCCAATTAAGTAGCTTTGGGATAAGTTGTCTAACTGGAGACCCTATACATCTAATGCTAGCATTGTGGAATGGCATCAAAGGGTATAAAGCCCCCCAGCATTGAGCTGTGGAACAGTGGAATTGTGTTCTCTGGAATGATGGTTCTCCATCTAATACTTTTCGGGTGAGTTGGGGATTTGAGGATGATGAGGTGGGGTGGTAATCCAACATCCTGCACCAGAATCTAGCAAAAAGCCATCTTCCTTGGACAGTAGAAACAGTTACTCCAACAAAGGCAGGATATGCTCTTTTTCAATATCCTTGATTGTAGAATAAATAATGAATGTGCAGGTGTCCAAATAATTTTTGTCCATATAGTGTAGCTCATTAGCATTATTGAAAGTATGTAACCATGCAGGAATATGGATCTACTGCACCAGAAGTTTATTCATGTCCATTATTCTTATGCTATACTTTATTATTTTTATTATAAATGTGTGTGTGTGTGTGACATAAAACTGCTCATATGAGCAAACAACCAATCAAATTGCTCATATGATTCTCAGACGACTAATATTGTTACCTCAGACTAAGACAGGCTACCCTTAGCTGATATATTTTATTAGTTTGATATGGGCAAAGCTACAGCACACTTTTCTGTTTGTTAGCATGTAAAACTGAACTGCCAGCAGGAGCGCTAACCCTTCATGTAGCCTACTTTGCTAGCTCCCTACTTTTCCACTGTCAACTGTGAAGATTCTGAGAGCCTCGTTAAATCCTAAAAGGACATGTCAACATTAAAATACACTGGGGGGGTTCTCTATAAAGCCAGCAAAATCTCAGTTCACAGTAATAAAGTGCTATATAAATAACCAAATTTGGATTAAAGTGGGAATTGTGTCTACAACTGCTGAAATGTTCTACATCAATATATCATAGCACAAAGATCATGAATAATGGCTTGGTGTTTGAGATCTTCAAACACTGCAGTTCTGTTTCAGGAACCTGGTTTTCAGCTGGATCTGGGCTTCTGGATCTTCATCTGCACTGAAGAGACCAGTCTGGAAGGTCAGCGTGAGGACTCATTTATCTGAGCTTCTTCCCTTAACGCAAAGCCTCCACTTCATCATCCATGCTCTCCCATTCCTTATTCTAGAAGATCAGATGGTGTGGGTTTTCTGAGCAATTCATTTTCCGTTTGGCCTGGTGCCCTCAGTAAACCACATATGACCCTCAGCCCTACGCATGCTGGGCAGATAACAAGGTTTGGTTCATTTGGGAAAGCCCCAAGACTCTTTTTCTGTCAGATGAAAAAGAAGAAGTCATGCCGTACAGAAAGTCTCTCTTCTGAATCTCCCCTGCCTAAAGAATAAATCAAATTGATCCAACCCAGACTGAGATCATATGAGCTTCAGAGCTCTGACTATTTTAGAGCAAGGTTTAACTCTGATGGTTGGTTATTACTATGGGGACAGATAGTCATCGTCGAATTACATTCGATCTGTCAGTGAGATGGTACTTACAAGTGGGGATACTTGGGATGGTAGATGGAACACGACTTGACCAGATGTGAAGTTGCTGTGGTAGAAAACAGAGAAAAAGTTACATAAATCAAGCAGAATAAGAAGAAGATAGGTTAATGGCATGTTTTACGAGCCATTTTCGCTCTGGTTGGTCATCGCATTTTGCTAGGCTTCTTAATAATGGATATTGCGTTTTTAGGAAGTTTAAATTACATTCGATCTGTCAGTAAGGTCGTATTTACAAGTACTTGGGATTGTAGATGCAACGGGACTTGACAAGATGTGAAGTGTAACTGTGGTATAAAAATAAAAAAAAATGTACATAAATGAAGGACAATGAGGCGGAAACTCCGCGAAATGCTTGTGAAATTTAAATAGTTAAAAGGGAGCTGGAGGAGAAGGACAAGAAATAATTAACAAAGCAACACCCAAAACCAAGCTACTAAAATAGTTACAGTTTCAGATGTGGTGTAAAACACATTGTAATATGAAAACCGTAATCATAATAACAATAACTGGCACAAAAATGGCATATTTAACACGCTGTTTTTGCTGCATTTGGTCATCGTACTTCGATAGGCTTCTTAATAATGGATATTTCGGTATTTACGAAGTTTAAATTACATTCGTTCTGTCAGTGAGGTCGAATTTACAAGTGGGGATACTTGAGATTGTAGATGGAACACGACTTGACCAGACGTTAATTGTAACGGTGGTATAAAAATAAGAAAATATAAATAAATTAAGCAGAATAAGTCGGAAAGTCAGCAATAAAGTAGTGAAGTGTAAATAGTTAAAAGGGAGCTGGAGGAGAAGGACAATGAATAATTAACTATTCCATTAGCTTGGTTTTATATGGTGTTTTGTTACAGTTTCAGATGTGGTGGAAAACACATTCAAATATTATTAAAAAATAATTAGAATAATAATTGGGACAAAAATGGCGTCTTTTATACGCTTTTGTTGCTTCGTTTGGTCATCGTACTTTGATAGGCTTCTTAATAATGGATGTGTCGTTATTTAAGAAGTTTAAATTACATTCGATCTGTCAGGGAGGTCGAATTTACAAGTGGGGATACTTGGGATTGCAGATGGAACACGATTTAACCAGAAGTGATGTCTAACTGTGGTTTTAAAATGAGAAAATATTATGAATCAAGCAGAATGAGGCGGGAACTCAGCGAGAAGTTGGTTCAGTGAAAAAGTTCAAAGGCAGCTGGAGGAGAAGGACAAGACATATTTAACAAAGCAACACCCAAAACCAAGCCACTAAAACAGTTACAGTTTTAGATGTGGTGTAAAACAGAATGTAATAGGAAAAACTTAACCATAATAATATTGGCACACAAATTGCCTCTTTAACATGCTTTTGTCGCTCCGTTTGGTCATCGTACATTTGATAGGCATCGTAATAATGGATATTTTTGTATTTAGGAAGTTTAAATTACATTCGATTTGTCAGTGAGGTCGAATTTACAAGTGGGGATACTTGCGATTGTAGATGGAACAAGACTTGACTAGATGTGAAGAGTAACTGTGGTATAAAAATGAAAAATATATACATACATCAAGCAGAATGAGGCGGGATTTCAGCAAGAAGGAAGTGAAGTCTAAATAGTTGAAAGGGACCTGGAGGAGAAAGACAAGGAGTAATTAACAAAACACCACCTAATACCAAGCTACTGGAATAGTTACAGTTTCAGATGTGTTGTAAAACACATTGAAATTTGAAAAAATAATCAGAATAATAATAATTGGCACAAAAAGTGGGACTTTTACATACTTTTTCGCTCCGTTTTGTCACAGTACTTTGATAGGCTTCCTAATAATGGATAAGTGGGTATTTAGGAAGTTTAAATTACATTCGATCTGTCAGGGAGATCGAATTTACAAGTGGGATAACTTGCGATTGTAGATGGAACACGACCTGAATAGATGTGAAGTGTAACGGTGGTATAAAAATGATAAAATATAATAAATCAAGCAAAATGAGGCGGGAACTCAGCGAGAAGGCAAAGAAGTGTAAATAGTTAAAAGGGACCTGGAGAATAAAAACAAGGAATAATTAACAAAACAGAACCTAATAACAAAATACTGGAACAGATACAGTTTCATATTTGGTGTAAGACATTGTAATATGCAAAAAAAATCAAAATAATAATAATTGGGGGAAAAATGGCGTCTTTTATACGCTTTTGTCGCTCCGTTTGGTCATCGTACTTTGATAGGCTTCTTAATAATGGATAAGTCGGTATTTAGAAAGTTTAAATTACATTCGATCTGTCAGGGAGGTCGAACTTACAAGTGGGGATACTTGGGATTGTAGATGGAACACAACTTGACCAGATATGAAGTGTAACTGTGGTATAAACATGAGAAAATATAATAAATCAAGCAGAATGAGGCAGGAACTCAGCGAGAAGGTAAAGAAGTGTAAATAGTTAAAAGGGAACTAGAGTAGAAAGACAAGGAGTAATTAACAAACCACCACCTAATACCAAGCTACTGGAATAGTTACAGTTTCAGATGTGGTGGAAAATACATTCGAATATTAATATAAAATATTTAGAATAATAATTGGGACACAAATGGAGTCTTTTATACGCTTTTGTCGCTCCGTTTGGTCATCGTACGTTGATAGGGTTCTTAATAATGGATATTTCGGTATTTACGAAGTTTAACTTACATTCGATCTGTCAGGAAGGTTTTATGTACAAGTGGGGATACTTGGGAATGTAGATGTAACTCAAATTGACCAGATGTGAAGTGTAACTATGGTATAAAAATGATAAAATAAATCAAGCAGAATGAGGCGGGAGCTCAGCGAGAAGGTAGTTAAGTGTAAATAGTTAAAAGGGACCTGGAGAAAAAAAGACAGGGAGTAATATGTCATGCTGGCTAGGCGAGACAAGGGAACACTCGCAGGGACAGAGCAATGCAGAGAAACAGTCTTTAATGACAAAACCAAAATGAACAAACACAAACAAAACGAGGCAGCAAAGTACAGGGTCCAATAAAGAGAAACAGAAAACAAACAGGTGACAACTGAAACGGGGATAAACCTGGAAAACCACCAGTCTGGAAAGCAGTCCGGGAGCAAAGCGAAAGGGGACAAATCAAACGGGGGGAGGAAGGCTAGAACGCAACAGAACCAACGAAACTAACAACCAAAAACCTCACCCCAAAACCGCGCTCGTCAGGCGCCGATGAACTTACTCGACTCAGGTGCAAGGGAACCGGACGCCAAATCACCCTGGCAACCAACCGGTGAACCAGACAGCGAACTCCTGAACGTGAAACCGCTCCAATAGAGCATATACTACTTGAACTTGTAGACCTCCCTAGAAGTCTCCAGAACCTGAAGCCAACCTTACAGCTTGGCATCACAAGAGTAATTCTTGACGCCGAGGCATCTGCGTTTGCTCCCTTTGTACCCCAGCACACAGGTGAAACAAATCAGACGTAAACAGAAAACATGGCGCCTTACTGCGACCGCTATCAACATAAAAGTCATTAGTGAGAAAACCAACGGGAGGAACAGAAAGTACGTGAACACTGAAATTAACCCAACATTGACTGAAAAGTTCCGAGGAGCCTGTGGACCGCGGCCCGGAGCCGCCCCTGGGGGGGGCGCGGCGCCGCAGGGCTGACATAATAAACAAAAAACACAACCTAAAACCAAGCTACTGGAATAGTTACAGTTTCAGATGTGGTGGGAAACACATTCGAATATTAATAAAAAATAATTAGAATAATAATTGGGACAAAAATGGCGTCTTTTACACGCTTTTGTCGCTCCGATTGGTCATCGTACTTTGATAGGCTTCTTAATAATGGATATTTCGGAATTTAGGAAGTTTCATTTACGTTCGATCTGTCAGGAAGGTCATATATACAAGTGGGGATACTTGGGAACGTAGATGGAACAAGACTTGACCAGATGTGAAGTGCAACTGTAGTATAAAAATGAAAAAAATATACATACATCAAGCAGAATGAGGCGGGATTTCAGCAAGAAGGTATTGAAGTGTAAATAGTTGAAAGGGACCTGGAGCAGAAAGACAAGGAGGAATTTACAAAACACAACCTAAAACCAAGCTACTGGAATATTTACAGTTTCAGATGTGGTGGAAAACACATTCGAATATTAATAAAAAATAATAATAATAATAATAATTGGGACAAAAATGGCGTCTTTTATATGATTTTGTCGCTCCGTTTGGTCATCGTACGTTGATAGGCTTCTTAATAATGAATATTTCGGTATTTACGAAGTTTAATTTACATTCGATCTGTCAGGAAGGTCATTTTTACAAGTGGGGATACTTGGGAATGTAGATGGAACAAGACTTTACCAGATGTGAAGTGTAACTGTGTAATAAAAATGAGAAAATATAATAAATCAAGCAGAATGAAGCGAGAACTAAGCGAGAAGGTAGTGAAGTGTAAATAGTTAAAAGGGACCTGGAGGAGAGAGACAAGTAGTACTAAACAAACACAACCTAAAACCAAGCTACTGGAATAGTAACAGTTTCAGATGTGGTGGAAAACACATTCGAATATTAATAAAAAAATAATTCGAATAATAATTTGGAAAAAAACAGCGTCTTTTATTAGCATTTGTCGCTCCGTTTGGTCATCCTACTTTGATAGGCTTCTAAATAGTGGATGTTTCGGTATTTAGGAAGTTTAAATTACATTCGATCTATGAGGGAGGTCGAATTTACAAGTGGGATAACTTGCGATTGTAGATGGAACACGACCTGACCAGATGTGAAGTGTAACTGTGGTATAAAAATGATAAAATACAATAAATCAAGCAGTATGAGGCGGGAACTAAGCGAGAAGGTAGTTAAGTGAAAATAGTTAAATGGGAGCTGGAGAAGAAAAACAAGGAATATTTAACAAAACACCACACAATACCAAGCTACTGGAATAGTTACAGTTTCATATTTGGTGTAAAACACATTGTAATATGCAAAAATAATCATAATAATAATAATAATGGGGGAAAAAATTGCGTCTTTTGTTAGCTTTTGTCGCTCCGTTTGGTCATCGTACTTTGATAGGCATCTCAATAATGGATATTTCGGTATTTAGGAAATTTAATTTACATTAGATCTGTCAGGAGGGTCATATTTAGAAGCGGGGATACTTGGGAATGTAGATGGAACACGACTTGACCAGTTGTGAAGTGTAACTGTGGTATAAAAATGAAAAAAATATACATACATCAAGCAGAATGAGGTGGGATTTCAGCAAGAAGGTATTGAAGTGAAAATAGTTAAAAGGGAACTGGAGGAGAAAAACAAGGAATAATTAACAAAACACCACCTAATACCAAGCCACTGGCACAGAAACAGTTTCATGTGTGTTGTAAAAAACATTGTAATATGAAAAAATAATAGTTATAATAATTGGCACAAAAAGTGCATCTTTTACATGCTTTTTCGCTCCGTTTGGTCATCTTACTTTGATAGGCTTCTTAATAATGGATAAGTCGATATTTAGGAAGTTTAAAATACATTCGATCTGTCAGGAAGATCGAATTTATAAGTGGGGATACTTGGGATGGTAGATGGAACACAACTTGACCAGATGTGAAGTGTAACTGTGGTATAAACATGAGAAAATATAATAAATCAAGCAGAATGAGGCGGGAACTCAGAGAGAAGGTAATGAAGTGTAAATAGTAAAAAGGGACCTGGAGCAGAAAGACAAGGAGGAATTTACAAAACACAACCTAGAACTTAGCTACTGAAATAGTTACAGTTTCAGATGTGTTGGAAAACACATTCGAATATTAATTAAAAAATAATAAGAATAATAATTGGGACAAAAATGGCGTCTTTTATGCGATTTCGTCGCTCCGCTTGTTGATCGTACTTTGATAGGCTTCTTAATAATGGATATTTCGGTATTTAGGAAGTTTAATTTATATTCGATCTGTCAGGGAGGTCGAATTTACAAGTCGGGATACTTGGGATAGTAGATGGAACACGACATGACCAGATGTGAAGTGTAACTGTGGTATAAAAATGATCAAATATGATAAATCAAGCAGAATGAGGCGGGATTTCAGCAAGAAGGTAGTGAAGTGTAAATTGTTAAAAGGGAATTGGAGAACAAATACAAGGAATAATTAACAAAACACCACCTAATACCAAGCTACTGGAATATTTACATTTTCATATGTGGTGTAAAACACATTGTAAAATGAAAAAAATTATCAATAATAATATTAATAATTGGCACAAAAAGTGCGTCTTTTACATGCTTTTTCGCTCCGTTTGGTCATCGCACTTTGATAGGCTTCTTAATAATGGATTTGTCTTATTTAGAAAATTTAAATTACATTCGATCTGTCAGGGAGGTCGAATTTACAAGTGGGGATACTTGGGATAGTAGATGGAACACAACTTGACCAGTCGTGAAGTGTAACTGTGGTAGAAAAATGATAAAATATAATAAATCAAGCAGAATGAGGCGGAAAATCAGCAAGAAGATAAATAAGTGTAAATAGTTAAAAGGGAGCTGGAGGATAAAAACATGGAATAATTAAAAAAACACCACCTAATACCAAGCTTCTGGAATAGTTACAGTTTCAGATGTGTTGGAAAACACATTGTAATGTGAAAAAAAATTAGAATAATAATAATAATAACAACAACAATAATAATAATAATAATAATAATAATAACAACAATAATAATAATAATAATTGGCACAAAAAACGTGCGTCTTTTATATGCTTTTCGCTCCGTTTGGTCATCGTACTTTGATAGGCTTCTTAATAATGGATAAGTCGGTATTTAGCAAGTTTAATTTACATTCGATCTGTCACGAAGGTCATATTTACAAGTGGGGATAATTGGGAATGTAGATGGAACAAGACTTGACCAGATGTGAAGTGTAACGGTGGAATAAAAATGAGAAAATATAATAAATCAAGCAGAATGAGGCGGGAACTCAGAGAGAAGGTAATGAAGTCTAAATAGTTAAAAGGGACCTGGAGCAGAAAGACAAGGAGTAATTTACAAAAGATAACCTAAAACAAGCTACTGGAATAGATACAGTTTCAGATGTGGTGGAAAACACATTCGAATATTAATAAAAAATAATTCGAATAATAATTGGGACAAAAATGGCGTCTTTTATACGCTTTTGTCGCTCCGTTTGGTGATCGTACTTTGATAGGCTTCTTAATAATTGATTTTTCGGTATTTATGAAGTTTAATTTACATTCGATCTGTCAGGAGGGTCATATTTACAAGTGGGGATACTTAAGAATGTAGATGGAACACGACTTGACCAGACGTGAAATGTAACTGTGGTATAAAAATGAAAAAAAATATATACATACATCAAGCAGAATGAGGCGGGATTTCAGAAAGAAGGTATTGAAGTGTAAATAGTTGAAAGGGACCTGGACGAGAAAGACAAGGAGTAATTAACAAAACACAACCTAAAACAAGCTACTGGAATAGTTACAGTTTCAGATGTGGTGGAAAACACATTCGAATATTAATAAAAAATAATTATAATAATAATAATTGGGACAAAAATGTCGTCTTTTCTTAGCTTTTTTCGCTCCGTTTTTTCATCGTACTTTGATAAGCTTCCTAATAATGAATTTGTCGTTATTTAGGATGTTTAAATTACATTCGATCTGTGAGGGAGGTCGAATTTACAAGTGGGGATACTTGGGAATGTACATGGAACTCAACTTGACCAGATGTGAAGTGTAACTGTGGTATAAAAATAATAAAATAAATCAAGCAGAATGAGGCGGAAACTCAGCGAGAAGGAAATGAAGTGTAAATAGGTAAAAGGGACCTGGAGAAGAAAGATACGGAGTAATTAACAAAACACAACCTAAAACCAAGCTACTGGAATAGTTACTGTTTCATATGTGGTGTAAAACACATTGTAATATGAAAAAAATAATAATAATAATAATAGCCACAAAAAGTGCGTCTTTTACATGCTTTTGTCGCTCCGTTTGGTAATCGAACTTTGATAGGCTTCCTAATAATGGATTTGTCTTCATTTAGAAAGTTTAAATTACAATCGATCTGTCAGGGAGGTCGAATTTACAAGTGGGGATACTTGGGATTGTAGATGGAACACAACTTGACCAGATATGAAGTGCGAGAACTTAATGAAGTGTAAATAGTTAAAAGGGAGCTGGAGCAGAAAGACAAGGAGTAATTTACAAAAAACAAACCTAAAACCAAGCTACTGGAATAGTTACAGTTTCAGATGTGGTGGAAAACACATTCGAATATTAATAAAAAATAATTATTATAATAATAATAATAATTGGGACAAGAATGGCGTTTTTTATACGCTTTTGTCGCTCCGATTGGTCATCGTACTTTGATAGGCTTCTTAATAATGAATTTGTCGTTATTTAGGATGTTTAAATTACATTCGATCTGTCAGGGAGATCGAATTTATAAGTGGGGATACTTGGGATGGTAGATGGAACACAACTTGACCAGATGTGAAGTGTTACTGTGGTATAAACATGAGAAAATATAAAAAATCAAGCAGAATGAGGCGGGACCTCAACGAGAAGGCAATGAAGAGTAAATAGTTAAAAGTGACCTGGAGAAGAAGGACAATGAGTAATTAACAAAAACAACCTAAAACCAAGCTACTGGAATAGTTAAAGTTTCAGATGTGGTGGAAAACACATTCGAATATTAATAAAAAATAATAATAATAATTGGGACACAAATGGCGTCTTTTATACGCTTTTGTCGATCCGTTTGGTCATCGTACTTTGATAGGCTTCTTAATAATGGATATTTCGGTATTTAGGAAGTTTAATTTCCATTCGATCTGTCAGAAAGGTCATATTTACAGGTGGGGATACTTGGGAATGTAGATGGAACAAGACTTGATCAGATGTGAAGTGTAACTGTGGTATAAAAATGATAAAATACAATAAATCAAGCAGAATGAGGCGGGAACTCAGCAAGAAGGTAAAGAAGTGTAAATAGTTAAAAGGGAACTAGAGTAGAAAGACAAGGAGTAATTAACAAACCACCACCCAATACCAAGCTACTGGAATAGTTACAGTTTCATATTTGGTGTAAAACACATTGTAATATGCAAAAGTAATCATAATAATAAAAATTGGGACAAAAATGGCGTCTTTTATACGCTTTTGTCGCTCCGATTGGTCATCGTACTTTGATAGGCTTCCTAATTATGAATTTGTCGTTAATAAGGAAGTTCAAATTACATTCGATCTTTCAGGGAGATCGAATTTACAAGTGGGGATACTTGGGATTGTAGATGGAACACTACTTGAGTGTAACTGTGGTATAAAAATGATAAAATATAATAAATCAAGCAGAATGAGGCGGGAACTCAGCAAGAAGGTATTGCAGTGTAAATAGTTAAAAGGGACCTGGAGAAAAAAAGACAAGGAGTACTAAACAAAACTCAACCTAAAACCAAGCTACTGGAATAGTTACAGTTTCAGATGTGGTGGAAAACACATTCGAATATTAATAAAAAATAATTATAATAATAATTGGGACAAAAATGGCGTCTTTCACACGTTTTTTGTCGCTCCGCTTGGTCATCGTACTTTGATAGGCTTCTCAATAATGGATATTTCGGTATTTAGGAAATTTAATTTACATTCGATCTGTCAGGAGGGTCATATTTAGAAGTGGGGATACTTGGGAATGTAGATGGAACACGACTTGACCAGTTGTGAAGTGTAACTGTGGTATAAAAATGAAAAAAATATACATACATCAAACAGAATGAGGTGGGATTTCAGCAAGAAGGTATTGAAGTGAAAATAGTTAAAAGGGAACTGGAGGAGAAAAACAAGGAATAATTAACAAAACACCACCTAATACCAAGCTACTGGCACAGAAACAGTTTCATATGTGTTGTAAAAAACATTGTAATATGAAAAAATAATAGTAATAATAATTGGCACAAAAAGTGCATCTTTTACATGCTTTTTCGCTCCGTTTGGTCATCGTACTTTGATAGGCTTCTTAATAATGGATAAGTCGGTATTTAGGAAGTTTAAATTACATTCGATCTGTCAGGGAGATCGAATTTATAAGTGGGGATACTTGGGATGGTAGATGGAACACAACTTGACCAGATGTGAAGTGTAACTGTGGTATAAAAATGATAAAATATAATAAATCAAGCAGAATGAGGCGGGACCTCAGCAAGAAGGTAAAGAAGTGTAAATAGTTAAAAGGGAACTAGAGTAGAAAGACAAGGAGTAATTAACAAACCACCACCCAATACCAAGCTACTGGAATAGTTACAGTTTCATATTTGGTGTAAAACACATTGTAATATGCAAAAGTAATCATAATAATAAAAATTGGGACAAAAATGGCGTCTTTTATACGCTTTTGTCGCTCCTATTGGTCATCGTACTTTGATAGGCTTCCTAATAATGAATTTGTCGTTAATAAGGAAGTTCAAATTACATTCGATCTTTCAGGGAGATCGAATTTACAAGTGGGGATACTTGGGATTGTAGATGGAACACTACTTGAGTGTAACTGTGGTATAAAAATGATAAAATATAATAAATCAAGCAGAATGAGACGGGAACTCAGCAAGAAGGTATTGCAGTGTAAATAGTTAAAAGGGACCTGGAGAAGAAGGACAATGAGTAATTAACAAAAACAACCTAAAACCAAGCTACTGGAATAGTTACAGTTTCATATTTGGTGTAAAACACATTGTAATATGAAAAAATAATCATAATAATAATAATAATTGGGGGAAAAAATAGCGTCTTTTGTTAGCTTTTGTCGCTCCGTTTGGTCATCGTACTTTGATAGGCTTCTTAATGATGGATATTTCGGTATTTAGGAAGTTTAAATTACATTTGATCTATGAGGGAGGTCGAATTTACAAGTGGGATAACTTGCGATTGTAGATGTAACACGACTTGACCAGATGTGAAGTGTAACTGTGGTATAAAAATGATAAAATATAATAAATCAAGCAGAATGAGGAGAGAACTCAGCGAGAAGGTATTGAAATGTAAATATTTTAAAGGGACCTGGAGCAGAAAGACAGGGAGGAATTAACAAAACAGAACATAAAACCAAGCTTCTGGTATAGTTAAAGTTTCAGATGTGGTGTAAAACACATTGGAATATTAATTAAAAAAAATAAATAGAATAATAATTGGGACAAAAATGACGTCTTTCACACGTTTTTGTCGCTCCGTTTGGTCATCGTACTTTGATAGGCTTCTCAATAATGGATAAGTCGGTATTTGGGAAGTTTAAATTACATTCGATCTGTCAGGGAGATCGAATTTATAAGTGGGGATACTTGGGATGGTAGATGGAACACAACTTGACCAGATGTGAAGTGTAACTGTGGTATAAACATGAAAAAATATAATAAATCAAGCAGAATGAGGCGGGAACTCAGCGAGAAGGTAATGAAGTGTAAATAGTTAAAAGGGACCTGGAGCAGAAAGACAAGGAGGAATGTACAAAACAAAACCTAGAAACAAGCTACTGAAATAGTTACAGTTTCAGATGTGTTGGAAAACACATTCGAATATTAATTAAAAAATAATAAGAATAATAATTGGGACACAAATGGCGTCTTTTACACGCTTTTGTCGCTCCGTTTGGTCATCATACTTTGATAGGCTTCTTAATAATGGATATTTTGGTATTTAGGAAGTTTAATTTACATTCGATCTGTCAGAAAGGTCATATTTACAGGTGGGGATACTTGGGAATGTAGATGGAACAAGACTTGACCAGATATGAAGTGTAACTCTGGTATAAAAATGATAAAATATAAATAAATCAAGCAGAATGAGGCAGGAACTCAGAGAGAAGGTATTGAAGTGTAAATAGTTGAAAGGGAACTGGAGGAGAAAGACAAGGAGTAATTAACAAAACACAACCTAAAGCCAAGCTACTGGCAAAGTTACAGTTTCAGATGTGGTGTAAAACACTTTCGAATATTAATAAAAAATAATTATAATAATTACTGGGATAAAAAATGGCGTCTTTTATACGCTTTTGTCGCTCCGATTGGTCATCGTACGTTGATAGGCTTCTTAATAATGGATATTTTGGTATTTAGGAAGTTTAATTTACATTCGATCTGTCAGAAAGGTCATATTTACAGGTGGGGATACTTGGGAATGTAGATGGAACAAGACTTGACCAGATATGAAGTGTAACTGTGGTATAAAAATGATAAAATACAATAAATCAAGCAGAATGAGGCGGGAACTCAGTAAGAAGGTATTGAAGTGTAAATAGTTAAAAGGGAACTGGAGGAGAAAGACAAGGAGTAATTAACAAAACACAACCTAAAGCCAAGCTACTGGAATAGGTACAGTTTCAGATGTGGTGGAAAACACATTCGAATATTAATATAAAACTAATTAGAATAATAATTGGGACACAAATGGCGTCTTTTATACGCTTTTATCGCTCCGTTTGGTAATCGTACTTTGATAGGTTTCTTAATAATGGATATTTCGGTATTTAGGAAGTTTAATTTACATTCGATCTGTCAGGAGGGTCATATTTATAAGTGGGGATACTTGGGATAGTAGATGGAACATGACATGACCAGATGTGAAGTGTAACTGGGGTATAAAAATGATAAAATATAAATAAATCAAGCAGAATGAGGCGGGAACTCAGTGAGAAGGTATTGAAGTGTAAATAGTTAAAAGGGAACTGCAGGAGAAAGACAAGGAGTAATTAACAAAACACAACCTAAAGCCAAGCTACTGGCAAAGTTACAGTTTCAGATGTGGTGGAAAACACATTCGAATATTAATATAAAACTAATTAGAATAATAATTGGGACACAAATAGCGTAATTTACACGCTTTTGTTGCTCCGTTTGGTCATCACACTTTGATAGGCTTCTTAATAATGGATATTTTGGTATTTAGGAAGTTTAATTTACATTCGATCTGTCAGACAGGTCATATTTACAGGTTGGGATACTTGGGAATGTAGATGGAACAAGACATGACCAGATATGAAGTGTAACTGGGTTATAAAAATGATAAAATATAAATAAATCAAGCAGAATGAGGCGGGAACTCAGTGAGAAGGTATTGAAGTGTAAATAGTTAAAAGGGAACTGGAGGAGAAAGACAAGGAGTAATTAACAAAACACAACCTAAAACCAAACTACTGGAATAGTTACAGTTTCAGATGTGATGGAAAACACATTCGAATATTAATAAAAAATAATTATAATAATAATATTTGGGACACAAATGGCGTCTTTTAGACGCTTTTGTCGCTCCGTTTGGTCATCGCACTTTGATAGGCTTTTTAATAATGGATATTTTGGTATTTAGGAAGTTTAATTTACATTCGATCTGTCAAAAAGGTCATATTTACAGGTGGGGATACTTGGGAATGTAGATGG
Source organism: Salminus brasiliensis (assembly GCF_030463535.1). NCBI lineage: Eukaryota > Metazoa > Chordata > Actinopteri > Characiformes > Bryconidae > Salminus > Salminus brasiliensis. The sequence continues at coordinate 34,903,312 of NC_132895.1, read as the reverse complement.
AACAAGACTTGACCAGATATGAAGTGTAACTGTGGTATAAAAATGATAAAATACAATAAATCAAGCAGAATGAGGCGGGAACTCAGTGAGAAGGAAATGAAGTGTAAATAGTTGAAAGGGACCAGGAGGAGAGAGACAAGGAGTACTTAACAAAACACAACCTAAAACCAAACTACTGGAATACTTACAGTTTCAGATGTGATGGAAAACACATTCGAATATTAATAAAAAATAATTATAATAATAATAATAATTGGAACAAAAATGGCGTCTTTTATACGATTTTATCGCTCCGTTTAGTCATCGTACGTTGATATGCTTCTTAATAATGGATATATGACCAGATATGAAGTGTAACTGTGGTATAAAAATGATAAAATATAAGTAAATCAAGCAGAATGAGGCAGGAACTCAGTGAGAAGGTATTGAAGTGTAAACAGTTAAAAGGGAACTGGAGGAGAAAGACAAGGAGTAATTAACAAAACACAACCTAAAACCAAGCTATTGGAATAGTTACAGTTTCAGATGTGATGGAAAACACATTCTAATATTAATAAAAAATAATTATAATAATAATAATTGGGACATAAATGGCGTCTTTTATACACTTTTGTCGCTCCGTTCAGTCATCTTACATTGATAGGCTTCTTAATAATGGATATTTCGGTATTTAGGAAGTTTAATTTATATTCGATCTGTCAGGGAGGTCGAATTTACAAGTGGGATAACTTGAGATTGTAGATGGAACACGACTTGACCAGATGTGAAGTGTAACTGTAGTATAAAAAATGAAAAAAATATACATACATCAAGCAGAATGAGGCGGGATTTCAGCAAAAAGGTATTGAAGTGTAAATAGTTGAAAGGGACCTGGAGGAGAAAGACAAGGAGTAATTAACAAAACACAACCTAAAACCAAGCTACTGGAATAGTTACAGTTTCAGATGTGGTGGAAAACACATTCGAATATTAATAAAAAATAATAATAATAATTGGGACACAAATGGCGTCTTTTATACGCTTTTGTCGATCCGTTTGGTCATCGTACTTTGATAGGCTTCTTAATAATGGATATTTCGGTATTTAGGAAGTTTAATTTCCATTCGATCTGTCAGAAAGGTCATATTTACAGGTGGGGATACTTGGGAATGTAGATGGAACAAGACTTGATCAGATGTGAAGTGTAACTGTGGTATAAAAATGATAAAATACAATAAATCAAGCAGAATGAGGCGGGAACTCAGCAAGAAGGTAAAGAAGTGTAAATAGTTAAAAGGGAACTAGAGTAGAAAGACAAGGAGTAATTAACAAACCACCACCCAATACCAAGCTACTGGAATAGTTACAGTTTCATATTTGGTGTAAAACACATTGTAATATGCAAAAGTAATCATAATAATAAAAATTGGGACAAAAATGGCGTCTTTTATACGCTTTTGTCGCTCCGATTGGTCATCGTACTTTGATAGGCTTCCTAATTATGAATTTGTCGTTAATAAGGAAGTTCAAATTACATTCGATCTTTCAGGGAGATCGAATTTACAAGTGGGGATACTTGGGATTGTAGATGGAACACTACTTGAGTGTAACTGTGGTATAAAAATGATAAAATATAATAAATCAAGCAGAATGAGGCGGGAACTCAGCAAGAAGGTATTGCAGTGTAAATAGTTAAAAGGGACCTGGAGAAAAAAAGACAAGGAGTACTAAACAAAACTCAACCTAAAACCAAGCTACTGGAATAGTTACAGTTTCAGATGTGGTGGAAAACACATTCGAATATTAATAAAAAATAATTATAATAATAATTGGGACAAAAATGGCGTCTTTCACACGTTTTTTGTCGCTCCGCTTGGTCATCGTACTTTGATAGGCTTCTCAATAATGGATATTTCGGTATTTAGGAAATTTAATTTACATTCGATCTGTCAGGAGGGTCATATTTAGAAGTGGGGATACTTGGGAATGTAGATGGAACACGACTTGACCAGTTGTGAAGTGTAACTGTGGTATAAAAATGAAAAAAATATACATACATCAAACAGAATGAGGTGGGATTTCAGCAAGAAGGTATTGAAGTGAAAATAGTTAAAAGGGAACTGGAGGAGAAAAACAAGGAATAATTAACAAAACACCACCTAATACCAAGCTACTGGCACAGAAACAGTTTCATATGTGTTGTAAAAAACATTGTAATATGAAAAAATAATAGTAATAATAATTGGCACAAAAAGTGCATCTTTTACATGCTTTTTCGCTCCGTTTGGTCATCGTACTTTGATAGGCTTCTTAATAATGGATAAGTCGGTATTTAGGAAGTTTAAATTACATTCGATCTGTCAGGGAGATCGAATTTATAAGTGGGGATACTTGGGATGGTAGATGGAACACAACTTGACCAGATGTGAAGTGTAACTGTGGTATAAAAATGATAAAATATAATAAATCAAGCAGAATGAGGCGGGACCTCAGCAAGAAGGTAAAGAAGTGTAAATAGTTAAAAGGGAACTAGAGTAGAAAGACAAGGAGTAATTAACAAACCACCACCCAATACCAAGCTACTGGAATAGTTACAGTTTCATATTTGGTGTAAAACACATTGTAATATGCAAAAGTAATCATAATAATAAAAATTGGGACAAAAATGGCGTCTTTTATACGCTTTTGTCGCTCCTATTGGTCATCGTACTTTGATAGGCTTCCTAATAATGAATTTGTCGTTAATAAGGAAGTTCAAATTACATTCGATCTTTCAGGGAGATCGAATTTACAAGTGGGGATACTTGGGATTGTAGATGGAACACTACTTGAGTGTAACTGTGGTATAAAAATGATAAAATATAATAAATCAAGCAGAATGAGACGGGAACTCAGCAAGAAGGTATTGCAGTGTAAATAGTTAAAAGGGACCTGGAGAAGAAGGACAATGAGTAATTAACAAAAACAACCTAAAACCAAGCTACTGGAATAGTTACAGTTTCATATTTGGTGTAAAACACATTGTAATATGAAAAAATAATCATAATAATAATAATAATTGGGGGAAAAAATAGCGTCTTTTGTTAGCTTTTGTCGCTCCGTTTGGTCATCGTACTTTGATAGGCTTCTTAATGATGGATATTTCGGTATTTAGGAAGTTTAAATTACATTTGATCTATGAGGGAGGTCGAATTTACAAGTGGGATAACTTGCGATTGTAGATGTAACACGACTTGACCAGATGTGAAGTGTAACTGTGGTATAAAAATGATAAAATATAATAAATCAAGCAGAATGAGGAGAGAACTCAGCGAGAAGGTATTGAAATGTAAATATTTTAAAGGGACCTGGAGCAGAAAGACAGGGAGGAATTAACAAAACAGAACATAAAACCAAGCTTCTGGTATAGTTAAAGTTTCAGATGTGGTGTAAAACACATTGGAATATTAATTAAAAAAAATAAATAGAATAATAATTGGGACAAAAATGACGTCTTTCACACGTTTTTGTCGCTCCGTTTGGTCATCGTACTTTGATAGGCTTCTCAATAATGGATAAGTCGGTATTTGGGAAGTTTAAATTACATTCGATCTGTCAGGGAGATCGAATTTATAAGTGGGGATACTTGGGATGGTAGATGGAACACAACTTGACCAGATGTGAAGTGTAACTGTGGTATAAACATGAAAAAATATAATAAATCAAGCAGAATGAGGCGGGAACTCAGCGAGAAGGTAATGAAGTGTAAATAGTTAAAAGGGACCTGGAGCAGAAAGACAAGGAGGAATGTACAAAACAAAACCTAGAAACAAGCTACTGAAATAGTTACAGTTTCAGATGTGTTGGAAAACACATTCGAATATTAATTAAAAAATAATAAGAATAATAATTGGGACACAAATGGCGTCTTTTACACGCTTTTGTCGCTCCGTTTGGTCATCATACTTTGATAGGCTTCTTAATAATGGATATTTTGGTATTTAGGAAGTTTAATTTACATTCGATCTGTCAGAAAGGTCATATTTACAGGTGGGGATACTTGGGAATGTAGATGGAACAAGACTTGACCAGATATGAAGTGTAACTCTGGTATAAAAATGATAAAATATAAATAAATCAAGCAGAATGAGGCAGGAACTCAGAGAGAAGGTATTGAAGTGTAAATAGTTGAAAGGGAACTGGAGGAGAAAGACAAGGAGTAATTAACAAAACACAACCTAAAGCCAAGCTACTGGCAAAGTTACAGTTTCAGATGTGGTGTAAAACACTTTCGAATATTAATAAAAAATAATTATAATAATTACTGGGATAAAAAATGGCGTCTTTTATACGCTTTTGTCGCTCCGATTGGTCATCGTACGTTGATAGGCTTCTTAATAATGGATATTTTGGTATTTAGGAAGTTTAATTTACATTCGATCTGTCAGAAAGGTCATATTTACAGGTGGGGATACTTGGGAATGTAGATGGAACAAGACTTGACCAGATATGAAGTGTAACTGTGGTATAAAAATGATAAAATACAATAAATCAAGCAGAATGAGGCGGGAACTCAGTAAGAAGGTATTGAAGTGTAAATAGTTAAAAGGGAACTGGAGGAGAAAGACAAGGAGTAATTAACAAAACACAACCTAAAGCCAAGCTACTGGAATAGGTACAGTTTCAGATGTGGTGGAAAACACATTCGAATATTAATATAAAACTAATTAGAATAATAATTGGGACACAAATGGCGTCTTTTATACGCTTTTATCGCTCCGTTTGGTAATCGTACTTTGATAGGTTTCTTAATAATGGATATTTCGGTATTTAGGAAGTTTAATTTACATTCGATCTGTCAGGAGGGTCATATTTATAAGTGGGGATACTTGGGATAGTAGATGGAACATGACATGACCAGATGTGAAGTGTAACTGGGGTATAAAAATGATAAAATATAAATAAATCAAGCAGAATGAGGCGGGAACTCAGTGAGAAGGTATTGAAGTGTAAATAGTTAAAAGGGAACTGCAGGAGAAAGACAAGGAGTAATTAACAAAACACAACCTAAAGCCAAGCTACTGGCAAAGTTACAGTTTCAGATGTGGTGGAAAACACATTCGAATATTAATATAAAACTAATTAGAATAATAATTGGGACACAAATAGCGTAATTTACACGCTTTTGTTGCTCCGTTTGGTCATCACACTTTGATAGGCTTCTTAATAATGGATATTTTGGTATTTAGGAAGTTTAATTTACATTCGATCTGTCAGACAGGTCATATTTACAGGTTGGGATACTTGGGAATGTAGATGGAACAAGACATGACCAGATATGAAGTGTAACTGGGTTATAAAAATGATAAAATATAAATAAATCAAGCAGAATGAGGCGGGAACTCAGTGAGAAGGTATTGAAGTGTAAATAGTTAAAAGGGAACTGGAGGAGAAAGACAAGGAGTAATTAACAAAACACAACCTAAAACCAAACTACTGGAATAGTTACAGTTTCAGATGTGATGGAAAACACATTCGAATATTAATAAAAAATAATTATAATAATAATATTTGGGACACAAATGGCGTCTTTTAGACGCTTTTGTCGCTCCGTTTGGTCATCGCACTTTGATAGGCTTTTTAATAATGGATATTTTGGTATTTAGGAAGTTTAATTTACATTCGATCTGTCAAAAAGGTCATATTTACAGGTGGGGATACTTGGGAATGTAGATGGAACAAGACTTGACCAGATATGAAGTGTAACTGTGGTATAAAAATGATAAAATACAATAAATCAAGCAGAATGAGGCGGGAACTCAGTGAGAAGGAAATGAAGTGTAAATAGTTGAAAGGGACCAGGAGGAGAGAGACAAGGAGTACTTAACAAAACACAACCTAAAACCAAACTACTGGAATACTTACAGTTTCAGATGTGATGGAAAACACATTCTAATATTAATAAAAAATAATTATAATAATAATAATTGGGACATAAATGGCGTCTTTTATACGATTTTATCGCTCCGTTTAGTCATCGTACGTTGATATGCTTCTTAATAATGGATATATGACCAGATATGAAGTGTAACTGTGGTATAAAAATGATAAAATATAAGTAAATCAAGCAGAATGAGGCAGGAACTCAGTGAGAAGGTATTGAAGTGTAAACAGTTAAAAGGGAACTGGAGGAGAAAGACAAGGAGTAATTAACAAAACACAACCTAAAACCAAGCTATTGGAATAGTTACAGTTTCAGATGTGATGGAAAACACATTCTAATATTAATAAAAAATAATTATAATAATAATAATTGGGACATAAATGGCGTCTTTTATACACTTTTGTCGCTCCGTTCAGTCATCTTACATTGATAGGCTTCTTAATAATGGATATTTCGGTATTTAGGAAGTTTAATTTATATTCGATCTGTCAGGGAGGTCGAATTTACAAGTGGGATAACTTGAGATTGTAGATGGAACACGACTTGACCAGATGTGAAGTGTAACTGTAGTATAAAAAATGAAAAAAATATACATACATCAAGCAGAATGAGGCGGGATTTCAGCAAAAAGGTATTGAAGTGTAAATAGTTGAAAGGGACCTGGAGGAGAAAGACAAGGAGTAATTAACAAAACACAACCTAAAACCAAGCTACTGGAATAGTTACAGTTTCAGATGTGGTGGAAAACACATTCGAATATTAATAAAAAATAATAATAATAATTGGGACACAAATGGCGTCTTTTATACGCTTTTGTCGATCCGTTTGGTCATCGTACTTTGATAGGCTTCTTAATAATGGATATTTCGGTATTTAGGAAGTTTAATTTCCATTCGATCTGTCAGAAAGGTCATATTTACAGGTGGGGATACTTGGGAATGTAGATGGAACAAGACTTGATCAGATGTGAAGTGTAACTGTGGTATAAAAATGATAAAATACAATAAATCAAGCAGAATGAGGCGGGAACTCAGCAAGAAGGTAAAGAAGTGTAAATAGTTAAAAGGGAACTAGAGTAGAAAGACAAGGAGTAATTAACAAACCACCACCCAATACCAAGCTACTGGAATAGTTACAGTTTCATATTTGGTGTAAAACACATTGTAATATGCAAAAGTAATCATAATAATAAAAATTGGGACAAAAATGGCGTCTTTTATACGCTTTTGTCGCTCCGATTGGTCATCGTACTTTGATAGGCTTCCTAATTATGAATTTGTCGTTAATAAGGAAGTTCAAATTACATTCGATCTTTCAGGGAGATCGAATTTACAAGTGGGGATACTTGGGATTGTAGATGGAACACTACTTGAGTGTAACTGTGGTATAAAAATGATAAAATATAATAAATCAAGCAGAATGAGGCGGGAACTCAGCAAGAAGGTATTGCAGTGTAAATAGTTAAAAGGGACCTGGAGAAAAAAAGACAAGGAGTACTAAACAAAACTCAACCTAAAACCAAGCTACTGGAATAGTTACAGTTTCAGATGTGGTGGAAAACACATTCGAATATTAATAAAAAATAATTATAATAATAATTGGGACAAAAATGGCGTCTTTCACACGTTTTTTGTCGCTCCGCTTGGTCATCGTACTTTGATAGGCTTCTCAATAATGGATATTTCGGTATTTAGGAAATTTAATTTACATTCGATCTGTCAGGAGGGTCATATTTAGAAGTGGGGATACTTGGGAATGTAGATGGAACACGACTTGACCAGTTGTGAAGTGTAACTGTGGTATAAAAATGAAAAAAATATACATACATCAAACAGAATGAGGTGGGATTTCAGCAAGAAGGTATTGAAGTGAAAATAGTTAAAAGGGAACTGGAGGAGAAAAACAAGGAATAATTAACAAAACACCACCTAATACCAAGCTACTGGCACAGAAACAGTTTCATATGTGTTGTAAAAAACATTGTAATATGAAAAAATAATAGTAATAATAATTGGCACAAAAAGTGCATCTTTTACATGCTTTTTCGCTCCGTTTGGTCATCGTACTTTGATAGGCTTCTTAATAATGGATAAGTCGGTATTTAGGAAGTTTAAATTACATTCGATCTGTCAGGGAGATCGAATTTATAAGTGGGGATACTTGGGATGGTAGATGGAACACAACTTGACCAGATGTGAAGTGTAACTGTGGTATAAAAATGATAAAATATAATAAATCAAGCAGAATGAGGCGGGACCTCAGCAAGAAGGTAAAGAAGTGTAAATAGTTAAAAGGGAACTAGAGTAGAAAGACAAGGAGTAATTAACAAACCACCACCCAATACCAAGCTACTGGAATAGTTACAGTTTCATATTTGGTGTAAAACACATTGTAATATGCAAAAGTAATCATAATAATAAAAATTGGGACAAAAATGGCGTCTTTTATACGCTTTTGTCGCTCCTATTGGTCATCGTACTTTGATAGGCTTCCTAATAATGAATTTGTCGTTAATAAGGAAGTTCAAATTACATTCGATCTTTCAGGGAGATCGAATTTACAAGTGGGGATACTTGGGATTGTAGATGGAACACTACTTGAGTGTAACTGTGGTATAAAAATGATAAAATATAATAAATCAAGCAGAATGAGACGGGAACTCAGCAAGAAGGTATTGCAGTGTAAATAGTTAAAAGGGACCTGGAGAAGAAGGACAATGAGTAATTAACAAAAACAACCTAAAACCAAGCTACTGGAATAGTTACAGTTTCATATTTGGTGTAAAACACATTGTAATATGAAAAAATAATCATAATAATAATAATAATTGGGGGAAAAAATAGCGTCTTTTGTTAGCTTTTGTCGCTCCGTTTGGTCATCGTACTTTGATAGGCTTCTTAATGATGGATATTTCGGTATTTAGGAAGTTTAAATTACATTTGATCTATGAGGGAGGTCGAATTTACAAGTGGGATAACTTGCGATTGTAGATGTAACACGACTTGACCAGATGTGAAGTGTAACTGTGGTATAAAAATGATAAAATATAATAAATCAAGCAGAATGAGGAGAGAACTCAGCGAGAAGGTATTGAAATGTAAATATTTTAAAGGGACCTGGAGCAGAAAGACAGGGAGGAATTAACAAAACAGAACATAAAACCAAGCTTCTGGTATAGTTAAAGTTTCAGATGTGGTGTAAAACACATTGGAATATTAATTAAAAAAAATAAATAGAATAATAATTGGGACAAAAATGACGTCTTTCACACGTTTTTGTCGCTCCGTTTGGTCATCGTACTTTGATAGGCTTCTCAATAATGGATAAGTCGGTATTTGGGAAGTTTAAATTACATTCGATCTGTCAGGGAGATCGAATTTATAAGTGGGGATACTTGGGATGGTAGATGGAACACAACTTGACCAGATGTGAAGTGTAACTGTGGTATAAACATGAAAAAATATAATAAATCAAGCAGAATGAGGCGGGAACTCAGCGAGAAGGTAATGAAGTGTAAATAGTTAAAAGGGACCTGGAGCAGAAAGACAAGGAGGAATGTACAAAACAAAACCTAGAAACAAGCTACTGAAATAGTTACAGTTTCAGATGTGTTGGAAAACACATTCGAATATTAATTAAAAAATAATAAGAATAATAATTGGGACACAAATGGCGTCTTTTACACGCTTTTGTCGCTCCGTTTGGTCATCATACTTTGATAGGCTTCTTAATAATGGATATTTTGGTATTTAGGAAGTTTAATTTACATTCGATCTGTCAGAAAGGTCATATTTACAGGTGGGGATACTTGGGAATGTAGATGGAACAAGACTTGACCAGATATGAAGTGTAACTCTGGTATAAAAATGATAAAATATAAATAAATCAAGCAGAATGAGGCAGGAACTCAGAGAGAAGGTATTGAAGTGTAAATAGTTGAAAGGGAACTGGAGGAGAAAGACAAGGAGTAATTAACAAAACACAACCTAAAGCCAAGCTACTGGCAAAGTTACAGTTTCAGATGTGGTGTAAAACACTTTCGAATATTAATAAAAAATAATTATAATAATTACTGGGATAAAAAATGGCGTCTTTTATACGCTTTTGTCGCTCCGATTGGTCATCGTACGTTGATAGGCTTCTTAATAATGGATATTTTGGTATTTAGGAAGTTTAATTTACATTCGATCTGTCAGAAAGGTCATATTTACAGGTGGGGATACTTGGGAATGTAGATGGAACAAGACTTGACCAGATATGAAGTGTAACTGTGGTATAAAAATGATAAAATACAATAAATCAAGCAGAATGAGGCGGGAACTCAGTAAGAAGGTATTGAAGTGTAAATAGTTAAAAGGGAACTGGAGGAGAAAGACAAGGAGTAATTAACAAAACACAACCTAAAGCCAAGCTACTGGAATAGGTACAGTTTCAGATGTGGTGGAAAACACATTCGAATATTAATATAAAACTAATTAGAATAATAATTGGGACACAAATGGCGTCTTTTATACGCTTTTATCGCTCCGTTTGGTAATCGTACTTTGATAGGTTTCTTAATAATGGATATTTCGGTATTTAGGAAGTTTAATTTACATTCGATCTGTCAGGAGGGTCATATTTATAAGTGGGGATACTTGGGATAGTAGATGGAACATGACATGACCAGATGTGAAGTGTAACTGGGGTATAAAAATGATAAAATATAAATAAATCAAGCAGAATGAGGCGGGAACTCAGTGAGAAGGTATTGAAGTGTAAATAGTTAAAAGGGAACTGCAGGAGAAAGACAAGGAGTAATTAACAAAACACAACCTAAAGCCAAGCTACTGGCAAAGTTACAGTTTCAGATGTGGTGGAAAACACATTCGAATATTAATATAAAACTAATTAGAATAATAATTGGGACACAAATAGCGTAATTTACACGCTTTTGTTGCTCCGTTTGGTCATCACACTTTGATAGGCTTCTTAATAATGGATATTTTGGTATTTAGGAAGTTTAATTTACATTCGATCTGTCAGACAGGTCATATTTACAGGTTGGGATACTTGGGAATGTAGATGGAACAAGACATGACCAGATATGAAGTGTAACTGGGTTATAAAAATGATAAAATATAAATAAATCAAGCAGAATGAGGCGGGAACTCAGTGAGAAGGTATTGAAGTGTAAATAGTTAAAAGGGAACTGGAGGAGAAAGACAAGGAGTAATTAACAAAACACAACCTAAAACCAAACTACTGGAATAGTTACAGTTTCAGATGTGATGGAAAACACATTCGAATATTAATAAAAAATAATTATAATAATAATATTTGGGACACAAATGGCGTCTTTTAGACGCTTTTGTCGCTCCGTTTGGTCATCGCACTTTGATAGGCTTTTTAATAATGGATATTTTGGTATTTAGGAAGTTTAATTTACATTCGATCTGTCAAAAAGGTCATATTTACAGGTGGGGATACTTGGGAATGTAGATGGAACAAGACTTGACCAGATATGAAGTGTAACTGTGGTATAAAAATGATAAAATACAATAAATCAAGCAGAATGAGGCGGGAACTCAGTGAGAAGGAAATGAAGTGTAAATAGTTGAAAGGGACCAGGAGGAGAGAGACAAGGAGTACTTAACAAAACACAACCTAAAACCAAACTACTGGAATACTTACAGTTTCAGATGTGATGGAAAACACATTCGAATATTAATAAAAAATAATTATAATAATAATAATAATTGGAACAAAAATGGCGTCTTTTATACGATTTTATCGCTCCGTTTAGTCATCGTACGTTGATATGCTTCTTAATAATGGATATATGACCAGATATGAAGTGTAACTGTGGTATAAAAATGATAAAATATAAGTAAATCAAGCAGAATGAGGCAGGAACTCAGTGAGAAGGTATTGAAGTGTAAACAGTTAAAAGGGAACTGGAGGAGAAAGACAAGGAGTAATTAACAAAACACAACCTAAAACCAAGCTATTGGAATAGTTACAGTTTCAGATGTGATGGAAAACACATTCTAATATTAATAAAAAATAATTATAATAATAATAATTGGGACATAAATGGCGTCTTTTATACACTTTTGTCGCTCCGTTCAGTCATCTTACATTGATAGGCTTCTTAATAATGGATATTTCGGTATTTAGGAAGTTTAATTTATATTCGATCTGTCAGGGAGGTCGAATTTACAAGTGGGATAACTTGAGATTGTAGATGGAACACGACTTGACCAGATGTGAAGTGTAACTGTAGTATAAAAAATGAAAAAAATATACATACATCAAGCAGAATGAGGCGGGATTTCAGCAAAAAGGTATTGAAGTGTAAATAGTTGAAAGGGACCTGGAGGAGAAAGACAAGGAGTAATTAACAAAACACAACCTAAAACCAAGCTACTGGAATAGTTACAGTTTCAGATGTGGTGGAAAACACATTCGAATATTAATATAAAACTAATTAGAATAATAATTGAGACACAAATGGCGTCTTTTACACGCTTTTGTCGCTCCGTTTGGTCATCGTACTTTCATAGGCTTCTTAATAATGGATATTTCGGTATTTACGAAGTTTAATTTACATTTGATCTGTCAGGAGGGTCATATTTACAAGCGGGGATACTTGGGAATGTAGATGGAACACGACTTGACCAGATGTGAAGTGTAACTGTAGTATAAAAATGAAAAAAATATACATATATCAAGCAGAATGAGGCGGGATTTCAGCAAGAAGGTATTGAAGTGTAAATAGTTGAAAGGGACCTGGAGGAGAAAGACAAGGAGTAATTAAGAAAACACAACCTAAAGCCAAGCTACTGGAATAGTTACAGTTTCAGATGTGATGGAAAACACATTCGAATATTAATAAAAAAATAATTATAATAATAATAATAATAATTGGGACACAAATGGCGTCTTTTATACGATTTTGTCGCTCCGTTTGGTCATAGTACATTGATATGCTTCTTAATAATGGATATTTCGGTATTTAGGAAGTTTAATTTATATTCGATCTGTCAGAAAGGTCGAATTTACAAGTGGGGATACTTGGGATAGTAGATGGAACACGACATGAACAGATATGAAGTGTAACTGTGGTATAAAAATGATAAAATATAAATAAATCAAGCAGAATGAGGCAGAAACTCAGTGAGAAGGTATTGAAGTGTAAATAGTTGAAAGGGACCTGGAGGAGAAAGACAAGGAGTAATTAACAAAACACAACCTAAAGCCAAGCTACTGGAATAGTTACAGTTTCAGATGTGATGGAAAACACATTCGAATATTAATAAAAAAATAATTATAATAATAATAATTGGGACACAAATGGCGTCTTTTATACGCTTTTGTCGCTCCGTTTGGTCATCGTACGTTGATAGGCTTCTTAATAATGGATATTTCGGTATTTAGGAAGTTTAATTTATATTCGATCTGTCAGAAAGGTCGAATTTACAAGTGGGGATACTTGGGATAGTAGATGGAACACGACATGAACAGATATGAAGTGTAACTGTGGTATAAAAATGATAAAATATAAATAAATCAAGCAGAATGAGGCGGGAACTCAGTGAGAAGGTATTGAAGTGTAAATAGTTGAAAGGGACCTGGAGGAGAAAGACAAGGAGTAATTAACAAAACACAACCTAAAGCCAAGCTACTGGAATAGTTACAGTTTCAGATGTGATGGAAAACACATTCGAATATTAATAAAAAAATAATTATAATAATAATAATAATAATAATAATTGGGACACAAATGGCGTCTTTTATACGCTTTTGTCGCTCCGTTTGGTCATCGTACGTTGATAGGCTTCTTAATAATGGATATTTCGGTATTTAGGAAGTTTAATTTATATTCGATCTGTCAGGGAGGTCGAATTTACAAGTGGGGATACTTGGGATAGTAGATGGAACACGACATGACCAGATATGAAGTATAACTGTAGTATAAAAATGAAAAAATATACATACATCAAGCAGGATGAGGCAAGATTTCAGCAAGAAGGTATTGAAGTGTAAATAGTTTAAAGGGACCTGGAGGAGAAAGACAAGGAGTAATTAACAAAACACAACCTAAAACCAAGCTACTGGAATAGTTACAGTTTCAGAAGTGGTGGAAAACACATTCGAATATTAATAAAAAATAATAATAATAATAATAATAATAATTGGGACAAAAATGGCGTCTTTTATACGCTTTTGTCGCTCGTTTGGTCAACGTACGTTGTTAGGCTTCTTAATAATGGATATTTCGGTATTTATGAAGTTTAATTTATATTCGATCTGTCAGGGAGGTCGAATTTACAAGTGGGGATACTTGGGATAGTAGATGGAACACGACATGACCAGATATGAAGTGTAACTGTTGTATAAAAATGAAAAAATATAAATAAATCAAGCAGAATGAGGCGGGAACTCAGTGAGAAGGTATTGAAGTGTAAATAGTTGAAAGGGACCTGGAGGAGAAAGACAAGGAGTAATTAACAAAACACAACCTAAAGCCAAGCTACTGGAATAGTTACAGTTTCAGATGTGATGGAAAACACATTCGAATATTAATAAAAAAATAATTATAATAATAATAATAATAATTGGGACACAAATGGCGTCTTTTATACGCTTTTGTCGCTCCGTTTGGTCATCGTACGTTGATAGGCTTCTTAATAATGGATATTTCGGTATTTAGGAAGTTTAATTTATATTCGATCTGTCAGGGAGGTCGAATTTACAAGTGGGGATACTTGGGATAGTAGATGGAACACGACATGACCAGATATGAAGTATAACTGTAGTATAAAAATGAAAAAATATACATACATCAAGCAGGATGAGGCAAGATTTCAGCAAGAAGGTATTGAAGTGTAAATAGTTTAAAGGGACCTGGAGGAGAAAGACAAGGAGTAATTAACAAAACACAACCTAAAACCAAGCTACTGGAATAGTTACAGTTTCAGAAGTGGTGGAAAACACATTCGAAAATTATTAAAAAAATAATAATAATAATAATAATAATTCGGACAAAAATGGCGTCTTTTATACGCTTTTGTCGCTCGTTTGGTCAACGTACGTTGTTAGGCTTCTTAATAATGGATATTTCGGTATTTATGAAGTTTAATTTATATTCGATCTGTCAGGGAGGTCGAATTTACAAGTGGGGATACTTGGGATAGTAGATGGAACACGACATGACCAGATATGAAGTGTAACTGTTGTATAAAAATGAAAAAATATTAATAAATCAAGCAGAATGAGGCGGGAACTCAGTGAGAAGGTAATGAAGTGTAAATAGGTAAAAGGGACCTGGAGGAGAAAGACAAGGAGTAATTAACAAAACAACCTAAAACCAAGCTACTGGAATAGTTACAGTTTTAGATGTGATGTCAAACACATTCGAATATTAATAAAAAATAATTATTATAATAATAATTGGGACAAAAATTACACTCCATCAGTCAGTAATGTCATATTTACACAGGGATAACTCGGAATTATAGATTAATCAAGGGTTTAGCAGGTGTGTCTTTGCATCGTTACGTGAAACTCCTCTCGTTACGGTTCAAACGTTAAAAAAACTGGATCTTTTCGTTTTAAACCATTGTAAACTGCATTCGATCAGCGAGTGAGGTCGTTTGTACTAGTGGGAAACTCGATATTCTAGATGTGATGTGTGACTGTGGTATAAAAATGAATATATACACATACATCATGCAGAATTAGCGGTAAACTCATAGAGAAGGTTTAACTCGCTATGCCCATAGAACAGAATTTGAAGGGTCAAACAGTTGTTTGCTGGTTATTTCAGAAAGAAAAGCATATACAAAATCATTTTTAAAAAAAACATTAATTTTTCAGACAAAGGGTTCTTCACTAAATTATGCCCAAATGTTAAAGTTCAGTCTCACGTGATGGATATTTTCTGAAATATCCAGTGGTTTTCGGCCTCATCCAATGACGGAATATTCACCACTCCTTGAAGAGTGGAGACTCTTGACGTAGCATCCAGGTAAATTTGTTCACAGTTACATGTAAAGGAAACGTTCGCTTGACTCTCGTTTAGGTCGTGAACCCCGTTGCAAGCTTGACATAAAGAATAAAAAAAACCTGTGTGGAAAACGTTTAGCAGACGTCTGGCTGAAATTCTAAACTGTCTTAAGATGATCTGAGCTAGCGAGAAAGATTCTTTGCCAGTACCGTTTTTTATCACCTGTGTAGCCACACCCCTTTTCTTCTTCTGATGTTAAACGTTTTGGGCATTTCTGGTGGTGCTGTCACCTACGGTGGGTAAGGGTACCTAAACTGTAAAATGGTACAAGCCATTGGGTACACTCACAGCTATAACATCCTACTGGAATACTTGCTACTGCTCTGAGCAGTCCTGCCTCTTGCATTTGTGTTACACCAGCGCCCCTGTGTGGGTGCTCTGCTAAACTGCGGCTTAGGATCACCAACCATTCCTTCCACAAACTTACCACGCTGTTTCCGCTCCGATAGGTCATTATACGTGGCTAGGATGTTTGAAAAGGGGAATTAAGTCGTTTAATACAATTGTGAATAATATTATAGATGAATCAAGGGTTTAGCAGGTGTGTCTTTGAGTCGTTCAGCAGAGTTCCTCTCGTTACGGTTCGAACGTAATAAAAATTTGATCATTTCGTTTGAAACCATTGTAAACTGCTTTCGATCGGAGAGCGAGGTCGTATTTACTAGTGGGAAACTCGAAATTCTAGATGTGATGTGTAATTGTGGTATAAAAATGAATATTTACACATCCATCCATCATGCAGAATTAGCGGTAAACTCATTTAGCAGGCATCAAAGAATAACACATTAAAGAGGGAGCTGGAGGAGAAGGTCAAGATTTAAATAAATAACACCTAAAACCTAGCTATTGCAGTTGGTTCATTTCAACCTGTGGTC
Source organism: Salminus brasiliensis (assembly GCF_030463535.1). Lineage (NCBI taxonomy): Eukaryota > Metazoa > Chordata > Actinopteri > Characiformes > Bryconidae > Salminus > Salminus brasiliensis. The sequence goes on along the minus strand of NC_132895.1, from coordinate 34,886,484 downwards.
GAAAACACATTTTAAAAATAATAAAAATAATCATAATAACAACTGAAAACAATCTCACCTTTTACACGCTGTTTCCGCTCCGTTGGGTCATGGGACGTAGCTAGGATGTTTAAAAAAGGAAATAAGTCAGTAAAAACAATTGTAAATAATATTCGATCAACCAATAAGGTCCTAGTTACAAGTGGGAAACTCTGGATTAAAGATGAAACACGACTTTACCAGACCTAATGCGTAATTGTGGTATAAAAATGAGAAAATATGCATATATGAAGCAGAATGATGCGGGAACTCAGCGAGAAGGTAGAAATGAAAAAAAAGGAATATCAGGAAGCTGGAGGAGAAGGACAAGTTTTAAATGAAAAAACAGCCAAAACCGAACTGTTGGAGTACTTACAGTTTCACCTGTGGTCGAAAAAACACTTTCTAATAATAATAATAAAAATAATCATAATAGTAACTGGCAACAATCACACCTTTCATACACTTTTCCGCTCCGTTGGGTCATGGCACGTTGCTTGGCAGTTCAAAGAAGGGAAATATACCTTTGTAAGAATTGTTAAATTACACTCCATCAGTCAGTGATGTCGTATTTACACGGCGATAACTCGGAATTATAGATGAATCAAGGGTTTAGCAGGTGTGTCTTTGCATCGTTCCGCAGAGCTCCTCTCGATAAGGTTCGATCGTAATAAAAATTGGATTATTTCATTTTAAACCATTGTATTGTATAAACAACTGCATTCGATCAGCGAGTGAGGTCGTATTTACTAGTGTGAAACTTAATATTCTAGATGTGATGTGTAATTGTGGTATAAAAATTAATATATATACATACATCATGCAGAATTAGCGGTAAACTCAGAGAATGGATCAAAGAATAACATTAAAGAGGGAGCTGGAGAAGAAGGTCAAGATGTAAATAAAAACAACATCTAAAATTGAGCTATTGCAGTTGGTTCTTTTCAACCTTTGGTCGAAAACACATTTTAATAAAAAATAATCATAATAACTGACAACAAACTCACTTTTTACACGCTTTTTCTGCTTTCGCCGATGCGCTCTATTCTAGCCTGGTGGTGCACTGTAGCTCTGCTGCTGATGCGCTGCTGCGGTGATGCCATGGTCAGGGCGGTAAATTTAAAATCCTCACACAATATGATCGACGTCTTCATACAGACATGTCATTTCTCTCCATATGCATTACCGGCAAGTAAGTACTCTTGAGAAATTATCCCTAAATAAAAATCCATCAACCCTAAATTGAAAGCTTAAACCTTTATCTCTCCCGAGAGATAACCCAGAAGAAAGCTCAGCCATTCCTACCGAAAGCCCCGCAAGAGGCAAGATCACAGAAGTAGACATGTTTTAATTTTCCAGTAACAAAGTTCAATGAAAGTAGCAATCTTGGTGAAGGGACACGGTATCCCTCGCCAGATTGCAGTTGAAGACAATAGCATTTTCGGGAATGGGCACGTTTTGCAAAGGTATCATAAAATGTAGGGTTTGATACCAAGCCTCAGAATTCTTTAAAAAAAGAAATAAATCTCAGAAGACCCGTTAAATCAATAATGTCTCGATCACTAATTTCTAACTGGAGAAGGCTATGTCAATCATTTGAGTTCGGATGGATTTGGTAAATGGGAATTCTTTTTATTAGGACTTATTATAACGTAAATTTCTTTGAACAGATAATTTTGTGTTTTTAATGCTTAAGCTAAAGGTGAATTTTCAAAAAACTCACATACGTTGATTTTTTTTTGTTTCCACAATAGTCATTAGTTAAGTGCCTCCATGTCACTGTTGGTCTCTGTTAATTGGCTAACCAGTTCTAGATATGTAGCTATGTATTTTCATTGCTTCTCTTGTAGAGGTGTAAAACTCGAAATTCTATATATTTCGTGTTATCAATTAAAAGTAGTTTCAGTTCATACAGTTACTGTAGTGTTCTCGTGCAGTGTGTGGAAACTAACAAGCTAAGACTAAACAACAAGCTAAACCAAATCCAATGAAGACGTAGTAAGGTTGACCATTTACTGTCACACTTCCTCATTAGCATGCAGGTGAAAACTGTAAATAAACAATGCAAAACTTGTTCAGCATCCGAGTTCTTAATTATACATCGTGCTTAGTTGTAAACATTTGCTGTTCTGATCAGTAGGTAGAAGTTACCATGGCTGCTAATATATATTAGCCGATACACAACTGAAAAAGTTTATTCTCTTTTCTGAAAAATCGTTTTAATATCACAACTGCTAATATATGAACTGTAATATGTTTTAATGCTAATGAACGTAAGATATTTGATCTTTGGTAGTTCCAGATACTAGGAGACCAGGAGTTCCAGAACATTCACTCATGTCTGCCTTGTTTTGTTTGGCCGCAGAACCCCTGGAGCCGCTTAAGTGCGAACCGGACGCGACGTCACCAAACATTAGGCACCTAAATTAATTTTACAAAAAAGCTTATTGAACTTAATATCTATTAACTTTTCTTTTTTACTTAAGACAAAAATAAGAAACAACAAATCTTTAAATACTAGAAATAAAAAAAAAAGAAAAGATGCCTTACACATTCACTAAAAGGGAGTTTAAAATATAGACTGAAAGGAAACTCTGATAGGATTTTGTGCAACATTATTTTATGGGACCGTATTGGCTCATCTAACAGTTTGTTGGGCATGGAATTGCGGGTCGGAACTAATGTGGCAGCAGAGACGTGCAACCCGCAAAACAATCTCATCCTACACAAGGTATAATTGTGTGTTATACAATGCATGTCTTGAACAAAATGTTTCTGTTCTAGTTTTCACTGTGTCTGACAAAAAGAGAGAGAGAGAGAGAGAGAGAGAGAGAGAGAGAGAGAGAGAGAGAGAGAGAGAGAGAGAGATGGGGAGAGAGAGAAAGAGAGATATATAAAACTTCAGGACCTCAGTAGGACTAGTGGCCATTATTCTGTTGGACCAGTGTAGCTATAACCTGTTCTGCATTCAAATAAATGGGGTAATGCGTTTTGCTACATTATGTTGTACTCTCAAGTTGTTATACTAGACAAATTTACACAGAATATTAACTTCAGTTAAATCAACACAAGTATTAATTAAAAGTATTAAAAGTAAAGGCAACAAAGTACATTTCCTGACATGTTAAATAAAGCTATTTGTGGGTAAACTGACTGAAATTCTAAGTCTACACAAATTAAAACCAGTAATTCCATACTACATATAGTGTTGAGTTTACTTACATTTGTGAGTTGTCTCAGTGTTTTCTAAGCTTGACTGAGTTGAAATGAAATATCCTAAGTCATAAGTGAAAGATCATTCCATGTTAAAAAAACATTTAGGTCACAGAACAGCCTGATTGAAAAATATTAATCAGATCAACATCATTTCTTTCATTAATTTATCCTAAATACTACTGTATAAAAGAGAGAGAGGGGGGGAGGGGGGAGAGAGAGGGAGAGGGGGGAGGGGGGAGGGGGAGAACGAGACAGAGAGAGAGACAGACAGACAGAGAGGGGGGAGAGAGAGAGAGACAGAGAGACAGAGAGAGAGAGAGAGAGAGAGAGAGAGAGAGAGAGACAGAGAGACAGAGGGAGAGACAGACAAACAGAGAGAGAGAGAGAGCCACACCCCTTTTCTTCTTCTGATGTTAAACTTCTTGGGCATTTCTGGTGGTGCTGTCACCTACTGGTGGGTAAGGGTACCTACACTGTAAAATGGTAAAGCCATTGGGTACACTCACAGCTGTCACAGCCTACTGGACTACTGGCTACTGCTCTGAGCAGTCCTGCCTCTTGCATTTGTGTTACACCAGCGCCCCTGTGTGGGTGCTCTGCTAAACTGCGGCTTAGGATCACCAGCCACTCCTTCCACATACTTACCACGCTGTTTCCGCTCCGATAGGTCATTATACGTGGCTAGGATGTTTAAAAAAGGGTAAATAAGACGTTTAATACAATTGTGAATAATATTCGATAAACCAATAAGGTCCTAGTTACAAGTGGGAAACCCTGGATTAAAGATGAAACACGACTTTACCAGATGTAATGTGTAATTGTGGTATAAAAATGAGAAAATACGCATATATGAAGCAGAATGATGCGGGAACTCAGCGAGAATGAATAAAAGAATAATCTGGAAGCAGGAGAAGAACAAGTTGTAAATAGAAAAAAAAAAAAACAGCCAAAACCTTACTGTTGGAGTACTTACAGTTTCACCTGTGGTCGAAAACACTTTCTAATAATAATAATAATAATAATAATCATCATCATCATAATATTAACCGGCAACAATAACACCTTTCATACACTTTTCCGCTCCATCGGGTCATGGCACGTTGCTTGGCAGTTCAAGGAAGGGAAATATACCTTTGTAAGAATTGTTAAATTACACTCCATCAGTCAGTGATGTCGTATTTACACGGGGATAACTCGGAATTATAGATGAATCAAGGGTTTAGCAGGTGTGTCTTTGCGTCGTTACGTGAAACTCCTCTCGTTAAGGTTCGAACGTAATAAAAACTGAATCATTTCGTTTTAAACCATTGTAAACTGCTTTCGATCAGCGAGTGAGGTCGTATCGACTAGTGGGAAACTCGATATTCTAGATGTGATGTGTAATTGTGGTATAAAAATGAATATATACACATACATCATGCAGAATTAGCGGTAAACTCAGAGAAGGCATCAAAGAATAACACATTAAAGAGGGAGCTGGAGGAGAAGGTCAAGACGGAAATAAATATAACCTAAAACTTAGCAATTGCAGTTGGTTCATTTCAACCTGTGGTCGAAAACACATTTTAATAATAATAAAAATATCCATAATAACAACTGAAAACAATCTCACCTTTTACAAGCTGTTTCAGCTCCGTTGGGTCATGGGACGTGGCTAGGATGTTTAAAAAGGGGAAATATGTCGTTTAAAACAATTGTAAATAATATTCGATCAACCAATAAGGTCCTAGTTACAAGTGGGAAACCCTGGATTAAAGATGAAACAAGACTTTACCAGATGTAATGTGTAATTGTGGTATAAAAATGAGAAAATATGCATATATGAAGCAGAATGATGCGGGAACTCAGCGAGAATGAATAAAAGAATAATCAGGAAGCTGGAGGAGAAGTGTCATGCTGGCTAGGCTAGACAATGACGGGTGAACACTCGCAGGGACGGTGCGATGTAAGATTTATTCAAACAAAACAGGGGAAAACACAAGAGTGCAGCAATAACGCATGGGGCACTGACTAAGCAGAACAAACGTGACAACGCAACATGGGCAAACTTGAAAGACACTCGAGGCTGGTTGGTAGCCAGGGAGCCAGGCGAGATAGAGAAGATAATGCTAGACCCAAACGTCACCGGCAGGGCCAGTGAAACTAAAACGGGACACCGCGCTCGTCAGGCGCAACTAAACTTACTTGACTCGAACACTAGGGAATCGGTCGCCGAATCCTCCAGGCAACCAACCTGTCAACCAAAAAGCGAACTCCTCCTGAAGGTGAATCGGCTCTTACAGAGCGTACTCTAGAGAACACCATAAACAGACCTAGAATCTCTGGAACAGCGAAGCCAACATACAGCTTGGCGTAGCAAGTACAATTCTCGGCAACGAGAATGTCCGTGTTAGCTCCCTTTAGAACCCAGCCCTCAAGTGACCTAACTCAAAACATGAAATGAACGTTAATGACACACTTGAACAAACATGGCGTTGTACATAAATGGCTGTGAACATAAAAGTCCTTGAACTTGAAGCCTGTGGAGCGCGGGTCGGGCACGGCGACGCGGACCTGACAAGAAGGACAAGACGTAAAAAGAAAAAACAGCCAAAATCGAACTCGTTAAGTTTCGAACGTTATAAAAACTGGATAATTTCGTTTGAAACCATTATAAACTGCATTCGATCAGCGAGTGAGGTCGTATGTACTAGTGGGAAACTCGATATTCTAGATGTGATGTGTAATTGTGGTATAAAAATGAATATATACACATACATCGTGCAGAATTAGCGGTAAACTCAGGGAAGGCATCAAAGAATAACACATTAAAGAGGGAGCTGGAGGAGAAGGTCAAGATGAAAATAAATATAACCTAAAATTGAGCTATTGCAGTTGGTTCATGTCAACATGTGGTCGAAAACATATTTTAATAATAAAAAAAAATAATCATAATAATAACTGAAAACAATCTCACCTTTTACAAGCTGTTTTAGCTCCGTTGGGTCATGGGACGTGGCTAGGATGTTTAAAAAAAAAGGAAATATGTCGTTTAAAACAATTGTAAATAATATTCGATCAACCAATAAGGTCCTAGTTACAAGTGGGAAACCCTGGATTAAAGATGAAACATGACTTTACCAGATGTAATGTGTAATTGTGGTATAAAAATGAGAAAATATGCATATATGAAGCAGAATGATGCGGGAACTCAGCGAGAAGGTAGAAAGCTCTGGTAGGGACGTTCTTCGACACAGTGGTGGCATCTGCCATCTTGTATGGAGTGGTCTGCTGGGGCAGTAGCATCTCGACGGCAGATAAGCAGAGACTGGACAAACTCATAAAGAGGGCCGGCTCTGCTGTTACACTGAGAATTTCCCCACTGCGGGACTAATAAAGGACTATCTTATCTTATCTTACTGTATCTCACCTGTGATTTAGTTGAGATACAGTTGTCTTCACAGAAACTGATGTATGACGTCACAGTCTGTGGATTCGAAGCAGCCCTGCAGCTTCTCAATGTCTCCACTGGTCCACCTCTTCACTGTTGTGATGACCGGCTTGTTGGTTTTGAGTTTCTGCCGGTAGGTTGGAATGAGGTGAACGAGGCTGTGATCGGAGAGCCCGACAGCTGCGCGCGTGACCGCGCGATAGGCATTCTTGATACAGGTGTAACACTTGTCCAGTGTGTTGCCTTCTCGTGTTGGACACGCAATGTGTTGTCTGTATTTGGGCATCTCCTTCGTGAGGTTCACACTGTTAAAATCCCCCAGAATGATGAGGAGTGAGTCCGGGAACTCCCGCTCCACCTTCGTGATCTGTTCCGCCAGCTGTTTCAGCGCGTCGCTCGTGCACGCGCTCGGCGCAATGTAGGTGCCGGCTAGGATGAACGAGCTGAACTCTCTGGGCGAGAAGAACGGTCTACAGGTTATGAACAGAGATTCCAGATGAGGGGAGCAGGATTTTAACAGTACCGTAGTGTCTACACCAGCGCTCGTTGATGTAGAAGCAGATTCCTCCTCCTCTGCTCTTGCCGCGTCTCTGTCCGCTCTGTGCAGCTGGAAGCCGGGGAGGTGCAGCGCGCTGTCCGGGGTCAGCTCGGTCAGCCAGGTCTCCGTGAAGCAGAGCGCAGAAGCAGCGGAGAAGTCCTTGTTGGTTTGGTTGAGCAGAAGTAGTTCCTCAGTTTTGTTGCTGAGAGATCGGAGGTTGGAGAGGAATAATGACGGTAGAGGTGTGCGAGCCCCGCGCCGCCTCAGACGCACAAGCGCCGGCTCGTCTGCCCCGGCGCCGGCTTCTCCACAGTCTCCTGGCGAGGCCGAGCGCGGTCAGCGCGGCTGTGGTGAGGATCTCCGCACAAACTGAAGGTACTTGAACAAATTATACACATACATCATGCAGAATTAGCGGTAAACTCATATAGCAGGCATCAAAGAAAAACACATTAAAGAGGGAGCTGGAGGAGAAGGTTAAGATGTAAATAAATAACACCTAAAACTTAGCTATTGCAGTTGGTTCATTTCAACCTGTGGTCGAAAACACATTTTAATAATAATAAAAATATTCATAATAAGAACTGAAAACAATCTCACCTTTTACACGCTGTTTCGCTCCGTTGGGTCATGGGACGTGGCTAGGATGTTTAAAAAGGGGAAATATGTCGTTTAAAACAATTGTAAATAATATTCGATCAACCAATAAGGTCCTAGTCACAAGTGGGAAACCCTGGATTAAAGATTTAACACGACTCTACCAGATGTAATGCGTAATTGTGGTATAAAAAAGAGAAAATGTGCATATATGAAGCAGAATGATGCGGGAACTCAGCGAGAAGGTAGAAATGAATAAAAGAATAATCAGGAATAATCAGGAAGCTGGAGGAGAAAATAGAAAAAAACAGCCAAAACCGAACTGTTGGAGTACTTATAGTTTCACCTGTGGTCGAAAACACTTTCTAATAACAATAATAAAAATTTTTTAATATTATGATTAAAAAGTTAATCATAATATTAACTGGCAACAATCACACCTTTCATACACTTTTCCGCTCCGTCGGGTCATGGCACGTTGCTTGGCAGTTCAAAGAAGGGAAATATACCTTTGTAAGAATTGTTAAATTACACTGATCAGTCAGTGATGTCGTATTTACACGGGGATAACTCGGAATTCTAGATGAATCAAGGGTTTAGCAGGTGTGTCTTTGCGTCGTTACGTGAAACTCCTCTCGTTAAGGTTCGAACGTTATAAAAACTGAATCATTTCGTTTTAAACCATTGTAAACTGCATTCGATCTGTCAGTCATGTCGTATGTACTAGTGGGAAACTCGAAATTCTAGATGTGATGTGTGATTGTGGTATAAAAATTAATATATGTATATACACACACATCATGCAGAATTAGCGGTAAACTCATAGAGAAGGAATCAAAGAATAACACATTAAAGAGGGAGCTGGAGGAGGAGGTCAAGATGTAAATAAATAACACCTAAAATTGAGCTATTGCAGTTGGTTAATTTCAAACTGTCGAAAACACATTAAAAAAAAAATTAAAATAATCATAATAATAACTGAAAACAATCTCACCTTTCACACGCTGTTTCCGCTGCGTTGGGTCATGGGACGTGGCTAGGATGTTTAAAAAGGGAAAATATGTCGTTTAAAACCATTGTAAATAATATTCGATCAACCAATAAGGTCGTAGTTACAAGTGGGAAACTCTTTACCAGATGAAATGTGTAATTCAAGTCAAGTGTGTTTTATTGTCATTTCAACTACATACAGAGTACACAGTGAAACGAAACAACGTTCCTCCAGGACCATGGTGCAACATAGACACAGTGCATACATAACACAAAGGCAACACAAGTGCGGACAGACAACACAACACAGTACAGACAGAGAATAAAAAATAATTGGCTGTAGTGTGCAGATTTTGCAATGTGTAATAAATATTGAGTCCAGTGAGGTAGTAAAGTTATTTGTGCAAATGCTTTGTGCAAAAATGCTTCCCATTTTATCTGGGGTAAATGGTTGGAGAGTGAGAGAGAGAGAGAGAGAGAGAGAGTGTGTGTGTGTGTGTGTGCATGTAACAGAAAAGACATTAGTTCAGAAGTTGAGTTGAGAAGTCTATTGCAGAGTCTGGTCGTGTTGGACCGGATGCTGCGGTTCCTTCTTCCTGATGGCGGGGGGAGAACAGTCTGTGTGAAGGGTGGGTGGAGTCATCCACAATGCTGGTTGCTTTGCGGATGCAGCGGGCAGTGTAAATGTCCATGACGGAGGGGAGAGAGACTCCGATGATCCTCTCAGCTGTCCTCACAATGCGTTGGAGGGTCTTGCGGTCAGAGGCTCAGGATGCTCTCTATAGTCCGTTTATAGAAGAGGGTGAGGATGGGTGGAGGGAGACAGGCCTTTCTCAGCTTCCGGAGGAAGTAGAGACGCTGCTGGGCTTTCTTGGCTGTAGAGCTGGTGTTCAGGGACCAGGTGAGATTCTCCGCTAAGTGGACACCAAGGAACTTGGTGCTCTTTACCATCTCCACAGAGGAGCCGTTGATGCTGAGTGTCTTGTTTTCCTGAAGTCAACAACCATTTCCTTGGTCTTGTCTACATTACAGGGAAGGTTGTTGACTGTACACCAGTCTGTCAGCTGCTGCACCTCCTCTCTGTATGCTGACTCGTCGCCTTTGCTGATGAGACCCAGCACAGTTGTATCACTGTGTATACAGTTGTATCAGTTGTATACTTTTTAAATTGATCCCCTATCCTATTTATTGTTTAGTGTAATTTTTCTTTAGTCTAATACTGTAAATAATCTGTGTTCTGTGTTTTTGTTACTTGTCATACGTGTTGCTCTCACCAAGACAAATTCCTTGTATGTGTAATATAGAGATTCTGATTCATCAGCAAACTTTATGATGCTGTTAGAACTGTTTCGCAACACAGTCATGAGTCAGCAGGGTAAACAGCAGAGGACTCAGAACACTGCCTTGGGGTGCCCCAGTGTTCATTGTGATGGTGCTGGAGATGCCGTCCCTGAACCGGACTAAACGGGGCCTCCCCGTCAGGAAGTCCAGGATCCAATTGCAGAGGGGGGTGTTGAGGCCCAGCAAGCTTAACTTCCTGGTGAGATTCTGTGGGATGATGGTGTTGAATGCTGAACCGAAGTCTATGAACAGCATTCTAACATAGGTGTCCTCCTTCTCCAGGTCGGTAAGGGAGAGATGAAGGGTGGTGGTGATGGCATCTTCAGTGGAGCGCTTGGGACGATATGCAAATTGCAGGGGGTCCAATGAAGAGGGCAGTTGGGTCTTGATGTTCATGACTAGCCTCTCGAAGTACTTCATGATGATGGGCATGTGAGCAACGGGACGGTAGTCATTGAGGCAGGACACCGTGGACTTCATCGTCACGGGGACGATGGTGGTGGTTTTGAGGCACGTTGGGACAGTGGAGCTGCACAGGGAGACGTTGAAGATGTGGGTGAGAACATCTGTCAACTCTCTGAGCACTCTGCCGGGGATGTTGTCTGGTCCTGCAGCTTTCCGTGGGTTGACTCTGCACAGACATGTTGTTTTGTGCCTCAAACCGTGCATAAAAGTCGTTCAGGGCATCAGGGAGGAAGGCATCACGGTCACAGGACGGCGGCATTGTCCTGTAGTTTGTGATTGCCTGGATGCCCTGCCACATGCGCCACGTGTCACCCGTGTCCTTGAAGTGGCTGTGGATTCTCTGGGCGTGTGTGTGCTTTGCCTCTCGGATGGCTCGTGACAAATTGGCTCTTGCTTTCCTCAGGGCCGCCTTGTCACCCACTCTGAAGGGCGAGTCGCGGGTCCTCAGTAGCGCACGCACCTTAGAAGTCATCCACGGCTTCTGGTTTGGGCGTGTGGTGATGGTCTTGGAGACAGTGACATCAATACACTTGCTGATGTAGCCAGTGACTGATGCTGTGTACTCCTCCAAGTTAACAGAGTCGCCTTCAGTCGCAGCCTCCCTGAACCTGTCCCATGCAGTGCACTCAAAACAGTCCTGAAGGGCAGAGATGGCTCCTGCCGGCCAGGTTTTCACCTGCTTCTGAACTAGTCTGGAGCGTCTGATGAGAGGTGTGTATGCTGGAGTCAGCCACACAGACATGTGTACCGAGAACGCGAGGTGGGGGCGGGGCTCCGTCCGGTACACGCTGGGGATGTTTGCAACGAGAGCAGCGAACGCGCTGGACCTTGTTTACACAAAGTCCACATGTTGATGGAACTGACTGGAGATTAGCGTGGTTGAAATCTGCGGCGACAATGAACAGTCCGTCTGGATGTTTGGTCTGCAGATCGCTGATGGCCCTGTGGAGTTTCCATAGTGCCTCCTTAGCATTAGCACTAGCGCTAGGTGGTATTTACACGGCGGCTATCAGCACGGCGGAGAACTCCCGTACTAAATAAAAGGTCTGCACTTGACTATGATGAACTCCACCAGCGGAGAGCAGTGCTTAGCGACAGTCACAGCGTTGATGTAAACACACACGCCTCCACCGCGGGTCTTCCCGGACTGAACGAGGCTAGCCCGTCTAGCTGAAGGGCGCTGTCTGGAATGTTGTCGCTAAGCCACGATTCCACAAAGACTAAAGCACAGCAGTCTCTGAACTCACGCTGGGAAGTTCGCTGGAGTGTTGTATAAAAATGAGAAAATATGCATATATGAAGCAGAATGATGCGGGAACTCTGCTAGAAGGTAGAAATGAATGAAAGAATAATCAGGAAGCTGGAGGAGAAGAACAAGTTGTAAATAGAAAGAAAAAACACCTAAAAATGAGCTATTGGCGTTGGTTTCTTTTTAAAATGTGATCGAAAACACATTTTAAAAATAATCAAAATAATCATAATAATAACTGAAAACAATCTCACCTTTTACACGCTGTTTCCGCCCCGTTGGGTCATGGTCATGGATGGTCAGTTATCGTTCTCAAGTCATGTTGCAAACGTAACTCGATCATGCAGATTTCTCCTGTACAACATTCAGAGAATTTTACCCTTCCTCTCTAGAGACTGGCTGGTCTCCCTTTACGCACCATCAGGCCTCTGCAACTTATCCAGAATGCCACTGCACGGGTCGTCTTCAACGTTCCTAAATTCAGCCATGTCACTCCACTGCTGCGTTCTCTTCACTGGCTTCCTGTAGCTGCCCGCATCAGATTTAAATGCATGTTTTGGATCTGATGATGGCTCCTGACAATGAGGATATAAAAAAAATACAAACTCTCAATTCTATATGTTTGGTGTTGATTCATAAATTAAAAGTAGTTTCAGTTCACACAGTTACTGTAGTGTTCTCGTGCAGTGTGTGGGAATTGACTAAACAACAAGCTAAACCATCCAATGAAGACATAGTAAGGTTGACCATTTACTGTCACTCTTCCTCATTAGCATGCAGGTGAAAACTGTAAATAAACAATTATACATTGTGCTTAGTTGTAAACATTTGCTGTTCTGAACAGTAGGTAGAAGTTACCATGGCTGCTAATATACATTAGCTGATACACAACTGAAAACAAAAGTTTCTCTTTTTTATTACCTAACTTAACAAAAATAGTTTTAATATCACAACTGCTAATATATGAACTGTAATATGTTTTAACGCTAGATGAACCTACGATATTGCCTCTTTGACGCTTCCAGATACTAGGAGATAAGTTCCAGAACATTCACATGTCTGCCTCGTTTTGTTTGGCCGCAAAACCCCCGGAAACCGCGGAAGTCCAAACAGAAAGTGACCTCACCGCACATGAGGCACCTAAATTAATTTGACAAAGAAAGGCTTAAACTTATCTATTAACATTTTAACTTTAATCTAATAAGCAACAACAAATCTTTAAATACTAGAAAGAAAAAAAAATGAAAAGATTAACTAAATGCCTTAAGGGCATTACAGTTACTAAAAGGGTGTTTAAAAAACAGAAATAAAACTTTGAAAGGTATTTATTTAAAATATAGGATTTTGTGCAACATTATTTTATGGGTCCGTATAGGGTCATGTAACTGGCATGGGATTGTGTCAGAACTAATGTGGCGGCATAAACGTGCAACCCTTAAAACAATCTCATCCTACACACGGTATAATTGTGTGTTATACAATGCATGTCTTGAACAAGGTTTTTATGTTCTAGTTTTCACGGTGTCTGATGAAGAGAGAGAGAGAGAGAGAGAGAGAGAGAGAGAGGGAGAGAGAGAGAGGGAGAGAGAGAGAGAGACCAGAGTCTGAAGGGTCTAACAGTTGTTTGCTGGTTATTTCAGAAAGAAAAACACATACAAAATCATTTAAAAAAGCTTTACATTTTAAGACAAAGTGTTCATCAAAATTATGCCCAAATGTTAAAGTTCAGTCTCACGTGATGGATATTTTCTGAAACATCCAGTGGTTGTCGCCTCATCCAATGAGGGAATATTCACCACTCCTTGAAGAGTGGAGACTTATGACGTAGCATCCAGGTAAATTTGTTCACAGTTACAAGTAAAGGAAATGTTCGCTTGACTCTCGTTTAGGTCGTGAACCCCGTTGCAAGCTTGACTTGAAAAAAAACCTGTGTGGAAAACGTTGATCAGACGTCTGGCTGAAATTCTAAACTGTCTAAAGATGATCTGAGCTAGCGAGAAAGATTCTTTACTTGTACGGTTTTTATCACCTGTGTAGCCACACCCCTTTTCTTCTTCTGATGTTAAACTTTTTGGGCATTTCTGGTGGTGCTGTCACCTACTGGTGGGTAAGGGTACCTACATTGTAAAATGGTAAAGCCATTGGGTACACTCACAGCTGTCACAGCCTACTGGACTACTGGCTACTGCTCTGAGCAGTCCTGCCTCTTGCATTTGTGTTACACCAGCGCCCCTGTGTGGGTGCTCTGTTTAACTGCGGCATAGGATCAACCATTCCTTCCACAAACTTACCACGCTGTAATCCGCTCCGTTAGGTCATTGTACGTGGCTAGGATGTTTAAAAAGGGGAATTAAGACGTTTAATACAATTGTGAATAATATTCGATAAACCAATAAGGTCCAAGTTACAAGTGGGAAACTATGGATTAAAGATGGAACACGGCTTGACCAGACGTTAATTGTAACGGTGGTATAAAAATAAGAAAATATAAATAAATCAAGCAGAATAAGGCGGAAAGTCAGCAATAAGGTAGTGAAGTGTAAATAGTTAAAAGGGAGCTGGAGGAGAAGGACAATGAATAATTAACTATTACATTAGCTTGGTTTTATATGGTGTTTTGTTACAGTTTCAGATGTGGTGGAAAACACATTCAAATATTATTAAAAAATAATTAGAATAATAATTGGGACAAAAATGGCGTCTTTTATACGCTTTTGTTGCTTCGTTTGGTCATCGTACTTTGATAGGCTTCTTAATAATGGATGTGTCGCTATTTAAGAAGTTTAAATTACATTCGATCTGTCAGGGAGGTCGAATTTACAAGTGGGGATACTTGGGATTACAGATGGAACACGATTTAACCAGAAGTGATGTGTAACTGTGGTTTTAAAATAAGAAAATATTATGAATCAAGCAGAATGAGGCGGGAACTCAGCGAGAAGTTGGTTCAGTGAAAAAGTTCAAATGGAGCTGGAGGAGAAGGGCAAGACATATTTAACAAAGCAACACCCAAAACCAAGCTACTGAAATAGTTACAGTTTTAGATGTGGTGTAAAACAGAATGTAATAGGAAAAACTTAACCATAATAATATTGGCACACAAATAGCCTCTTTAACATGCTTTTGTCGCTCCGTTTGGTCATCGTACATTTGATAGGCATCGTAATAATGGATATTTTGGTATTTAGGAAGTTTAAATTACATTCGATTTGTCAGTGAGGTCGAATTTACAAGTGGGGATACTTGCGATTGTAGATGGAACAAGACTTGACCAGATGTGAAGTGTAACTGTGGTATAAAAATGAAAAATATATACATACATCAAGCAGAATGAGGCGGGATTTCAGCAAGAAGGTATTGAAGTGTAAATAGTTGAAAGGGACCTGGAGCAGAAAGACAAGGAGGAATTTACAAAACACAACCTAAAACCAAGCTACTGGAATATTTACAGTTTCAGATGTGGTGGAAAACACATTCGAATATTAATAAAAAATAATAATAATAATAATAATAATAATAATAATTGGGACAAGAATGGCGTCTTTTATACGCTTTTGTCGCTCCGTTTGATCATCATACGTTGATAGGGTTCTTAATAATGGATATTTCGGTATTTAGGAAGTTTAATTTACATTCGATCTGTCAGGAAGGTCATATTTACAAGTGGGGATACTTGGGAATGTAGATGGAACAAGACTTGACCAGATGTGAAGTGTAACTGTGGAATAAAAATGAGAAAATATAATAAATCAAGCAGAATGAAGCGAGAACTAAGCGAGAAGGTAGTGAAGTGTAAATAATTAAAAGGGACCTGGAGGAGGGAGACAAGTAGTACTAAACAAACACAACCTAAAACCAAGCTACTGGAATAGTAACAGTTTCAGATGTGGTGGAAAACACATTCGAATATTAATAAAAAAATAATTCGAATAATAATTTGGAAAAAACAGCGTCTTTTATTAGCATTTGTCGCTCCGTTTGGTCATCGTACTTTGATAGGCTTCTAAATAGTGGATGTTTCGGTATTTAGGAAGTTTAAATTACATTCGATCTATGAGGAAGGTCGAATTTACAAGTGGGATAACTTGCGATTGTAGATGGAACACGACCTGACCAGATGTGAAGTGTAACTGTGGTATAAAAATGATAAAATATAATAAATCAAGCAGTATGAGGCGGGAACTAAGCGAGAAGGTAGTGAAGTGAAAATAGTTAAAAGGGAACTGGAGGAGAAAAACAAGGAATATTTAACAAAACACCACCTAATACCAAGCTACTGGAATAGTTACAGTTTCATATTTGGTGTAAAACATATTGTAATATGAAAAATAATCATAATAATAATAATTGGGACAAAAAGTGCGTCTTTTATACACTTTTGTCGCTCCATTTAGTCATCGTACATTGATAAGCTTGTTAATAATGGATATTTCGGTATTAACGAAGTTTAATTTACATTCGATCTGTCAGGAGGGTCATATTTACAAGTGGGGATACTTGGGAATGTAGATGTAACACGACTTGACCAGATGTGAAGTGTAACTGTGGTATAAAAATGATAAAATATAATAAATCAAGCAGAATGAGGCGGGAACTCAGCGAGAAGGAAATGAAGTGTAAATAGTTAAAAGCGACCTGGAGTAGAAAGACAAGGAGTAATTTACAAAACAGAACATAAAACCAAGCTACAAGAATAGTTACAGTTTCAGATGTGGTGGAAAACACATTTGAATATTAATAAAAAATAATTATAATAATAATTGGGATAAAAAAATGGCGTCTTTTATACGCTTTTGTCGCTCCAATTGGTCATCGTATTTTGATGGGCTTCTTAATAATGGATATTTCATTATTTACGAAGTTTAATTTACATTCGATCTGTCAGGAAGGTCATATTTACAAGTGGGGATACTTGGGAATGTAGATGGAATAAGACTTGACCAGATGTGAAGCGTTACTGTGGTATAAAAATGATAAAATACAATAAATCAAACAGAATGAGGCGGGAACTCAGCGAGAAGGAAATGAAGTGTAAATAGTTAAAAACGACTTGGAGTAGCAAGACAAGGAGTAATTTACAAAACACAACCTAAAACCAAGTTACTGGCATAGTTACAGTTTCAGATGTGGTGGACAACACATTCGAATATTAATAAAAAATAATTAGAATAATAATAGGGACAAAAATGGCGTCTTTTACACGCTTTTGTCGCTCCGTTTGGTCATCGTACTTTGATAGGCTTCTTAATAATGGATATTTCGGTATTTACGAAGTTTAATTTACATTCGATCTGTCAGGAGGGTCGTATTTACAAGTGGGGATACTTGGGAATGTAGATGGAACACGACTTGACCAGATGTGAAGTGTAACTGTGGTATAAACATGAGAAAATATAATAAATCAAGCAGAATGAGGCGGGACCCCAGCGAGAAGGTAAAGAAGTGTAAATAGTTAAAAGGGAACTAGAGTAGAAAGACAAGGAGTAATTAACAAACCACCACCCAATACCAAGCTACTGGAATAGTTACAGTTTCATATTTGGTGTAAAACACATTGTAATATGCAAAAGTAATCATAATAATAAAAATTGGGACAAAAATGGCGTCTTTTATACGCTATTGTCGCTCCGATTGATCATCGTACTTTGATAGGCTTCCTAATAATGAATTTGTCGTTAATAAGGAAGTTCAAATTACATTCGATCTTTCAGGGAGATCGAATTTACAAGTGGGGATACTTGGGAATGTAGATGGAACAATACTAGACCAGATGTGAAGTGCAACTGTAGTATAAAAATGAAAAAAATATACACACATCAAGCAGAATGAGACGGGAACTCACCGAGAAGGTAAATAAGTGTAAATAGTTAAAAGGGACCTGGAGAAAAAAAGACAAGGAGTAATTAACAAAACACAACCTAATACCAAGCTACTGGAATAGTTACTGTTTCATATGTGGTGTAAAACACATTGTAATATGAAAAAATAATAATAATAATAATAATAGCCACAAAAAGTGCGTCTTTTACATGCTTTTTCGCTCCGTTTGGTCAACAGAAAACATGGCGCCTTACTGCGACCGCTGTCAACATAAAAGTCCTTAGTGAGAAAACCAACGGGAGGAACAGAAAGTACGTGAACATTGAAATTAACCCAATATTGACTGAAAAGTTCCGAAGAGCCTGTGGACCGCGGCCCGGAGCCGCCCCTGGGGGGGGGCGCGGCGCCGCAGGGCTGACATAATAAACAAAACACAACCTAAAACCAAGCTACTGGAATAGTTACAGTTTCAGATGTGGTGGAAAACACATATTAATATAAAATAATTAGAATAATAATTGGGACACAAATTGAGTCTTTTACACGCTTTTGTCGCTCCGTTTGGTCATCGTACTTTGATAGGCTTCTTAATAATGGATATTTTGGTATTTAGGAAGTTTAATTTCCATTCGATCTGTCAGAAAGGTCATATTTACAGGTGGGGATACTTGGGAATGTAGATGGAACAAGACTTGATCAGATGTGAAGTGTAACTGTGGTATAAAAATGATAAAATACAATAAATCAAGCAGAATGAAGCGAGAACTAAGCGAGAAGGTAGTGAAGTGTAAATAGTTAAAAGGGACCTGGAGGAGAGAGACAAGTAGTACTAAACAAACACAACCTAAAACCAAGCTACTGGAATAGTAACAGTTTCAGATGTGGTGGAAAACACATTCGAATATTAATAAAAAAATAATTCGAATAATAATTTGGAAAAAAACAGCGTCTTTTATTAGCATTTGTCGCTCCGTTTGGTCATCCTACTTTGATAGGCTTCTAAATAGTGGATGTTTCGGTATTTAGGAAGTTTAAATTACATTCGATCTATGAGGGAGGTCGAATTTACAAGTGGGATAACTTGCGATTGTAGATGGAACACGACCTGACCAGATGTGAAGTGTAACTGTGGTATAAAAATGATAAAATACAATAAATCAAGCAGTATGAGGCGGGAACTAAGCGAGAAGGTAGTGAAGTGAAAATAGTTAAATGGGAGCTGGAGAAGAAAAACAAGGAATATTTAACAAAACACCACACAATACCAAGCTACTGGAATAGTTACAGTTTCATATTTGGTGTAAAACACATTGTAATATGCAAAAATAATCATAATAATAATAATTGGGACAAAAAGTGCGTCTTTTATATGCTTTTGGCGCTCCGTTTAGTCATTGTACTTTGATAGGCTTCTTAATAATGGATATTTCGGAATTTAGGAAGTTTAAATTACATTCGATCTATGAGGGAGGTCGAATTTACAAGTGGGATAACTTGCGATTGTAGATGGAACATTACTTGACCAGATGTGAAGTGTAACTGTGGTATAAAAATGATAAAATATAATAAATCAAGCAGTATGAGGCGGGAACTAAGCGAGAAGGTAGTGAAGTGAAAATAGTTAAATGGGAGCTGGAGAAGAAAAACAAGGAATATTTAACAAAACACCACCTAATACCAAGCTACTGGAATAGTTACAGTTTCATATTTGGTGTAAAACACATTGTAATATGCAAAAATAATCATAATCATAATAATTGGGACAAAAGGTGCGTCTTTTACACGCTTTTGTCGCTCCGTTTAGTCACCGTACATTGATAAGCTTGTTAATAATGGATATTTCGGTATTAACGAAGTTTAATTTATATTCGATCTGTCAGGGAGGTCGAATTTACAAGTCGGGATACTTGGGATAGTAGATGGAACACGACATGGCCAGATGTGAAGTGTAACTGTGGTATAAAAATGATCAAATATGATAAATCAAGCAGAATGAGGCGGGATTTCAGCAAGAAGGTAGTGAAGTGTAAATTGATAAAAGGGAATTGGAGAACAAATACAAGGAATAATTAACAAAACACCACCTAATACCAAGCTACTGGAATATTTACATTTTCATATGTGGTGTAAAACACATTGTAAAATGAAAAAAATTATCAATAATAATATTAATAATTGGCACAAAAAGTGCGTCTTTTACATGCTTTTTCGCTCCGTTTGGTCATCGCACTTTGATAGGCTTCTTAATAATGGATTTGTCTTATTAAGAAAATTTAAATTACATTCGATCTGTCAGGGAGGTCGAATTTACAAGTGGGGATACTTGGGATAGTAGATGGAACACAACTTGACCAGTGGTGAAGTGTAACTGTGGTAGAAAAATGATAAAATATAAGAAATCAAGCAGAATGAGGCGGAAAATCAGCAAGAAGATAAATAAGTGTAAATAGTTAAAAGGGAGCTGGAGGATAAAAACAAGGAATAATTAAAAAAACACCACCTAATACCAAGCTTCTGGAATAGTTACAGTTTCAGATGTGTTGGAAAACACATTGTAATGTGAAAAAAAATTAGAATAATAATAATAACAACAATAATAATAATAATAATAATAACAACAATAATAATAATTGGCACAAAAAACGTGCGTCTTTTATATGCTTTTCGCTCCGTTTGGTCATCGTACTTTGATAGGCTTCTTAATAATGGATAAGTCGGTATTTAGCAAGTTTAATTTACATTCGATCTGTCACGAAGGTAATATTTACAAGTGGGGATAATTGGGAATGTAGATGGAACAAGACTTGACCAGATGTGAAGTGTAACGGTGGAATAAAAATGAGAAAATATAATAAATCAAGCAGAATGAGGCGGGAACTCAGAGAGAAGGTAATGAAGTCTAAATAGTTAAAAGGGACCTGGAGCAGAAAGACAAGGAGTAATTTACAAAAGATAACCTAAAACAAGCTACTGGAATAGATACAGTTTCAGATGTGGTGGAAAACACATTCGAATATTAATAAAAAATAATTCGAATAATAATTGGGACAAAAATGGCGTCTTTTATACGCTTTTGTCGCTCCGTTTGGTGATCGTACTTTGATAGGCTTCTTAATAATTGATTTTTCGGTATTTATGAAGTTTAATTTACATTCGATCTGTCAGGAGGGTCATATTTACAAGTGGGGATACTTAAGAATGTAGATGGAACACGACTTGACCAGACGTGAAATGTAACTGTGGTATAAAAATGAAAAAAAATATATACATACATCAAGCAGAATGAGGCGGGATTTCAGAAAGAAGGTATTGAAGTGTAAATAGTTGAAAGGGACCTGGAGGAGAAAGACAAGGAGTAATTAACAAAACACAACCTAAAACAAGCTACTGGAATAGTTACAGTTTCAGATGTGGTGGAAAACACATTCGAATATTAATAAAAAATAATTATAATAATAATAATTGGGACAAAAATGTCGTCTTTTCTTAGCTTTTTTCGCTCCGTTTTTTCATCGTACTTTGATAAGCTTCCTAATAATGAATTTGTCGTTATTTAGGATGTTTAAATTACATTCGATCTGTGAGGGAGGTCGAATTTACAAGTGGGGATACTTGGGAATGTACATGGAACTCAACTTGACCAGATGTGAAGTGTAACTGTGGTATAAAAATAATAAAATAAATCAAGCAGAATGAGGCGGGAACTCAGCGAGAAGGAAATGAAGTGTAAATAGGTAAAAGGGACCTGGAGAAGAAAGATACGGAGTAATTAACAAAACACAACCTAAAACCAAGCTACTGGAATAGTTACTGTTTCATATGTGGTGTAAAACACATTGTAATATGAAAAAAAAAAAAATAATAATAATAGCCACAAAAAGTGCGTCTTTTACATGCTTTTGTCGCTCCGTTTGGTCATCGAACTTTAATAGGCTTCCTAATAATGGATTTGTCTTCATTTAGAAAGTTTAAATTAAATTCGATCTGTCAGGGAGGTCGAATTTACAAGTGGGGATACTTGGGATTGTAGATGGAACACAACTTGACCAGATATGAAGTGCGAGAACTTAATGAAGTGTAAATAGTTAAAAGGGAGCTGGAGCACTAAGACAAGGAGCAATTTACAAAAAACAAACCTAAAACCAAGCTACTGGAATAGTTACAGTTTCAGATGTGGTGGAAAACACATTCGAATATTAATAAAAAATAATTATAATAGTAATAATAATAATAATTGGGACAAGAATGGCGTCTTTTATACGCTTTTGTCGCTCCGTTTGGTCATCGTACTTTGATAGGCTTCTTAATAATGGATATGTCGGTATTTACGAAGTTTAATTTACATTCGATCTGTCAGGAGGGTCGTATTTACAAGTGGGGATACTTGGGAATGTAGATGGAACACGACTTGACCAGATGTGAAGTGTAACTGTGGTATAAACATGAGAAAATATAATAAATCTAGCAGAATGAGGCGGGACCTCAGCGAGAAGGTAAAGAAGTGTAAATAGTTAAAAGGGAACTAGAGTAGAAAGACAAGGAGTAATTAACAAACCACCACCCAATACCAAGCTACTGGAATAGTTACAGTTTCATATTTGGTGTAAAACACATTGTAATATGCAAAAGTAATCATAATGATAAAAATTGGGACAAAAATGGCGTCTTTTATACGCTTTTGTCGCTCCGATTGGTCATCGTACTTTGATAGGCTTCCTAATAATGAATTTGTCGTTAATAAGGAAGTTCAAATTACATTCGATCTTTCAGGGAGATCGAATTTACAAGTGGGGATACTTGGGATTGTAGATGGAACACTACTTGACCAGATGTGAAGTGTAACTGTGGTATAAAAATGATAAAATATAATAAATTAAGCAGAATGAGGCGGGAACTCAGCGAGAAGGTATTGAAGTGTAAATAGTTAAAAGGGACCTGGAGAAAAAAAGACAAGGAGTACTAAACAAAACTCAACCTAAAACCAAGCTACTGGAATAGTTACAGTTTCAGATGTGGTGGAAAACACATTCGAATATTAATAAAAAATAATTATAATAATAATTGGGACAAAAATGGCGTCTTTCACACGTTTTTGTCGCTCCGCTTGGTCATCGTACTTTGATAGGCTTCTTAATAATGGATATTTCGGTATTTAGGAAATTTAATTTACATTCGATCTGTCAGGAGGGTCATATTTAGAAGTGGGGATACTTGGGAATGTAGATGGAACACGAATTGACCAGTTGTGAAGTGTAACTGTGGTATAAAAATGAAAAAATATATACATACATCAAGCAGAATGAGGTGGGATTTCAGCAAGAAGGTATTGAAGTGAAAATAGTTAAAAGGGAACTGGAGGAGAAAAACAAGGAATAATTAACAAAACACCACCTAATACCAAGCTACTGGCACAGAAACAGTTTCATATGTGTTGTAAAAAACATTGTAATATGAAAAAATAATAGTAATAATAATTGGCACAAAAAGTGCATCTTTTACATGCTTTTTCGCTCCGGTTGGTCATCCTACTTTGATAGGCTTCTTAATAATGGATAAGTCGGTATTTAGGAAGTTCAAATTACATTCGATCTTTCAGGGAGATCGAATTTACAAGTGGGGATACTTGGGAATGTAGATGGAACAATACTAGACCAGATGTGAAGTGCAACTGTAGTATAAAAATGAAAAAAATATACACACATCAAGCAGAATGAGACGGGAACTCACCGAGAAGGTAAATAAGTGTAAATAGTTAAAAGGGACCTGGAGAAAAAAAGACAAGGAGTAATTAACAAAACACAACCTAATACCAAGCTACTGGAATAGTTACTGTTTCATATGTGGTGTAAAACACATTGTAATATGAAAAAATAATAATAATAATAATAATAATAGCCACAAAAAGTGCGTCTTTTACATGCTTTTTCGCTCCGTTTGGTCAACAGAAAACATGGCGCCTTACTGCGACCGCTGTCAACATAAAAGTCCTTAGTGAGAAAACCAACGGGAGGAACAGAAAGTACGTGAACATTGAAATTAACCCAATATTGACTGAAAAGTTCCGAAGAGCCTGTGGACCGCGGCCCGGAGCCGCCCCTGGGGGGGGCGCGGCGCCGCAGGGCTGA
This sequence comes from Salminus brasiliensis, assembly GCF_030463535.1. Classification (NCBI taxonomy): domain Eukaryota; kingdom Metazoa; phylum Chordata; class Actinopteri; order Characiformes; family Bryconidae; genus Salminus; species Salminus brasiliensis. The sequence continues at coordinate 34,862,695 of NC_132895.1, read as the reverse complement.
CATAATAAACAAAACACAACCTAAAACCAAGCTACTGGAATAGTTACAGTTTCAGATGTGGTGGAAAACACATATTAATATAAAATAATTAGAATAATAATTGGGACACAAATTGAGTCTTTTACACGCTTTTGTCGCTCCGTTTGGTCATCGTACTTTGATAGGCTTCTTAATAATGGATATTTCGGTATTTAGGAAGTTTAATTTCCATTCGATCTGTCAGAAAGGTCATATTTACAGGTGGGGATACTTGGGAATGTAGATGGAACAAGACTTGATCAGATGTGAAGTGTAACTGTGGTATAAAAATGATAAAATACAATAAATCAAGCAGAATGAGGCGGGAACTCAGCAAGAAGGTAGTGAAGTGTAAATAGTTGAAAGGGACCTGGAGGAGAGAGACAAGGAGTATTTAACAAAACACAACCTAAAACCAAGCTACAGGAATAGTTACAGTTTCAGATGTGGTGGAAAACACATTCGAATATTAATAAAAAATTATTATAATAATAACTGTGCCTAAAATGGCGTCTTTTATACGCTTTTATCGCACCGTTTAGTCATCGTACATTGATAAGCTTGTAAATAATAGATATTTCGGTATTAACGAAGTTTAATTTACATTCGATCTGTCAGGAGGGTCATATTTACAAGTGGGGATACTTGGGAATGTAGATGTAACAGGACTTGACCAGATGTGAAGTGTAACTGTGGTATAAAAATTAAAAAAATATACATACATCAAGCAGAATGACGTGGGATTTCAGCAAGAAGGTATTGAAGTGAAAATAGTTAAAAGGGAATTGGAGGAGAAAAACAAGGAATAATTAACAAAACACCACCTAATACCAAGCTACTGGCACAGAAACAGTTTCATATGTGTTGTAAAAAACATTGTAATATGAAAAAATAATAGTAATAATAATTGGCACAAAAAGTGCATCTTTAACATGCTTTTTCGCTCCGTTTGGTCATCGTACTTTGATAGGCTTCTTAATAATGGATAAGTCGGTATTTAGGAAGTTCAAATTACATTCGATCTGTCAGGGAGATCGAATTTATAAGTGGGGATACTTGGGATGGTAGATGGAACACAACTTGACCAGATATTAAGTGTAACTGTGGTATAAACATGAGAAAATATAAAAAATCAAGCAGAATGAGGCGGGAACTCAGTGAGAAGGTATTGAAGTGTAAATAGTTAAAAGAGAACTGGAGGAGAAAGACAAGAAGTAATTAACAAAACACAACCTAAAACCAAGCTACTGTAATAGTTACAGTTTCAGATGTGGTGGAAAATACATTCGAATATTAATATAAAATATTTAGAATAATAATTGGGACACAAATGGAGTCTTTTATACGCTTTTGTCGCTCCGTTTGGTCATCGTACTTTGATAGGCTTCCTAATAATGGATTTGTCTTAATTTAGAAATTTTAAATTACATTCGATCTGTCAGGGAGGTCGAATTTACAAGTTGGGATACTTGGGATTGTAGATGGAACACAACTTGACCAGATGTGAAGTGTAACTGTGGTATAAAAATGATAAAATATAATAAATCAAGCAGATTGAGGCGGGAACTCAGCGAGAAGGTAAAGAAGTGTAAATAGTTAAAAGGGACCAGGAGAATAATAACAAGGAATAATTTACAAAAAACAAACCTAAAACCAAGCTACTGTAATAGTTACAGTTTCAGATGTGAAGGAAAACACATTCGAATATTAATAAAAAAAAAAAATAATAATAATAATAATAATAATTGGGACAAGAATGGCGTCTTTTATACGCTTTTGTCGCTCCGTTTGGTCATCGTACTTTGATAGGCTTCTTAATAATGGATATGTCGGTATTTACGAAGTTTAATTTACATTCGATCTGTCAGGAGGGTCGTATTTACAAGTGGGGATACTTGCGATTGTAGATGGAACACGACCTGACCAGATGTGAAGTGTAACTGTGGTATAAAAATGATAAAATATAATAAATCAAGCAGTATGAGGCGGGAACTAAGCGAGAAGGTAGTGAAGTGAAAATAGTTAAATGGGAGCTGGAGAAGAAAAACAAGGAATATTTAACAAAACACCACCTAATACCAAGCTACTGGAATAGTTACAGTTTCATATTTGGTGTAAAACACATTGTAATATGCAAGAATAATCATAATAATAATAATTGGGACAAAAAGTGCGTCTTTTATACGCTTTTGGCGCTCCGTTTAGTCATCGTACATTGATAAGCTTGTTAATAATGGATATTTCGGTATTAACGAAGTTTAATTTACATTCGATCTGTCAGGAGGGTCATATTTACAAGTGGGGATACTTGGGAATGTAGATGTAACACGACTTGACCAGATGTGAAGTGTAACTGTGGTATAAAAATGATAAAATATAATAAATCAAGCAGAATGAGGAGGGAACTCAGCGAGAAGGTATTGAAATGTAAATATTTTAAAGGGACCTGGAGCAGAAAGACAAGGAGGAATTAACAAAACAGAACATAAAACCAAGCTTCTGGTATAGTTAAAGTTTCAGATGTGGTGTAAAACACATTGGAATATTAATTAAAAATAATAATAAGAATAATAATTGGGACAAAAATGACGTCTTTCACACGTTTTTGTCGCTCCGTTTGGTCATCGTACTTTGATAGGCTTCTCAATAATGGATATTTCGGTATTTAGGAAATTTAATTTACATTCGATCTGTCAGGAGGGTCATATTTAGAAGTGGGGATACTTGGGAATGTAGATGGAACACGAATTGACCAGTTGTGAAGTGTAACTGTGGTATAAAAATGAAAAAAATATACATACATCAAGCAGAATGAGGTGGGATTTCAGCAAGAAGGTATTGAAGTGAAAATAGTTAAAAGGGAACTGGAGGAGAAAAACAAGGAATAATTAACAAAACACCACCTAATACAAAGCCACTGGCACAGAAACAGTTTCATATGTGTTGTAAAAAACATTGTAATATGAAAAAATAACAGTTATAATAATTGGCACAAAAAGTGCATCTTTTACATGCTTTTTCGCTCCGTTTGGTCGTCGTACTTTGATAGGCTTCTTAATAATGGATAAGTCGGTATTTAGGAAGTTTAAAATACATTCGATCTGTCAGGGAGATCGAATTTATAAGTGGGGATACTTGGGATGGTAGATGGAACACAACTTGACCAGATGTGAAGTGTAACTGTGGTATAAACATGAGAAAATATAATAAGTCAAGCAGAATGAGGCGGGAACTCAGCGAGAAGGTAATGAAGTGTAAATGGTTAAAAGGGACCTGGAGCAGAAAGACAAGGAGGAATTTACAAAACACAACCTAGAACCAAGCTACTGAAATAGTTACAGTTTCAGATGTGTTGGAAAACACATTCGAATATTAATTAAAAAATAATAAGAATAATAATTGGGACAAAAATGGCGTCTTTTATGCGATTTCGTCGCTCCGCTTGTTGATCGTACTTTGATAGGCTTCTTAATAATGGATATTTCGGTATTTAGGAAGTTTAATTTATATTCGATCTGTCAGGGAGGTCGAATTTACAAGTCGGGATACTTGGGATAGTAGATGGAACACGACTTGACCAGATGTGAAGTGTAACTGTGGTATAAAAATGATCAAATATGATAAATCAAGCAGAATGAGGCGGGATTTCAGCAAGAAGGTAGTGAAGTGTAAATTGTTAAAAGGGAATTGGAGAACAAATACAAGGAGTAATTAACAAAACACCACCTAATACCAAGCTACTGGAATATTTACATTTTCATATGTGGTGTAAAACACATTGTAAAATGAAAAAAATAATCATAATAATAATATTAATAATTTGCACAAAAAGTGCGTCTTTTACATGCTTTTTCGCTCCGTTTGGTCATCGCACTTTGATAGGCTTCTTAATAATGGATATGTCGGTATTTACGAAGTTTAATTTACATTCGATCTGTCAGGAGGGTCGTATTTACAAGTGGGGATACTTGGGAATGTAGATGGAACACGACTTGACCAGATGTGAAGTGTAACTGTGGTATAAACATGAGAAAACATAATAAATCAAGCAGAATGAGGCGGGACCTCAGCGAGAAGGTAAAGAAGTGTAAATAGTTAAAAGGGAACTAGAGTAGAAAGACAAGGAGTAATTAACAAACCACCACCCAATACCAAGCTACTGGAATAGTTACAGTTTCATATTTGGTGTAAAACACATTGTAATATGCAAAAGTAATCATAATAATAAAAATTGGGACAAAAATGGCGTCTTTTATACGCTTTTGTCGCTCCGATTGGTCATCGTACTTTGATAGGCTTCCTAATAATGAATTTGTCGTTAATAAGGAAGTTCAAATTACATTCGATCTTTCAGGGAGATCGAATTTACAAGTGGGGATACTTGGGAATGTAGATGGAACAAGACTAGACCAGATGTGAAGTGCAACTGTAGTATAAAAATGAAAAAAATATACATACATCAAGCAGAATGAGGCGGGATTTCAGCAAGAAGGTATTGAAGTGAAAATAGTTAAAAGGGACCTGGAGAAAAAAAACAAGGAATAATTAACAAAACACAACCTAATACCAAGCTACTGGAACAGTTACTGTTTCATATGTGGTGTAAAACACATTGTAATATGAAAAAAAAAATAATAATAATAATAATAGCCACAAAAAGTGCTTCTTTTACATGCTTTTTCGCTCCGTTTGGTCAACAGAAAACATGGCGCCTTACTGCGACCGCTGTCAACATAAAAGTCCTTAGTGAGAAAACCAACGGGAGGAACAGAAAGTACGTGAACATTGAAATTAACCCAATATTGACTGAAAAGTTCCGAAGAGCCTGTGGACCGCGGCCCGGAGCCGCCCCTGGGGGGGGGGCGGCGCCGCAGGGCTGACATAATAAACAAAACACAACCTAAAACCAAGCTACTGGAATAGTTACAGTTTCAGATGTGGTGGAAAACACATATTAATATAAAATAATTAGAATAATAATTGGGACAAAAATGACGTCTTTTACACGCTTTTGTCGCTCCGTTTGGTCATCGTACTTTGATAGGCTTCTTAATAATGGATATTTCGGTATTTAGGAAATTTAATTTACATTCGATCTATTAGGGAGGTCGAATTTACAAGTGGGATAACTTGCGATTGTAGATGGAACACGACCTGACCAGATGTGAAGTGTAACTGTGGTATAAAAATGATAAAATATAATAAATCAAGCAGTATGAGGCGGGAACTAAGCGAGAAGGTAGTGAAGTGAAAATAGTTAAATGGGAGCTGGAGAAAAAAAACAAGGAATATTTAACAAAACACCACCTAATACGAAGCTACTGGAATAGTTACAGTTTCATATTTGGTGTAAAACACATTGTAATATGCAAAAATAATCATAATAATAATAATAATAATTGGGACAAAAAGTGCGTCTTTTATACGCTTTTGTCGCTCCGTTTAGTCATCGTACTTTGATAGGCTTCTTAATAATGGATATTTCGGTATTAACGAAGTTTAATTTACATTCGATCTGTCAGGAGGGTCATATTTAGAAGTGGGGATACTTGGGAAGGTAGATGGAACACGACTTGACCAGTTGTGAAGTGTAACTGTGGTATAAAAATGAAAAAAATATACATACATCAAGCAGAATGAGGTGGGATTTCAGCAAGAACGTATTGAAGTGAAAATAGTTAAAAGGGAACTGGAGGAGAAAAACAAGGAATAATTAACAAAACACCACCTAATACCAAGCTACTGGCACAGAAACAGTTTCATATGTGTTGTAAAAAACATTGTAATATGAAAAAATAATAGTAATAATAATTGGCACAAAAAGTGCATCTTTTACATGCTTTTTCGCTCCGTTTAGTCATCGTACTTTGATAGGCTTCTTAAATATGGATAAGTCGGTATTTAGGAAGTTTAAATTACATTCGATCTGTCAGGGAGATCGAATTTATAAGTGGGGATACTTGGGATGGTAGATGGAACACAACTTGACCAGATGTGAAGTGTAACTGTGGTATAAACATGAGAAAATATAAAAAAATCAAGCAGAATGAGGCGGGACCTCAACGAGAAGGCAATGAAGTGTCAATAGTTAAAAGTGACCTGGAGAAGAAGGACAATGAGTAATTAACAAAAACAACCTAAAACCAAGCTACTGGAATAGTTAAAGTTTCAGATGTGGTGGAAAACACATTCGAATATTAATAAAAAATAATAATAATAATAATTGGGACACAAATGGCGTCTTTTATACGCTTTTGTCGCTCCGTTTGGTCATCGTACTTTGATAGGCTTCCTAATAATGGATAAGTCGGTATTTAGGAAGTATAAATTACATTCGATCTGTCAGGGAGGTCGAATTTACAAGTGGGATAACTTGACATCGTAGATGGATCACGACTTGTCCAGATGTGAAGTGTAAGTGTAGTATAAAAATGAAAAAAATATACATACATCAAGCAGAATGAGGCGGGATTTCAGCAAGAAGCTATTAAAGTGTAAATACTTGAAAGCGACCTGGAGTAGAAAGACAAGGAGTAATTAACAAAACACAACCTAAAACCAAGCTACTGGCATAGTTACAGTTTCAGATGTGGTGGAAAACACATTAGAATATTAATAAAAAAATAATTATAATAATAATTGGGATAAAAAATGGCGTCTTTTATACGCTTTTGTCGCTGCGATTGGTCATCGTACTTTGATAGGCTTCTTAATAATGGATATTTCGATATTAACGAATTTTAATTTACATTAGATCTGTCAGTAGGGTCATATTTACAAGTGGAGATACTTGGGAATGTAGATGGAACACGACTTGACCAGATGTGAAGTGTAACTGTGGCATAAAAATGATAAAATATACATACATCAAGCAGAATGACCATTACAAACTGCATTCGATCAGCGAGTGAGGTCGTATGTACTAGTGGGAAACTCAAAATCTTTGATGTAATGTATAATTGTGGTATAAAAATTTATATATATATATATATATATATATATATATATATACACACACACACACACACACACACACACATATATCATGCTGAATTAGCGGTAAACTCAGAGAAGGCATCAAAGAATAACATAATAAAGAGTTAGCTGGAGGAGGTGGTCAAGATGTAAATAAATAACACCTAAAATTGAGCTATTGCAGTTGGTTCATTTCAACCTGTGTTCAAAAACACATTTTAATAATAATAAAAATAATCATAATAATAACTGAAGACAATCTCACCTTTTACACGCTGTTTCCGCTCCGTTGGGTCATGGGACATGGCTAGGATGTTTAAAAAGGGGATCGAATATGTCGTTTAAATCAATTGTAAATAATATTCGATCAACCAATAAGGTCCTAGTAACAAGTGGGAAACCCTGGATTAAAGGTGAAACACGACTTTACCAGATGTAATGTGTAATTGTGATATCAAAATGAGAAAATATGCATATATGAAACAGAATGATGCGGGAACTCAGCGAGAATGAATAAAAGAATAATCAGGAAGCTGGAGGAGAAGTGTCATGCTGGCTAGGCTAGACAATGACGGGTGAACACTCGCAGGGACGTTGCGATGCAAGATTTATTCAAACAAAACAGGGGAAAACACAAGAGTGCAGCAATAACGCATGGGGTACTGACTAAACAGAACAAACGTGACAACGCAACATGAGCAAACTTGAAAGCCACCCGAGGCTGGTTGGTAGCTGGCGAGATAGGGAAGATAATGCTAGACCCAAACGTCACCGGCAGGGCCATTGAAACTAAAACGAGACACCGCGCTCGTCAGGCGCAACTAAACTTACTTGACTCGAACACTAGGGAATCGGTCGCCGAATCCTCCAGGCAACCAACCTGTCAACCAAAAAGCGAACTCCTCCTGAAGGTGAATCGGCTCTTACAGAGCGTACACTAGAGAACACCATAAACAGACCTAGAATCTCTGGAACAGCGAAGCCAACATACAGCTTGGCGTAGCAAGTACAATTCTCGGCAACGAGAACGTCCGTGTTAGCTCCCTTTAGAACCCAGCTCTCAAGTGACCTAACTCAAAACATGAAATGAACGTAAATGACACACTTGAACAAACATGGCGTTGTACATAAATGGCTGTGAACATAAAAGTCCTTGAACTTGAAGCCTGTGGAGCGCGGTTCGGGACCGCCCCCGGGGCGGGCACGGCGACGCGGACCTGACAAGAAGGACAAGATGTAAATAGAAAAAAAAACAGCTAAAATCGAACTGTTGGAGTACTAACAGTTTCACCTGTGGTCGAAAACACTTTCTAATAATAATAATAATATTAATAATAATAATAATAAAAATAATCATAATATTAACTGGCAACAATCACACCTTTCATACACTTTTCCGCTCAATCGGGTCATGGCACGTTGCTTGGCAGTTCAATGAAGGGAAATGTACCTTTGTAAGAATTGTTAAATTACACTCCATCAGTCAGTGATGTCGTATTTACACGGGGATAACATCTATAAATTATAGATGAATCAAGGGTTTAGCAGGTGTGTCTTTCCGTCGTTCCGCAGAGCTCCTCTCGTTAAGGTTCGAACGTAATACAAATTGTCAAGTCAAGTCAAGTCAAATTTATTTGTATAGCGCTTTTTACAACTGTTGTCCTCACAGCTTTACATAATTAGTACTTAATAAAGAACAGAGACAGAGAAGAAAGAAGGAATAACATGAAGCGTCAAAGACCCCCGTGAGCAAGCCAACGGCGACAGTGGCAAGGAAAAACTCCCTCAGAGCTGGAGGAAGAAACCTTGGGAGGAACCAAGACTCACAAGGGGGACCCATCCTCCTCTGGCCAGACTGTTTTAAACATTAATGATAAAAATGACCAAAGCAGATACAACAGAAAGTTAATAGTGGTGATATTAATAGTGTCAGACAGGCACGAGTCCATCTAGGTTTCAGCACGGCCACCAAACAGGCAGCAGCGGCTGGCGGGTGAGCCATGGGTGGTGGCGGGTTGAGGGTGGACCCGCTGGCCGGACTGATAGGTGGCAGCTGGTTAAATGCAGGTAGAGGGGACCTCAGCGGGCAATCTTCCAGCAGATCGGGCTGGGTGGCCATTTACTCGGGGAAGGTAAAGAGAGAGAAGTTAGTTCTAAGAGTAATTTTATGTAGTGCAGAGAATGTTGAGAATCAGCATCTGGGTATGTCTGATGACTCCGGCAGGTCTGATTATCACAGCATAATTAAAAGGAGAGAGCCAGAAGGTAACACGGACACGGGTGTACCCTGAGAACACCAGCATCTATCTGCTCCACCGTCAACAAACCTGAGTGATCGCGTGTAAGCAGCGAGACGACAGCTCCAGCATCTCAGTGTACTACAATTCCCTGGGTCCGCGAACCCCTGGACCTGCAGCCCTTATCTAAGAAACATTAATTACCAAAAGCTAAACTAAACATATAAGTTTTCAGCTTAGATTTAAAGATTGAGACTGTGTCTGAGTCCCGAACATTATCTGGAAGGTTATTCCAGAGCTGGGGGGCTTTATAGGAAAAGGCTCTTCCCCCTGCTGAGGTTTTCTGAATTTTGGGAACGCGTAAGAGGCCAGCACCCTGAGATCTTGAGTAGTCTTGATGGTGCGTAATATACTATAAGATCCTGCAGGTACTCAGGAGCGAGGCCATGTAGGGCTTTATACGTTAATAAAAGAATTTTGTATTCAATACGGAATTTAACTGGGAGCCAATGAAGTGCTGATAGAACTGGACTGATATGGTCAAATTTTCTAGTTTTAGTAAGGACCCTGGCTGCAGCATTTTGCTTATATCTTGCCATATCTTACTTCTGCATAGTTTGAAGATAAATCATTTATCTTTACAAATTGGAAGCATCCAGTTAGATATGATTGGAACCATGATAGGGCTGTCCCTGTGATTCCAACCATTTTCTCTAATCTTTCTAGTAATATAGAATGATCTATTGTATCAAAGGCTGCACAAAGGTCTAGTAGGACTAATAAAGATACGTAGCCTTGATCAGAGGCAAGAAGGAGATCATTCGTAATCTTCACTAGGGCTGTTTCTGTGCTGTGATTGAGTCTAAATCCAGACTGGAATTTCTCATACATGTCATTTTTACTCAGGTATAAGCAGAGTTGTTGGGCCACAGCTTTTTCTAATATCTTAGATACGAAGGTTAAGTTTGAGATGGGTCTATAATTAGATAATACGCTAGGATCAAGATTTGGTTTCTTGATTAAAGGTTTTATAACTGCTATTTTAAGGGTTTGGGGTACATGCCCAAGGCTAAGGGATGAATTTACAATTGTTAAAAGAGGTCCGATTATAATTGGGAGAATTTCATTTAGCAATTTAGAGGGAATCGGGTCGAGTGTACATGTTGTACAATTAGCTGAGGATATAATTTTTTCTAGTTCAGGCTGTGGAAGTGGGTAGAAGGCTTCCAGCCTTTGTTCTACAACCAAGTTATGTTCTAAAGCAACTACATCAGGTGACGGCCATGTTTGATTTAATAAGCAGGGTTGGATTTGTTGTCTAATATTTTCTATTTTATTATTAAAATAGTCCATAAAAACATGACTGGTTAAAGATGTTGGGATCTGGGGTTAAGTATCTGCCTGGCTTTTAGTAAGTTTAGAGATCTCATTAAAAAGAATTCTGGGATTGTTTTTGTTTTTCTCGATCAGCGAGGCCAGATACACTGAGAGAGCTTTAATGAGTGCCTTTCTATATTGACTAAGGCTGTCCTTCCACGCAGAGTGGAACACCTCTAGTTTGGTCGTCCGCCATTTACGCTCTAGTTTCCGCACTGTTTGTTTTAAGGTACGAGTTTGATCACTGTACCACGGTGCGAGCCTTTTTTGACTCATCATTTTATTTTTGAACAGTGCTACTTTGTCTAAGGTTGATCGAAGGGTATTCTCTAGATCGTTTGTTAATTTAACTAGCTCCGTTTGGTCTGACGGAGTGTAAGCTAAGGTCGAAAGGGGTGGGAGATTTTTAGTAAACTGTACAGCTGTCATTGGTGTTATTGTGCATGTGTTAGATGTAGCTCAAAGGAGATTAGATAATGGTCTGAAATTACTGAGCTTTGAGGTAGAATATTTAGCTGATCAATGCTAACACCCAGGGTCAGGACTAAATCTAGGGTATGATTACAGTAATGTGTGGGTCCAGTTATGTTTTGTATAATGCCAACAGAATCTAAAGTTGATACAAACGCCTTTGTTAATGGATCGTCTGCTTTTTCAAAGTGAATATTAAAATCTCCTACTATTAACTTTGTTGCTGCACACTGCCAAGTCTGCAGAAAAATTACTGAATTCTTTTAAAAATTCAGAGTAGGGCCCTGGAGGCCTATACATATTAATCAGTGAGAAAACATTTTTATTTGTGGCCGGATTTGATATATTAATGTAGATAAGCTCAAAAGAAGTGAAGGTGTTACAGTGTTTTTGAATAATCTCTAGTGTATTCTGATAGATTATACATACTCCACCTCCTCTGCCTGATAATCTAGGGCTATGTACATATTTATAGCCTGCGGGGGTGGCTTCTTTTAGAGCTATATATTGATCAGGTCTAATCCAGGTTTCGGTTAGGCAGAAAACATCTAGAAGCTAGTGCTAGCTCTCCCTGAGGCAACGGGGGGCAACTCTTGCTCTCTATCCTTCAGTAACCCCATGATGCACACCTCTAACTGCTCCACCTTTTCCACCAGAGAGCTAACTAACACACATTTAGTGCAAACACTATCATTATCACTAGCGGTGGGAAAAGGGTCTAGACTAAACATGCCACACTTCTCACACTCAAAAAGTCCAGCAACAGCCATAATAAAATACAAACTTACCGCTTTCAGCTGATTTAGGCTCCGAAATAAGGTTGTTGTGGGGTACTCCGCTTTTTAATAAACCTGTGGACTGTAAACACAATCTAAAAGCAGTTACGAGGAAAAGCGCTAGAAAGTGATAGAAAGGCCCCACCCAGAGTTATAACTCTCTGTATGTTACACTACAGATAAGACATTTACAACTGGGGTTCACGATGATGGTGACCATTGGTCAGTTCCTGATTGGATAACGTGGGAATATGCTGATTAACTGAGTTACCATCAACGTGAAATCTGGAGCATCAAGCTAAGATGGACGGGAGAAGCAGTGACCTCTGTTTGAGGGTAGATTCAGGAGGGTTTACTCTCTGTAATCAAAAAACTGCAGTAGGTGTGATAAACTCTTCCCACACTGCACCCATGTGCTAGTACAGGCTGACCCACATCTGCAGCTGTTCTTTTCTCTCTATGAGGTTCTAGGTAGTTCAGTGCTGGTTTTCAGGTTCAGGGTAAGTGCCGTTGACTCTAAGCTGATTACAGACAGCTGTTCAGAATATTCTCTGATCAGTTTAACTGGAGAACTTTACTTCCTGTGTTTACTGACTTTCACACTGACGGTCAGCATTGGTCAGGTCGTCTAGGTGAAATGGTCATTTTCTGAGGAAGCCTGAAGTCTGGATCTCTCGAAATCTGAGTTTTTCCTCATGTTAGTCAAACAGGCTCTGCTATAAAAAAAAAAAAAAAAAAAAAAACTCCACTGGCAGGTACTTCAGTACTAGTCTTCACCTTCAAGGTAACTTTTGATCATATCCCAGCTTACCTGATCTGTAAGGACCTATAAAGCATGAGGAGCATTCAACATCCAGCCTTCATTCATCCTACAGTAAAACCGCCATCTGCACCACAGCGCCACCCCCAGGCTGTGATTGGTTTAGTGCGTGGTCTTCTGATCTACAGTAGATGCTCCAGTGCTACTCTGACTGTTAGATCCCAAATGCTGCCATAATAGATCCTATTTAACCCATTTTAGACAAATTTTTGTGCAGATATTTGCATATATTATAATCTATATATAAATATATTTGCATACTCAAACAAATGTAGCAAATTTAAATGAATGTAACCTGTATGTCTTACCAGCGTGTGCACAAATCCAGAGTCACACAGTTTAATCACGTTACAACAAATTACATTTATATACACTGTGTTGACAAAAGTATGTGGACACCTGCTCATGCAACGTCCAAAATCGAGAGCGGTAGCCAGGAGTTTGTCCTCATTTACTGCTGTAAAATGAATTTTGAAAAAGTTGATTGCATTCAACCTTTAGTGGGAGTATCAATGAGGTCAAATCCTGTGTTTCTCCACTCTATACTCCAGACCGTTCAATACTCACACCATCTCATCACCATGCTTACTAGCTGTACTACATCAGTAATTGGCCAATCAGCCAACCAGGTAAGTTGTTGGAGGGAGAGTGTCTGTAAAGGACAGGAAGAAGAAGGCCTCCACAGTCAGGTAGGCTACTCCAACTTTATAAACGATGGAAAGTGTAAAGATCAGAACAAGGACAGGATCTTCAGCACGTCCAGAGACTCTCCCAGCTTCACCTCTAAACCTATGGAGGAGAAACTGTTCACGGTTTAAATGTTAGTGTGGAGAACAGGAGCAGAACAGCACTGGAGCTGCTAGCATACATGCTAACAGTGTTTGCATTAGCTTACCGGCTAGCTGGCTAGGACAGATCAACTCCGTAAATTGAACCTTTTATAGATTCTCAGTAAAAGGTTCAGGTCCATCAGGACATCCAGCTCTGACTCCTGTGGGTTCGTAGCTCAAGACAGATCCTTTTTAAAGTCTGTAGTGTTGTAGATACAGAGAACTGTCTGTGTTCCACCAGAGGCACCCGTGGAAGCTCAGCAGCATCTGTCCTACCTCACCTGCTGCTTCTGACGTCTCCAACACCACACGCCATTGATTGTAAGCAGCGCCCCCTGGTAGAAGAGGACTAGGATAAGATTGGACTCTCTGGAGCAGAAAAACATGAACTTACTGGCACCATGCCCAATGTCCGGCATGAGTCACCTGGATATAAAGCCCCCCACCATTGAGCTGTGGAGCAGTGTAACTGTCTTCTCTAGAACTTTTGGGATGAGGTGGAGTGGTGCTCATCCAACATACTGACTTCACTAATGTTCGTCATTGAAGGTGTTGGATAGTAATTTGGCATCCTACAGCACGCCAATCTTTATGTGTTCTGTTCATAATGCTGCTTTTCAAGCAAAATTCTTCTCTTCCTCCAGTTACTGCAAGACCCTCAAACTGAGCATATTACACTACAGTACATCTGCTGTTCCACTGGATGTTCTAAGACAAAGTGTAAACAAAGATGGCCACCCCACTTTTTAATTGAAAAGAAGGTTAGCTGAGCAGACCCCAGTAAGTTTGACAGTAAGTGACAGTAAGTGAACAGCATTGTCTCAGTTGTCAGTAATAAAGTGGGAATTGTGTCTAGAACTGCTGAGATGTTCTAGATAGATTCTAATAAAATATATCCCAGCCCAAAGATTGTGAGGAAATTTTGAGAGCTTCATTCTTTTCAGCAGCTTTCATGATTCTAACACCGTTCCAGGAACCTGGTTGTCAGCTGGATCTCATCCGCACCCAAGATTCCAGTCTAGAGGATCAGGCTGAGGACTCATTTATCTGAGCTTTTTATATTAGTATATTTAATGAGCAAACAACCAATTGCAATTAATATGAGTCTTTAAAAGGCATGTGATGTGACCGGTGTTCTCCATCGCGGTGGAGACAAGAAAAAGTGCAAAATCTGAGATTGTTCCACCATGATTGAGAAGACTGGAGCCGTAGACTAAGTCTCAGCATTGGAATGAAAAAAGGTGCTTCAAACTGAGTTTTTTTTCCTTCCACCTATAGCGTCTCTGGCTCTAGAAGCATTTTATTCTCCATTTGGCCTGGGGCACTCTCCGATCCACCGAGGACCAAGGAGCCCTTACCCAAAGTGGGCTAAGAACAAGATTGCATTGATTGGGCCAACCCAACTGCTCCGCTTTTCTGAGTGGATGACAAAGGCAGGCCAACCCCAATCTTGAGTGGGACTTTAACACACTGACACTAAGTGGAGGTTAAGACAAACTGGGCCAACTCAAATGTATATTGTTCATAAGACTCCGAACGGTTACTATTTTAAATCAGGGTTTCACACTGATGGTTACTTTTGCTCTTTTTAACCTGATTGGGTGAGGTGGAAATATGATGGAATTTTTTTAAACATGGATTTCTATAAAACAAGAGCTATGGTGTTTATTAAGGAGCACTTAAGAGCTAATAAGCTTACTTGAGAGAAAAATAAGAACATGAACCTCTTCAAACTAGATTATGTTAAGGATATAAGCGTAAGACTAGTTTTCACAGTGATGGTAACTAAGATAAACAATCTGATGTCTGGAAGAACAGAAAAACAAAGAAACAAACAAAAAAACTAACAAAAAAAAACAATAATAATAATAATATAAAACATAATAATGATCTCCAATGGAGATTGGAGTGTGAAGTGTGGCAATCCTGACTGCTTCCTCCCCATTTCATTTAGTCCTGTATGTGGAAAAAAGTTTACTAAAGTGGCCAGTAGGGGGAAGCACAAGGCTGTGTTTTTAAAAAAAAAAGTGGCCCATGAGGGAAAGCATTAGGAAGGGGTTGAGAAAGGGGTGTGTAAAAACTTTTCAACATATAGTGCAAATTTATCTTCAGCATGATTTCAGCAGTGTACGCTTTAATGTTTCCTGACTGCAAGCAATGTCCTTATTTATGATTCATTAATTAAAAGTTTTAACCAAACCATGAAAACTAAAGCTCTTCTACCTGCAGTGTTTCTCCACTCTGGATTCCAAACTCATTCAACACCAACACCTTCCAAACCTCATGCTAACCAGCAATCATGGAAGTCCTGCTTTAGTCTTTAGACTTTAAACTCAACGTTGTGTCTTGCAGCGAAAGGTGTTTAATTAGTGATGAACTTTTCCAACATGATACGCTTATTAATAGTGAGCCAATTCTTAGTTAATAGTTAATTCTTTTCTGCAGATTGTGTTCCTTCCTATTCGCTGATGCTGGAACATCAACATAACTCAGAGAATGACTTCAGCTCATTCATCTGCTGACTGACAGTAAGTGAACAGCAGCAGCTCAGTAATCAAGTTGGTATTGTGTCTAGAACTAAAGAAAAGTCAATAAATATATCCCAGCACAAAATCCATAAGGAGAGTGTCTGATGATCGACATCTTCATTCTTTCAAGCAGCTTTGATGATTCTAATACTGCAGTTTTTTTTTTCTGGTAACCTGGTTGTCAGCTGGACATGGGCTCTAAGATCTTCATCTGCTCCAAACAGTCCAGTCTAGAAGATCAGCCCGAAGGATCATTTATCTGAGTTTCCGTCAGCCCACAGTGCTTTTGTGATTACTTCCCACAATGCAAAGCATTCACTACTTTATCCACATTCTCCCACCTTTTTGGAATATATTTTCCTGTTTAATGAGCAAGCAGCCAATCGGACATAGCAATTATGATGAGTCTTTAAAAGGTGCGTGATGTAAATGGTGTTCTCAATAGAGAAGACTGGAGCAGCAAACCAAGTCTTAGCATCAGAACAGAAAACCTGCTTAAAACTTTTGGAAAAAGGAGATTTTTTTTCTTTTATCTAAAGATCTGATAGAGCGGGGTTTGTGTTTGTCGCCCTTTCAGCCAGAGACCATGTAGTGCCCCTGACACTAGGAGCATCTCATTTTTTCTCTCTGACCCACACAGGACCAGGAAAACCCTGCCCAAAATGGACAGAGAATGAGCTTGGAGGTTTTTTTTTTCTGGATCAGCTTAACTGCACCTCCCCTATGTGTGGCAGAAGAAAGAAAGCCTGAAAGATTGGGTGTGGTGGAAATATGCTAATTATCTGTCTTACCATCAACGTAAAGTCAGGTTAAGATTGAGGGGAAGGCGGTCAGCTCTGTTTGTCACTAAAGGGACAGGTAGGCATCCTGTTCTACTCTGATAATTATCTCATTGTTTCATGTGTTTTAATCACAGCTAGCAATAACTAAAATGTGGGTCAGTTCTGTGTGTAAAGCCCAACCCACATCACACACCCAGAAACACATTCACAGGTTTGCTGCTTTCTGAAGTTATAAGTAGCTCAGTGCTTATCTTTCAGTTCATGGTAGATGCTTCTAATTCCTAGAAAATTATCATCAGTGTTAAGAATAGCAATCCTTATTTGATAGAAAAACAAGAACATACATTTAACTAGTCTAGACTTGATTACGTTAAGACTGTACATTGTGAGACTAGTTTTCACAATGACGGTAACTGAGATACACTGAGTCTGAGATATGGAATATCAGAAAAAAAAACAACCCAGAATTTTTGGAATTGTACACTGCCGGACCCACACTAAAGATAAATTTGCACTATATGTTTTAAAGTTTGTGGACACCACTTCTCAATAGCTAATCCAATTAAGTAGATTTGGGATAAGTTGTCTAACTGGAGACCCTATACATCTAATGCTAGCATTGTGGAATGGCATCAAAGGGTATAAAGCCCCCCAGCATTGAGCTGTGGAACAGTGGAATTGTGTTCTCTGGAATGATGGTTCTCCATCTAATACTTTTCGGATGAGTTGGGGATTTGAGGATGATGAGGTGGGGTGGTAATCCAACATCCTGCACCAGAATCTAGCAAAAAGCCATCTTCCTTGGACAGTAGAAACAGTTACTCCAACAAAGGCAGGATATGCTCTTTTTCAATATCCTTGATTGTAGAATAAATAATGAATGTGCAGGTGTCCAAATAATTTTTGTCCATATAGTGTAGCTCATTAGCATTATTGAAAGTATGTAACCATGCGGGAATATGGATCTACTGCACCAGAAGTTTATTCATGTCCATTATTCTTATGCTATACTTTCTTATTTTTATTATAAATGTGTGTGGTTGTTTGCTCATATGAGCAGTTTTATGTCACACACACAATCAAATTGCTCATATGATTCTCAGACGACTAATATTGTTACCTCAAACTGAGACAGGCTACCCTTAGCTGATATATTTTATTAGTTTGATATGGGCAAAGCTACAGCACACTTTTCTGTTTGTTAGCATGTAAAACTGAACTGCCAGCAGGAGCGCCAACCCTTCATGTAGCCTACTTTGATAGCTCCCTACTTTTCCACTGTCAACTGTGAAGATTCTGAGAGCCTCGTTAAATCCTAAAAGGACATGTCATGGGGGGGGGTTCCTCTATAAAGCCAGCAAAGTCTCAGTTCACAGTAATAAAGTGCTATATAAATAACCAAATTTGGATTAAAGTGGGAATTGTGTCTAGAACTGCTGAAATGTTCTACATCAATATATCACAGCACAAAGATCATGAATAATGGCTTGGTGTTTGAGATCTTCAAACACTGCAGTTCTGTTTCAGGAACCTGGTTTTCAGCTGGATCTGGGCTTCTGGATCTTCATCTGCACTGAAGAGACCAGTCTGGAAGGTCAGCGTGAGGACTCATTTATCTGAGCTTCTTCCCTTAACGCAAAGCCTCCACTTCATCATCCATGCTCTCCCATTCCTTATTCTAGAAGATCAGATGGTGTGGGTTTTCTGAGCAATTCATTTTCCGTTTGGCCTGGTGCCCTCAGTAAACCACATATGACCTTTAGCCCTACGCATGCTGGGCAGATAACAAGGTTTGGTTCATTTGGGAAAGCCCCAAGACTCTCTTTCTGTCAGATGAAAAAGAAGAAGTCATGCCATACAGAAATTCTCTCTTCTGAATCTCCCCTGCCTAAAGAATAAATCAAATTGATCCAACCCAGACTGATATCATATGAGCTTCAGAGCTCTGACTATTTTAGAGCAAGGTTTAACTCTGATGGTTGGTTATTACTATGGGGACAGATAGTCATCGTCGAATTACATTCGATCTGTCAGTGAGATGGTACTTACAAGTGGGGATACTTGGGATGGTAGATGGAACACGACTTGACCAGATGTGAAGTTGCTGTGGTAGAAAACAGAGAAAAAGTTACATAAATCAAGCAGAATAAGAAGGTAGGTTAATGGCATGTTTTACGAGCCATTTTCGCTCTGGTTGGTCATCGCATTTTGCTAGGTTTCTTAATAATGGATATTGCGTTTAAATTACATTCGATCTGTCAGTAAGGTCGTATTTACAAGTACTTGGGATTGTAGATGCAACGGGACTTGACAAGATGTGAAGTGTAACTGTGGTATAAAAATGAAAAAAATACATACATCAAGCAGAATGAGGCGGGATTTCAGCAAGAAGGAAGTGAAGTCTAAATAGTTGAAAGGGACCTGGAGGAGAAAGACAAGGAGTAATTAACAAAACACCACCTAATACCAAGCTACTGGAATAGTTACAGTTTCAGATGTGTTGTAAAACACATTGTAATTTGAAAAAATAATCAGAATAATAATAATTGGCACAAAAAGTGGGACTTTTACATACTTTTTCGCTCCGTTTTGTCACAGTACTTTGATAGGCTTCCTAATAATGGATAAGTGGGCATTTAGGAAGTTTAAATTACATTCGATTTGTCAGTGAGGTCGAATTTACAAGTGGGGATACTTGAGATTGTAGATGGAACACGACTTGACCAGACGTTAATTGTAACGGTGGTATAAAAATAAGAAAATATAAATAAATCAAGCAGAATAAGGCGGAAAGTCAGCAATAAGGTAGTGAAGTGTAAATAGTTAAAAGGGAGCTGGAGGAGGAGGACAATGAATAATTAACTATTCCATTAGCTTGGTTTTATATGGTGTTTTGTTACAGTTTCAGATGTGGTGGAAAACACATTCAAATATTATTAAAAAATAATTAGAATAATAATTGGGACAAAAATGGCGTCTTTTATACGCTTTTGTTGCTTCGTTTGGTCATCGTACTTTGATAGGCTTCTTAATAATGGATGTGTCGTTATTTAAGAAGTTTAAATTACATTCGATCTGTCAGGGAGGTCGAATTTACAAGTGGGGATACTTGGGATTGCAGATGGAACACGATTTAACCAGAAGTGATGTCTAACTGTGGTTTTAAAATGAGAAAATATTATGAATCAAGCAGAATGAGGCGGGAACTCAGCGAGAAGTTGGTTCAGTGAAAAAGTTCAAAGGCAGCTGGAGGAGAAGGACAAGAAATATTTAACAAAGCAACACCCAAAACCAAGCTACTGAAACAGTTACAGTTTTAGATGTGGTGTAAAACAGAATGTAATAGGAAAAACTTAACCATAATAATATTGGCACACAAATTGCCTCTTTAACATGCTTTTGTCGCTCCGTTTGGTCATCGTACATTTGATAGGCATCGTAATAATGGATATTTTGGTATTTAGGAAGTTTAAATTACATTCGATTTGTCAGTGAGGTCGAATTTACAAGTGGGGATACTTGCGATTGTAGATGTAACAAGACTTGACTAGATGTGAAGTGTAACTGTGGTATAAAAATGAAAAAAATATACATACATCAAGCAGAATGAGGCGGGATTTCAGCAAGAAGGAAGTGAAGTCTAAATAGTTGAAAGGGACCTGGAGGAGAAAGACAAGGAGTAATTAACAAAACACCACCTAATACCAAGCTACTGGAATAGTTACAGTTTCAGATGTGTTGTAAAAAACATTGTAATATGAAAAAATAATAGTTATAATAATTGGCACAAAAAGTGCATCTTTTACATGCTTTTTCGCTCCGTTTGGTCATCGTACTTTGATAGGCTTCTTAATAATGGATAAGTGGGCATTTAGGAAGTTTAAATTACATTCGATCTGTCAGGGAGATCGAATTTACAAGTGGGGATACTTGGTATTGCAGATGGAACACGACTTGACCATATGTGAAGTGTAACGCTGGTATAAAAATGATAAAATATAATAAATCAAGCAAAATGAGGCGGGACCTCAGCGAGAAGGCAAAGAAGTGTAAATAGTTAAAAGGGACCTGGAGAATAAAAACAAGGAATAATTAACAAAACACAACCTAATGCCAAGCTACTGGAATAGATACAGTTTCATATTTGGTGTAAGACACATTGTAATATGCAAAAATAATCAAAATAATAATAATTGGGGGGGAAATGGCGTCTTTTATACGCTTTTGTCGCTCCGTTTGGTCATCGTACTTTGATAGGCTTCCTAACAATGGATTTGTCTTCATTTAGAAATTTTAAATTGCATTCGATCTGTCAGGGAGGTCGAATTTACAAGTGGGGATACTTGGGAATGTAGACGGAACAAGACTTGACCAGATGTGAAGTGTAACTGTGGTATAAAAATGATAATATATAATAAATCAAGCAGATTGAGGCGGGAACTCAGCGAGAACTTAATGAAGTATAAATAGTTAAAAGGGACCTGGAGGAGAGAGACAAGTAGTACTAAACAAACACAACCTAAACCAAGCTACTGGAATAGTAACAGTTTCAGATGTGGTGGAAAACACATTCGAGTATTAATAAAAAAATAATTCGAATAATAATTTGGAAAAAACAGCGTCTTTTATTAGCATTTGTCGGTCCGTTTGGTCATCGTACTTTGATAGGCTTCTAAATAGTGGATGTTTCGGTATTTAGGAAGTTTAAATTACATTCGATCTATCAGGGAGGTCGAATTTACAAGTGGGATAACTTGCGATTGTAGATGGAACACGACCTGACCAGATGTGAAGTGTAACTGTGGTATAAAAATGATAAAATATTATAAATCAAGCAGAATGAGGCGGGAACTAAGCGAGAAGGTAGTGAAGTGAAAATAGTTAAATGGGAGCTGGAGAAGAAAAACAAGGAATATTTAACAAAACACAACCTAATACCAAGCTACTGGAATAGTTACAGTTTCATATTTGGTGTAAAACACATTGTAATATGCAAAAATAATCATAATAATAATAATTGGGACAAAAATGGCGTCTTTTATACGCTTATGTCGCTCCGTTTGGTCATCGTACTTTGATAGGCTTCTTAATAATGGATATTTCGGTATTTACGAAGTTTAATTTACATTCGATCTGTCAGGAGGGTCGTATTTACAAGTGGGGATAATTGGGAATGTAGATGGAACACGACTTGACCAGATGTGAAGTGTAACTGTGGTATAAACATGAGAAAATATAATAAATCAAGCAGAATCAGGCGGGAACTCAGCGAGAAGGTTAAGAAGTGTAAATAGTTAAAAGGGAACTAGAGTAGAAAGACAAGGAGTAATTAACAAACCACCACCTAATACCAAGCTACTGGAATAGTTAGTTTCATATTTGGGGTAAAACACATTGTAATATGCAAAAGTAATCATAATAATAAAAATTGGGACAAAAATGGGGTCTTTTATACGCTTTTGTCGCTCCGATTGGTCATCGTACTTTGATAGGCTTCCTAATAATGAATTTGTCGTTAATAAGGAAGTTCAAATTACATTCGATCTTTCAGGGAGATCGAATTTACAAGTGGGGATACTTGGGATTGTAGATGGAACACTACTTGATCAGATATGAAGTGTAACTGTGGTATAAAAATGATAAAATATAATAAATAAAGCAGAATGAGGCGGGAACTCAGCGAGAAGGTATTGAAGTGTAAATAGTTAAAAGGGACCTGGAGAAAAAAGACAAGGAGTACTAAACAAAACTCATCCTAAAACCAAGCTACTGCAATATTTACAGTTTCAGATGTGGTGGAAAACACATTCGAATATTAATAAAAAATAATTATAATAATAATAATAATAATAATAATTGGGACAAGAATGGCGTCTTTTATACGCTTTTGTCGCTCGTTTGGTCATCGTACTTTGATAGGCTTCTTAATAATGGATATTTCGGTATTTACGAAGTTTCATTTACATTCGATCTGTCAGGGAGGTCTTATTTACAAGTGGAATAACTTGCGATTGTAGATGGAACACGACTTGACCAGATGTGAAGTGTAACTGTGGTATAAAAATGAAAAAAATATACATACATCAAGCAGAATGAGGTGGGATTTCAGCAAGAAGGTATTGAAGTGAAAATAGTTAAAAGGGAACTGGAGGAGAAAAACAAGGAATAATTAACAAAACACCACCTAATACCAAGCTACTGGCACAGAAACAGTTTCAAATGTGTTGTAAAAAACATTGTAATATGAAAAAATAATAGTAATAATAATTGGCACAAAAAGTGCATCTTTTACATGCTTTTTCCCTCCGTTTGGTCATCGTACTTTGATAGGCTTCTTAATAATGGATAAGTCGGTATTTAGGAAGTTTAAATTACATTCGATCTGTCAGGGAGATCGAATTTATAAGTGGGGATACTTGGGATGGTAGATGGAACACAACCTGACCAGATGTGAAGTGTAACTGTGGTATAAACAAGAGAAAATATAAAAAATCAAGCAGAATGAGGCGGGAACTCAGTGAGAAGGTAAAGAAGTGTAAATAGTTAAAAGCGACCTGGAGTAGAAAGACAAGGAGTAATTAACAAACCACCACCTAATACCAAGCTACTGGAATAGTTACAGTTTCAGATGTGGTGGAAAATACATTCGAATATTAATATAAAATATTTAGAATAATAATTGGGACACAAATGGAGTCTTTTATACGCTTTTGTCGCTCCGTTTGGTCATCGTACGTTGATAGGGTTCTTAATAATGGATATTTCGGTATTTACGAAGTTTAACTTACATTCGATCTGTCAGGAAGGTTATATGTACAAGTGGGGATACTTGGGAATGTAGATGTAACTCAAATTGACCAGATGTGAAGTGTAACTATGGTATAAAAATGATAAAATAAATCAAGCAGAATGAGGCGGGAACTAAGCGAGAAGGTAGTGAAGTGAAAATAGTTAAATGGGAGCTGGAGAAGAAAAACAAGGAATATTTAACAAAACACCACCTAATACCAAGCTACTGGAATAGTTACAGTTTCATATTTGGTGTAAAACACATTGTAATATGCAAGAATAATCATAATAATAATAATTGGGACAAAAAGTGCGTCTTTTATACGCTTTTGGCGCTCCGTTTAGTCATCGTACATTGATAAGCTTGTTAATAATGGATATTTCGGTATTAACGAAGTTTAATTTACATTCGATCTGTCAGGAGGGTCATATTTACAAGTGGGGATACTTGGGAATGTAGATGTAACACGACTTGACCAGATGTGAAGTGTAACTGTGGTATAAAAATAATAAAATATAATAAATCAAGCAGAATGAGGAGGGAACTCAGCGAGAAGGTATTGAAATGTAAATATTTTAAAGGGACCTGGAGCAGAAAGACAAGGAGGAAATAACAAAACAGAACATAAAACCAAGCTTCTGGTATTGTTAAAGTTTCAGATGTGGTGTAAAACACATTGGAATATTAATTAAAAAAAATAATTAGAATAATAATTGGGACAAAAATGACGTCTTTCACACGTTTTTGTCGCTCCGCTTGTTGATCGTACTTTGATAGGCTTCTTAATAATGGATATTTCGGTATTTAGGAAGCTTAATTTATATTCGATCTGTCAGGGACGTCGAATTTACAAGTCGGGATACTTGGGATAGTAGATGGAACACGACATGACCAGATGTGAAGTGTAACTGTGGTATAAAAATGATCAAATATGATAAATCAAGCAGAATGAGGCGGGATTTCAGCAAGAAGGTAGTGAAGTGTAAATTGTTAAAAGGGAATTGGAGAACAAATACAAGGAATAATTAACAAAACACCACCTAATACCAAGCTACTGGAATATTTACATTTTCATATGTGGTGTAAAACACATTGTAAAATGAAAAAAATAATCATAATAATAATATTAATAATTGGCACAAAAAGTGCGTCTTTTACATGCTTTTTCGCTTCGGTTGGTCATCGCACTTTGATAGGCTTCTTAATAATGGATTTGTCTTATTTAGGAAATTTAAATTACATTCGATCTGTCAGGGAGGTCGAATTTACAAGTGGGGATACTTGGGATAGTAGATGGAACACAACTTGACCAGTCGTGAAGTGTAACTGTGGTAGAAAAATGATAAAATATAAGAAATCAAGCAGAATGAGGCGGAAAATCAGCAAGAAGATAAATAAGTGTAAATAGTTAAAAGGGAGCTGGAGGATAAAAACAAGGAATAATTAAAAAAACACCACCTAATACCAAGCTACTGGAGTAGTTACAGTTTCAGATGTGTTGGAAAACACATTGTAATGTGAAAAAAAATAGAATAATAATAATAATAATAACAACAACAACAATAATAATAATAATAATAATAACAACAATAATAATAATTGGCACAAAAAACGTACGTCTTTTATATGCTTTTCGCTCCGTTTGGTCATCGTACTTTGATAGGCTTCTTAATAATGGATAAGTTGGTATTTAGCAAGTTTAATTTACATTCGATCTGTCACGAAGGTCATATTTACAAGTGGGGATAATTGGGAATGTAGATGGAACACGACCTGACCAGATGTGAAGTGTAACTGTGGTATAAAAATGATAAAATACAATAAATCAAGCAGTATGAGGCGGGAACTAAGCGAGAAGGTAGTGAAGTGAAAATAGTTAAATGGGAGCTGGAGAAGAAAAACAAGGAATATTTAAAAAAACACCACACAATACCAAGCTACTGGAATAGTTACAGTTTCATATTTGGTGTAAAACACATTGTAATATGCAAAAATAATAATAATAATAATAATAATTGGGGAAAAAAATAGCGTCTTTTGTTAGCTTTTGTCGCTCCGTTTGGTCATCGTACTTTGATAGGCTTCTTAATAATGGATATTTCGGTATTTAGGAAGTTTAAATTACATTCGATCTATGAGGGAGGTCGAATTTACAAGTGGGATAACTTGCGATTGTAGATGGAACACGAACTGACCAGATGTGAAGTGTAACTGTGGTATAAAAATGATAAAATATAATAAATCAAGCAGTATGAGGCGGGAACTAAGCGAGAAGGTAGTGAAGTGAAAATAGTTAAATGGGAGCTGGAGAAGAAAAACAAGGAATATTTAACAAAACACCACCTAATACCAAGCTACTGGAATAGTTACAGTTTCATATTTGGTGTAAAACACATTGTAATATGCAAAAAATAATCATAATAATAATAATTGGGACAAAAAGTGCGTCTTTTATACGCTTTTGGCGCTCCGTTTAGTCATCGTACATTGATAAGCTTGTTAATAATGGATATTTCGGTATTTACGAAGTTTAATTTACATTCGATCTGTCAGGAGGGTCATATTTACAAGTGGGGATAATTGGGAATGTAGATGTAACACGACCTGACCAGATGTGAAGTGTAACTGTGGTATAAAAATGATAAAATATAATAAATCAAGCAGAATGAGGAGGGAACTCAGCGAAAAGGTATTGAAATGTAAATATTTTAAAGGGACCTGGAGCAGAAAGACAAGGAGGAATTAACAAAACAGAACATAAAACCAAGCTTCTGGTATAGTTAAAGTTTCAGATGTGGTGTAAAACACATTGGAATATTAATTTAAAAAAATAATTAGAATAATAATTGGGACAAAAATGACGTCTTTCACACGTTTTTGTCGCTCCGTTTGGTCATCGTACTTTGATAGGCTTCTCAATAATGGATATTTCGGTATTTAGGAAATTTAATTTACATTCGATCTGTCAGGAGGGTCATATTTAGAAGTGGGGATAATTGGGAATGTAGATGGAACACGACCTGACCAGATGTGAAGTGTAACTGTGGTATAAAAATGATCAAATATGATAAATCAAGCAGAATGAGGCGGAAAATCAGCAATAAGATAAATAAGTGTAAATAGTTAAAAGGGAGGTGGAGGATAAAAACAAGGAATAATTAAAAAAACACCACCTAAAAACAAGCTACTGGAATAGTTACAGTTTCAGATGTGTTGGAAAACACATTGTAATGTGAAAAAAAAATTAGAATAATAATAACAATAATAATAATAATAATAATAATAACAACAATAATAATAATTGGCACAAAAAACGTGCGTCTTTTATATGCTTTTCGCTCCGTTTGGTCATCGTACTTTGATAGGCTTCTTAATAATGGATATTTCGGTATTTACGAAGTTTAATTTACATTCGATCTGTCACGAAGGTCATATTTACAAGTGGGGATAATTGGGAATGTAGATGGAACAAGACTTGACCAGATGTGAAGTGTAACGGTGGAATAAAAATGAGAAAATATAATAAATCAAGCAGAATGAGGCGGGAACTCAGAGAGAAGGTAATGAAGTGTAAATAGTTAAAAGGGACTTGGAGGAGAATGACAAGGAGTAATTAACAAAACACAACCTAAAGCCAAGCTACTGGAATAGATACAGTTTCAGATGTGGTGGAAAACACATTCGAATATTAATAAAAAATAATTCGAATAATAATTGGGACAAAAATGGCGTCTTTTATACGCTTTTGTCGCTCCTTTGGTGATCGTACTTTGATAGGCTTCTTAATAATGGATATTTCGGTATTTACGAAGTTTAATTTACATTCGATCTGTCAGGAGGGTCATATTTACAAGTGGGGATACTTAAGAATGTAGATGGAACACGACTTGACCAGACGTGAAATGTAACTGTGGAATAAAAATGAAAAAAAATATATACATACATCAAGCAGAATGAGGCGGGATTTCAGAAAGAAGGTATTGAAGTGTAAATAGTTGAAAGGGACCTGGAGGAGAGAGACAAGGAGTATTTAACAAAACACAACCTAAAACCAAGCTACTGGAATAGTTACAGTTTCAGATGTGGTGGAAAACACATTCGAATATTAATAAAAAATTATTATAATAATAATTGGGCCAAAAATGGCGTCTTTTATACGCTTTTGTCGCTCCGTTTGGTCATCGTACTTTGATAGGCTTCTTAATAATGGATATTTCGATATTAACGAATTTTAATTTACATTAGATCTGTCAGTAGGGTCATATTTACAAGTGGAGATACTTGGGAATGTAGATGGAACACAACTTGACCAGATGTGAAGTGTAACTGTGGTATAAAAATGATAAAATATACATACATCAAGCAGAATGACCATTACAAACTGCATTCGATCAGCGAGTGAGGTCGTATGTACTAGTGGGAAACTCGAAATCTTTGATGTAATGTATAATTGTGGTATTTATATATTTATATATATATCATGCAGAATTAGCGGTAAACTCAGAGAAGGCATCAAAGAATAACACATTAAAGAGGGAGCTGGAGGAGGTGGTCAAGATGTGAATAAATAACACCTAAAATTGAGCTATTGCAGTTGGTTCATTTCAACCTGTGTTTAAAAACACCTTTTAATAATAATAAAAATAATTATAATAATAACTGAAAACAATCTCACCTTTTACACGCTGTTTCCGCTCCGTTGGGTCATGGGACATGGCTAGGATGTTTACAAAGGGGAAATATGTCGTTTAAATCAATTGTAAATAATATTCGATCAACCAATAAGGTCCTAGTAACAAGTGGGAAACCCTGGATTAAGGGATTAAGTAGGCAGGGCTTGCAGCACACCAGTGTTCGGTTCATTTCAAACCCACCCTGAGTGGAGAGGAAGGAAAACTGGCCCCACCCAGACTTATAACTCTCTGTATGTTACACTGCAGATAAGACATTTACAACTGGGGTTCACAATGATGGTGACCATTGGTCAGTTCCTGATTGGATAACGTGGAAATATGCTGATTAACTGAGTTACCATCAACGTGAAATCTGGAGCATCAAGCTAAGATGGACGGGAGAAGCAGTGACCTCTGTTTGAGGGTAGATTCAGGAGGGTTTACTCTCTGTAATCAAAAAACTGCAGTAGGTGTGATAAACTCTTCCCACACTGCACCCATGTGCTAGTACAGGCTGACCCACATCTGCAGCTGTTCTTTTCTCTCTATGAGGTTCTAGGTAGTTCAGTGCTGGTTTTCAGGTTCAGGGTAAGTGCCGTTGACTCTAAGCTGATTACAGACAGCTGTTCAGAATATTCTCTGATCAGTTTAACTGGAGAACTTTACTTCCTGTGTTTACTGACTTTCACACTGACGGTCAGCATTGGTCAGGTCGTCTAGGTGAAATGGTCATTTTCTGAGGAAGCCTGAAGTCTGGATCTCTCGAAATCTGAGTTTTTCCTCATGTTAGTCAAACAGGCTCTGCTATAAAAAAATAAATAAATAAAAAAAAACTCCACTGGCAGGTACTTCAGTACTAGTCTTCACCTTCATGGTAACTTTTGATCATATCCCAGCTTACCTGATCTGTAAGGACCTATAAAGCATGAGGAGCATTCAACATCCAGCCTTCATTCATCCTACAGTAAAACAGCCATCTGCACCACAGCGCCACCCCCAGGCTGTGATTGGTTTAGTGCGTGGTCTTCTGATCTACAGTAGATGCTCCAGTGCTACTCTGACTGTTAGATCCCAAATGCTGCCATAATAGATCCTATTTAACCCATTTAAGACAAATTTTTGTGCAGATATTTGCATATATTATAATCTATATATAAATATATTTGCATACTCAAACAAATGTAGCAAATTTAAATGAATGTAACCTGTATGTCTTACCAGCGTGTGCACAAATCCAGAGTCACACAGTTTAATCACGTTACAACAAATTACATTTATATACACTGTGTTGACAAAAGTATGTGGACACCTGCTCATGCAACGTCCAAAATCGAGAGCGGTAGCCAGGAGTTTGTCCTCATTTACTGCTGTAAAATGAATTTTGAAAAAGTTGATTGCATTCAACCTTTAGTGGGAGTATCAATGAGGTCAAATCCTGTGTTTCTCCACTCTATACTCCAGACCGTTCAATACTCACACCATCTCATCACCATGCTTACTAGCTGTACTACATCAGTAATTGGCCAATCAGCCAACCAGGTAAGTTGTTGGAGGGAGAGTGTCTGTAAAGGACAGGAAGAAGAAGGCCTCCACAGTCAGGTAGGCTACTCCAACTTTATAAACGATGGAAAGTGTAAAGATCAGAACAAGGACAGGATCTTCAGCACGTCCAGAGACTCTCCCAGCTTCACCTCTAAACCTATGGAGGAGAAACTGTTCACGGTTTAAATGTTAGTGTGGAGAACAGGAGCAGAACAGCACTGGAGCTGCTAGCATACATGCTAACAGTGTTTGCATTAGCTTACCGGCTAGCTGGCTAGGACAGATCAACTCCGTAAATTGAACCTTTTATAGATTCTCAGTAAAAGGTTCAGGTCCATCAGGACATCCAGCTCTGACTCCTGTGGGTTCGTAGCTCAAGACAGATCCTTTTTAAAGTCTGTAGTGTTGTAGATACAGAGAACTGTCTGTGTTCCACCAGAGGCACCCGTGGAAGCTCAGCAGCATCTGTCCTACCTCACCTGCTGCTTCTGACGTCTCCAACACCACACGCCATTGATTGTAAGCAGCGCCCCCTGGTAGAAGAGGACTAGGATAAGATTGGACTCTCTGGAGCAGAAAAACATGAACTTACTGGCACCATGCCCAATGTCCGGCATGAGTCACCTGGATATAAAGCCCCCCACCATTGAGCTGTGGAGCAGTGTAACTGTCTTCTCTAGAACTTTTGGGATGAGGTGGAGTGGTGCTCATCCAACATACTGACTTCACTAATGTTCGTCATTGAAGGTGTTGGATAGTAATTTGGCATCCTACAGCACGCCAATCTTTATGTGTTCTGTTCATAATGCTGCTTTTCAAGCAAAATTCTTCTCTTCCTCCAGTTACTGCAAGACCCTCAAACTGAGCATATTACACTACAGTACATCTGCTGTTCCACTGGATGTTCTAAGACAAAGTGTAAACAAAGATGGCCACCCCACTTTTTAATTGAAAAGAAGGTTAGCTGAGCAGACCCCAGTAAGTTTGACAGTAAGTGACAGTAAGTGAACAGCATTGTCTCAGTTGTCAGTAATAAAGTGGGAATTGTGTCTAGAACTGCTGAGATGTTCTAGATAGATTCTAATAAAATATATCCCAGCCCAAAGATTGTGAGGAAATTTTGAGAGCTTCATTCTTTTCAGCAGCTTTCATGATTCTAACACCGTTCCAGGAACCTGGTTGTCAGCTGGATCTCATCCGCACCCAAGATTCCAGTCTAGAGGATCAGGCTGAGGACTCATTTATCTGAGCTTTTTATATTAGTATATTTAATGAGCAAACAACCAATTGCAATTAATATGAGTCTTTAAAAGGCATGTGATGTGACCGGTGTTCTCCATCGCGGTGGAGACAAGAAAAAGTGCAAAATCTGAGATTGTTCCACCATGATTGAGAAGACTGGAGCCGTAGACTAAGTCTCAGCATTGGAATGAAAAAAGGTGCTTCAAACTGAGTTTTTTTTCCTTCCACCTATAGCGTCTCTGGCTCTAGAAGCATTTTATTCTCCATTTGGCCTGGGGCACTCTCCGATCCACCGAGGACCAAGGAGCCCTTACCCAAAGTGGGCTAAGAACAAGATTGCATTGATTGGGCCAACCCAACTGCTCCGCTTTTCTGAGTGGATGACAAAGGCAGGCCAACCCCAATCTTGAGTGGGACTTTAACACACTGACACTAAGTGGAGGTTAAGACAAACTGGGCCAACTCAAATGTATATTGTTCATAAGACTCCGAACGGTTACTATTTTAAATCAGGGTTTCACACTGATGGTTACTTTTGCTCTTTTTAACCTGATTGGGTGAGGTGGAAATATGATGGAATTTTTTTAAACATGGATTTCTATAAAACAAGAGCTATGGTGTTTATTAAGGAGCACTTAAGAGCTAATAAGCTTACTTGAGAGAAAAATAAGAACATGAACCTCTTCAAACTAGATTATGTTAAGGATATAAGCGTAAGACTAGTTTTCACAGTGATGGTAACTAAGATAAACAATCTGATGTCTGGAAGAACAGAAAAACAAAGAAACAAACAAAAAAACTAACAAAAAAAAACAATAATAATAATAATATAAAACATAATAATGATCTCCAATGGAGATTGGAGTGTGAAGTGTGGCAATCCTGACTGCTTCCTCCCCATTTCATTTAGTCCTGTATGTGGAAAAAAGTTTACTAAAGTGGCCAGTAGGGGGAAGCACAAGGCTGTGTTTTTAAAAAAAAGTGGCCCATGAGGGAAAGCATTAGGAAGGGGTTGAGAAAGGGGTGTGTAAAAACTTTTCAACATATAGTGCAAATTTATCTTCAGCATGATTTCAGCAGTGTACGCTTTAATGTTTCCTGACTGCAAGCAATGTCCTTATTTATGATTCATTAATTAAAAGTTTTAACCAAACCATGAAAACTAAAGCTCTTCTACCTGCAGTGTTTCTCCACTCTGGATTCCAAACTCATTCAACACTAACACCTTCCAAACCTCATGCTAACCAGCAATCATGGAAGTCCTGCTTTAGTCTTTAGACTTTAAACTCAGCGTTGTGTCTTGCAGCGAAAGGTGTTTAATTAGTGATGAACTTTTCCGACATGACACGCCTATTAATAGTGAGCCAATTCTTAGTTAATAGTTAATTCTTTTCTGCAGATTGTGTTCCTTCCTATTCGCTGATGCTGGAACATCAACATAACTCAGAGAATGACTTCAGCTCATTCATCTGCTGACTGACAGTAAGTGAACAGCAGCATCTCAGTAATCAAGTTGGTATTGTGTCTAGAACTAAAGAAAAGTCCTAGATAAATATATCCCAGCACAAAATCCATAAGGAGAGTGTCTGATGATGGACATCTTCATTCTTTCAAGCAGCTTTGATGATTCTAATACTGCAGTTTTTTTTCTTTTCTGGTAACCTGGTTGTCAGCTGGATATGGGCTCTGAGATCTTCATCTGCTCCAAACAGTCCAGTCTAGAAGATCAGCCCGAAGGATCATTTATCTGAGTTTCTGTCAGCCCACAGTGCTTTTGTGATTACTTCCCACAATGCAAAGCATTCACTACTTTATCCACATTCTCCCACCTTTTTGGAATATATTTTCCTGTTTAATGAGCAAGCAGCCAATCGGACATAGCAATTATGATGAGTCTTTAAAAGGTGCGTGATGTAAATGGTGTTCTCAATAGAGAAGACTGGAGCAGCAAACCAAGTCTTAGCATCAGAACAGAAAACCTGTTTAAAACTTTTGGAAAAAGGAGATTTTTTTTCTTTTATCTAAAGATCTGATAGAGCGGGGTTTGTGTTTGTCGCCCTTTCAGCCAGAGACCATGTAGTGCCCCTGACTCTAGGAGCATCTCATTCTTTCTCTCTGACCCACACAGGACCAGGAAAACCCTGCCCAAAATGGACAGAGAATGAGCTTGGAGGTTTTTTTTTCTCTGGATCAGCCTAACTGCACCTCCCCTATGTGTGGGAGAAGAAAGAAAGCCTGAAAGATTGGGTGTGGTGGAAATATGCTAATTATCTGTCTTACCATCAACGTAAAGTCAGGTTAAGATTGAGGGGAAGGCGGTCAGCTCTGTTTGTCACTAAAGGGACAGGTAGGCATCCTGTTCTACTCTGATAATTATCTCATTGTTTCATGTGTTTTAATCACAGCTAGCAATAACTAAAATGTGGGTCAGTTCTGTGTGTAAAGCCCAACCCACATCACACACCCAGAAACACATTCACAGGTTTGCTGCTTTCTGAAGTTTTAAGTAGCTCAGTGCTTATCTTTCAGTTCATGGTAGATGCTTCTAATTCCTAGAAAATTATCATCAGTGTTAAGAATAGCAATCCTTATTTGATAGAAAAACAAGAACATACATTTAACTAGTCTAGACTTGATTACGTTAAGACTGTACATTGTGAGACTAGTTTTCACAATGACGGTAACTGAGATACACTGAGTCTGAGATATGGAATATCAGAAAAAAAAAAAACAACCCAGAATTTTTGGAATTGTACACTGCCGGACCCACACTAAAGATAAATTTGCACTATATGTTTTAAAGTTTGTGGACACCACTTCTCAATAGCTAATCCAATTAAGTAGCTTTGGGACAAGTTGTCTAACTGGAGACCCTATACATCTAATGCTAGCATTGTGGAATGGCATCAAAGGGTATAAAGCCCCCCAGCATTGAGCTGTGGAACAGTGGAATTGTGTTCTCTGGAATGATGGTTCTCCATCTAATACTTTTCGGATGAGTTGGGGATTTGAGGATGATGAGGTGGGGTGGTAATCCAACATCCTGCACCAGAACCTAGCAAAAAGCCATCTTCCTTGGACAGTAGAAACAGTTACTCCAACAAAGGCAGGATATGCTCTTTTTCAATATCCTTGATTGTAGAATAAATAATGAATGTGCAGGTGTCCAAATAATTTTTGTCCATATAGTGTAGCTCATTAGCATTATTGAAAGTATGTAACCATGCGGGAATATGGATCTACTGCACCAGAAGTTTATTCATGTCCATTATTCTTATGCTATACTTTCTTATTTTTATTATAAATGTGTGTGGTTGTTTGCTCATATGAGCAGTTTTATGTCACACACACACAATCAAATTGCTCATATGATTCTCAGACGACTAATATTGTTACCTCAGACTAAGACAGGCTACCCTTAGCTGATATATTTTATTAGTTTGATATGGGCAAAGCTACAGCACACTTTTCTGTTTGTTAGCATGTAAAACTGAACTGCCAGCAGGAGCGCTAACCCTTCATGTAGCCTACTTTGATAGCTCCCTACTTTTCCACTGTCAACTGTGAAGATTCTGAGAGCCTCGTTAAATCCTAAAAGGACATGTCAACATTAAAATACACTGGGGGGGTTCTCTATAAAGCCAGCAAAATCTCAGTTCACAGTAATAAAGTGCTATATAAATAACCAAATTTGGATTAAAGTGGGAATTGTGTCTACAACTGCTGAAATGTTCTACATCAATATATCATAGCACAAAGATCATGAATAATGGCTTGGTGTTTGAGATCTTCAAACACTGCAGTTCTGTTTCAGGAACCTGGTTTTCAGCTGGATCTGGGCTTCTGGATCTTCATCTGCACTGAAGAGACCAGTCTGGAAGGTCAGCGTGAGGACTCATTTATCTGAGCTTCTTCCCTTAACGCAAAGCCTCCACTTCATCATCCATGCTCTCCCATTCCTTATTCTAGAAGATCAGATGGTGTGGGTTTTCTGAGCAGTTCATTTTCCGTTTGGCCTGGTGCCCTCAGTAAACCACATATGACCCTCAGCCCTACGCATGCTGGGCAGATAACAAGGTTTGGTTCATTTGGGAAAGCCCCAAGACTCTTTTTCTGTCAGATGAAAAAGAAGAAGTCATGCCGTACAGAAAGTCTCTCTTCTGAATCTCCCCTGCCTAAAGAATAAATCAAATTGATCCAACCCAGACTGATATCATATGAGCTTCAGAGCTCTGACTATTTTAGAGCAAGTTTAACTCTGATGGTTGGTTATTACTATGGGGACAGATAGTCATCGTCGAATTACATTCGATCTGTCAGTGAGATGGTACTTACAAGTGGGGATACTTGGGATGGTAGATGGAACACGACTTGACCAGATGTGAAGTTGCTGTGGTAGAAAACAGAGAAAAAGTTACATAAATCAAGCAGAATAAGAAGAAGGTAGGTTAATGGCATGTTTTACGGGCCATTTTCGCTCTGGTTGGTCATCGCATTTTGCTAGGCTTCTTAATAATGGATATTGCGTTTTTAGGAAGTTTAAATTACATTCGATCTGTCAGTAAGGTCGTATTTACAAGTACTTGGGATTGTAGATGCAACGGGACTTGACAAGATGTGAAGTGTAACTGTGGTATAAAAATAAAAAAAAAATGTACATAAATGAAGGACAATGAGGCGGAAACACCGCGAAATGCTTGTGAAATTTAAATAGTTAAAAGGGAGCTGGAGGAGAAGGACAAGAAATAATTAACAAAGCAACACCCAAAACCAAGCTACTAAAATAGTTACAGTTTCAGATGTGGTGTAAAACACATTGTAATATGAAAACCGTAATCATAATAACAATAACTGGCACAAAAATGGCATATTTAACACGCTGTTTTTGCTGCATTTGGTCATCGTACTTCGATAGGCTTCTTAATAATGGATATTTCGGTATTTACGAAGTTTAAATTACATTCGTTCTGTCAGTGAGGTCGAATTTACAAGTGGGGATACTTGAGATTGTAGATGGAACACGAATTGACCAGACGTTAATTGTAACGGTGGTATAAAAATAAGAAAATATAAATAAATTAAGCAGAATAAGTCGGAAAGTCAGCAATAAAGTAGTGAAGTGTAAATAGTTAAAAGGGAGCTGGAGGAGAAGGACAATGAATAATTAACTATTCCATTAGCTTGGTTTTATATGGTGTTTTGTTACAGTTTCAGATGTGGTGGAAAACACATTCAAATATTATTAAAAAATATTTAGAATAATAATTGGGACAAAAATGGCGTCTTTTATACGCTTTTGTTGCTTCGTTTGGTCATCGTACTTTGATAGGCTTCTTAATAATGGATGTGTCGTTATTTAAGAAGTTTAAATTACATTCGATCTGTCAGGGAGGTCGAATTTACAAGTGGGGATACTTGGGATTGCAGATGGAACACGATTTAACCAGAAGTGATGTCTAACTGTGGTTTTAAAATGAGAAAATATTATGAATCAAGCAGAATGAGGCGGGAACTCAGCGAGAAGTTGGTTCAGTGAAAAAGTTCAAAGGCAGCTGGAGGAGAAGTACAAGACATATTTAACAAAGCAACACCCAAAACCAAGCTACTGAAACAGTTACAGTTTTAGATGTGGTGTAAAACAGAATGTAATAGGAAAAACTTAACCATAATAATATTGGCACACAAATTGCCTCTTTAACATGCTTTTGTCGCTCCGTTTGGTCATCGTACATTTGATAGGCATCGTAATAATGGATATTTTTGTATTTAGGAAGTTTAAATTACATTCGATTTGTCAGTGAGGTCGAATTTACAAGTGGGGATACTTGCGATTGTAGATGGAACAAGACTTGACTAGATGTGAAGAGTAACTGTGGTATAAAAATGAAAAATATATACATACATCAAGCAGAATGAGGCGGGATTTCAGCAAGAAGGAAGTGAAGTCTGAATAGTTGAAAGGGACCTGGAGGAGAAAGACAAGGAGTAATTAACAAAACACCACCTAATACCAAGCTACTGGAATAGTTACAGTTTCAGATGTGTTGTAAAACACATTGTAATTTGAAAAAAATAATCAGAATAATAATAATTGGCACAAAAAGTGGGACTTTTACATACTTTTTCGCTCCGTTTTGTCACAGTACTTTGATAGGCTTCCTAATAATGGATAAGTGGGTATTTAGGAAGTTTAAATTACATTCGATCTGTCAGGGAGATCGAATTTACAAGTGGGATAACTTGCGATTGTAGATGGAACACGACCTGAACAGATGTTAAGTGTAACGGTGGTATAAATATGATAAAATATAATAAATCAAGCAAAATGAGGCGGGAACTCAGCGAGAAGGCAAAGAACTGTAAATAGTAAAAAGGGACCTGGAGAATAAAAACAAGGAATAATTAACAAAACAGAACCTAATAACAAAATACTGGGACAGATACAGTTTCATATTTGGTGTAAGACACATTGTAATATGCAAAAAAAAATCAAAATAATACTAATTGGGGGGAAAATAGCGTCTTTTATACGCTTTTGTCGCTTCGTTTGGTCATCGTACTTTGATAGGCTTCTTAATAATGGATAAGTCGGTATTTAGAAAGTTTAAATTACATTCGATCTGTCAGGGAGGTCGAACTTACAAGTGGGGATACTTGGGATTGTAGATGGAACACAACTTGACCAGATATGAAGTGTAACTGTGGTATAAACATGAGAAAATATAATAAATCAAGCAGAATGAGGCAGGAACTCAGCGAGAAGGTAAAGAAGTGTAAATACTTAAAAGGGAACTAGAGTAGAAAGACAAGGAGTAATTAACAAACCACCACCTAATACCAAGCTACTGGAATAGTTACAGTTTCAGATGTGGTGGAAAACACATTCGAATATTAATATAAAATATTTAGAATAATAATTGGGACACAAATGGAGTCTTTTATAAGCTTTTGTCGCTCCGTTTGGTCATCGTACGTTGATAGGGTTCTTAATAATGGATATTTCGGTATTTACGAAGTTTAACTTACATTCGATCTGTCAGGAAGGTTTTTATGTACAAGTGGGGATACTTGGGAATGTAGATGTAACTCAAATTGACCAGATGTGAAGTGTAACTATGGTATAAAAATGATAAAATAAATCAAGCAGAATGAGGCGGGAGCTCAGAGAGAAGGTAGTTAAGTGTAAATAGTTAAAAGGGACCTGGAGAAAAAAAATACAAGGAGTAATATGTCATGCTGGCTAGGCGAGACAAGGGAACACTCGCAGGGACAGAGCAATGCAGAGAAACAGTCTTTAATGACAAAACCAAAATGAACAAACACAAACAAAACGAGGCAGCAAAGTACAGGGTCCAATAAAGAGAAACAGAAAACAAACAGGTGACAACTGAAACGGGGATAAACCTGGAAAACCACCTGAGTCTGGAAAGCAGTCCGGGAGCAAAGCGAAAGGGGACAAATCAAACGGGGGGAGGAAGGCTAGAACGCAACAGAACCAACGAAACTAACAACCAAAAACCTCACCCCAAAACCGCGCTCGTCAGGCGCCGATGAACTTACTCGACTCAGGTGCAAGGGAACCGGACGCCAAATCACCCTGGCAACCAACCGGTGAACCAGACAGCGAACTCCTGAACGTGAAACCGCTCCAATAGAGCATATACTACTTGAACTTGTAGACCTCCCTAGAAGTCTCCAGAACCTGAAGCCAACCTTACAGCTTGGCATCACAAGAGTAATTCTTGGCGCCGAGGCATCTGCGTTTGCTCCCTTTGTACCCCAGCACACAGGTGAAACAAATCAGACGTAAACAGAAAACATGGCGCCTTACTGCGACCGCTGTCAACATAAAAGTCCTTAGTGAGAAAACCAACGGGAGGAACAGAAAGTACGTGAACACTGAAATTAACCCAACATTGACTGAAAAGTTCCGAGGAGCCTGTGGACCGCGGCCCGGAGCCGCCCCTGGGGGGGGGGGGGCGCGGCGCCGCAGGGCTGACATAATAAACAAAAAACACAACCTAAAACCAAGCTACTGGAATAGTTACAGTTTCAGATGTGGTGGGAAACACATTCGAATATTAATAAAAAATAATTAGAATAATAATTGGGACACAAATTGAGTCTTTTACACGCTTTTGTCGCTCCGATTGGTCATCGTACTTTGATAGGCTTCTTAATAATGGATATTTCGGAATTTAGGAAGTTTCATTTACATTCGATCTGTCAGGAAGGTCATATTTACAAGTGGGGATACTTGGGAATGTAGATGGAACAAGACTTGACCAGATGTGAAGTGCAACTGTAGTATAAAAATGAAAAAAATATACATACATCAAGCAGAATGAGGCGGGATTTCAGCAAGAAGGTATTGAAGTGTAAATAGTTGAAAGGGACCTGGAGCAGAAAGACAAGGAGGAATTTACAAAACACAACCTAAAACCAAGCTACTGGAATATTTACAGTTTCAGATGTGGTGGAAAACACATTCGAATATTAATAAAAAATAATAATAATAATAATTGGGACAAAAATGTCGTCTTTTATATGATTTTGTCGCTCCGTTTGGTCATCGTACGTTGATAGGCTTCTTAATAATGAATATTTCGGTATTTACGAAGTTTAATTTACATTCGATCTGTCAGGAAGGTCATTTTTACAAGTGGGGATACTTGGGAATGTAGATGGAACAAGACTTGACCAGATGTGAAGTGTAACCGTGGAATAAAAATGAGAAAATATAATAAATCAAGCAGAATGAAGCGAGAACTAAGCGAGAAGGTAGTGAAGTGTAAATAGTTAAAAGGGACCTGGAGGAGAGAGACAAGTAGTACTAAACAAACACAACCTAAAACCAAGCTACTGGAATAGTAACAGTTTCAGATGTGGTGGAAAACACATTCGAATATTAATAAAAAAATAATTCGAATAATAATTTGGAAAAAAAACAGCGTCTTTTATTAGCATTTGTCGCTCCGTTTGGTCATCCTACTTTGATAGGCTTCTAAATAGTGGATGTTTCGGTATTTAGGAAGTTTAAATTACATTCGATCTATGAGGGAGGTCGAATTTACAAGTGGGATAACTTGCGATTGTAGATGGAACACGACCTGACCAGATGTGAAGTGTAACTGTGGTATAAAAATGATAAAATACAATAAATCAAGCAGTATGAGGCGGGAACTAAGCGAGAAGGTAGTGAAGTGAAAATAGTTAAATGGGAGCTGGAGAAGAAAAACAAGCAATATTTAACAAAACACCACCTAATACCAAGCTACTGGAATAGTTACAGTTTCATATTTGGTGTAAAACACATTGTAATATGCAAAAATAATCATAATAATAATAATTGGGACAAAAAGTGCGTCTTTTATACGCTTTTGGCGCTCCGTTTAGTCATCGTACATTGATAAGCTTGTTAATAATGGATATTTCGGTATTAACGAAGTTTAATTTACATTCGATCTGTCAGGAGGGTCATATTTACAAGTGGGGGTACTTGGGAATGTAGATGTAACACGACTTGACGAGATGTGAAGTGTAACTGTGGTATAAAAATGATAAAATATAATAAATCAAGCAGAATGAGGAGGGAACTCAGCGAGAAGGTATTGAAATGTAAATATTTTAAAGGGACCTGGAGCAGAAAGACAAGGAGGAATTAACAAAACAGAACATAAAACCAAGCTTCTGGTATAGTTAAAGTTTCAGATGTGGTGTAAAACACATTGGAATATTAATTAAAAAAAATAATTAGAATAATAATTGGGACAAAAATTACGTCTTTCACACGTTTTTGTCGCTCCGTTTGGTCATCGTACTTTGATAGGCTTCTCAATAATGGATATTTCGGTATTTAGGAAATTTAATTTACATTCGATCTGTCAGGAGGGTCATATTTAGAAGTGGGGATACTTGGGAATGTAGATGGAACACGACTTGACCAGTTGTGAAGTGTAACTGTGGTATAAAAATGAAAAAAATATACATACATCAAGCAGAATGAGGTGGGATTTCAGCAAGAAGGTATTGAAGTGAAAATAGTTAAAAGGGAACTGGAGGAGAAAAACAAGGAATAATTAACAAAACACCACCTAATACAAAGCCACTGGCACAGAAACAGTTTCATATGTGTTGTAAAAAACATTGTAATATGAAAAAATAATAGTTATAATAATTGGCACAAAAAGTGCATCTTTTACATGCTTTTTCGCTCCGTTTGGTCGTCGTACTTTGATAGGCTTCTTAATAATGGATAAGTCGGTATTTAGGAAGTTTAAAATACATTCGATCTGTCAGGGAGATCGAATTTATAAGTGGGGATACTTGGGATGGTAGATGGAACACAACTTGACCAGATGTGAAGTGTAACTGTGGTATAAACATGAGAAAATATAATAAATCAAGCAGAATGAGGCGGGAACTCAGCGAGAAGGTAATGAAGTGTAAATAGTTAAAAGGGACCTGGAGCAGAAAGACAAGGAGGAATTTACAAAACACAACCTAGAACCAAGCTACTGAAATAGTTACAGTTTCAGATGTGGTGTAAAACACATTGGAATATTAATTAAAAATAATAATAAGAATAATAATTGGGACAAAAATGACGTCTTTCACACGTTTTTGTCGCTCCGTTTGGTCATCGTACTTTGATAGGCTTCTCAATAATGGGTATTTCGGTATTTAGGAAATTTAATTTACATTCGATCTGTCACGAGGGTCATATTTAGAAGTGGGGATACTTGGGAATGTAGATGGAACACAACTTGACCAGATGTGAAGTGTAACTGTGGTATAAACATGAGAAAATATCATAAATTAAGCAGAATGAGGCGGGACCTCAACGAGAAGGCAATGAAGTGTCAATAGTTAAAAGTGACCTGGAGAAGAAGGACAATGAGTAATTAACAAAAACAACCTAAAACCAAGCTACTGGAATAGTTACAGTTTCAGATGTGGTGGAAAACACATTCGAATATTAAAAAAATAATAATAATAATTGGGACAAAAATGACGTCTTTTAGACGCTTTTGTCGCTCCGTTTGGTCATCGTACTTTGATAGGCTTCTTAATAATGGATATTTCGGTATTTACGAAGTTTAATTTACATTCGATCTGTCAGTAAGGTCATGTTTACAAGTGGGGATACTTGGGAATGTAGATGGAACAAGACTTGACCAGATGTGAACTGCAACTGTAGTATAAAAATGAAAAATATACATACATCAAGCAGATTGACGCGGGAACTTAGCGAGAAGGTAAAGAAGTGTAAATAGTTAAAAGGGACCTGGAGAATAAAAACAAGGAATAATTTACAAAAAACAAACCTAAAACCAAGCTACTGGAATAGTTACAGTTTCAGATGTGGTGGAAAACACATTCGAATATTAATAAAAAATAATAATAATAATAATAATAATAATAATAATAATTGGGACAAGAATGGCGTCTTTTATACGCTTTTGTCG
Organism: Salminus brasiliensis; assembly: GCF_030463535.1. Lineage (NCBI taxonomy): Eukaryota > Metazoa > Chordata > Actinopteri > Characiformes > Bryconidae > Salminus > Salminus brasiliensis. The sequence continues at coordinate 34,820,166 of NC_132895.1, read as the reverse complement.
CTCCGTTTGGTCATCGTACTTTGATAGGCTTCTTAATAATGGATATGTCGGTATTTACGAAGTTTAATTTACATTCGATCTGTCAGGAGGGTCGTATTTACAAGTGGGGATACTTGGGAATGTAGATGGAACACGACTTGACCAGATGTGAAGTGTAACTGTGGTATAAACATGAGAAAATATAATAAATCAAGCAGAATGAGACGGGAACTCAGCGAGAAGGTAAAGAAGTGCAAATAGTTAAAAGGGAACTAGAGTAGAAAGACAAGGAGTAATTAACAAACCACCACCCAATACCAAGCTACTGGAATAGTTACAGTTTCATATTTGGTGTAAAACATTGTAATATGCAAAAATAATCATAATAATAATAATTGGGACAAAAAGTGCGTCTTTTACATGCTTTTTCGCTCCGTTTGGTCATCGTACTTTGATAGGCTTCTTAATAATGGATAAGTCGGTATTTAGGAAGTGTAAATTACATTCGATCTGTCAGGGAGATCGAATTTACAAGTGGGGATACTTGGGATAGTAGATGGAACATAACTTGACCAGATGAGAAGTGTAACTTTGGTATAAAAATGATAAAATATGATAAATCAAGCAGAATGAGGCGGGATTTCAGCAAGAAGGTAGTGAAGTGTTAATAGTTGAAAGGGACCTGGAGGAGAGAGACAAGGAGTATTTAACAAAACACAACCTAAAACCAAGCTACAGGAATAGTTACAGTGTCAGATGTGGTGGAAAACACATTCGAATATTAATAAAAAATAATTATAATAATAATTGGGCCAAAAATGGCGTCTTTTATACGCTTTTGTCGCTCCGTTTAGTCATCGTACTTTGATAGGCTTCTTAATAATGGATATTTCGATATTAACGAATTTTAATTTACATTAGATCTGTCAGTAGGGTCATATTTACAAGTGGGGATACTTGGGAACGTAGACGGAACAAGACTTGACCAGATGTGAAGTGCAACTGTAGTAAAAAAAATGAAAAAAATATAATAAATCAAGCAGAATGAGGCGGGAAGTCAGCGAGAAGGTAAAGAAGTGTAAATAGTTAAAAGGGAACTAGAGTAGAAAGACAAGGAGTAATTAACAAACCACCACCCAATACCAAGCTACTGGAATAGTTACAGTTTCATATTTGGTGTAAAACACATTGTAATATGCAAAAGTAATCATAATAATAAAAATTGGGACAAAAATGGCGTCTTTTATACGCCTTTGTCGCTCCGATTGGTCATCGTACTCTGATAGGCTTCCTAATAATGAATTTGTCGTTAATAAGGAAGTTCAAATTACATTCGATCTTTCAGGGAGATCTAATTTACAAGTGGGGATACTTGGGATTGTAGATGGAACACTACTTGACCAGATGTGAAGTGTAACTTTGGTATAAAAATGATAAAATATAATAAATCAAGCAGTATGAGGCGGGAACTAAGCAAGAAGGTAGTGAAGTGAAAATAGTTAAATGGGAGCTGGAAAAGAAAAACAAAGAATATTTAACAAAACACCACCTAATACCAAGCTACTGGAATAGTTACAGTTTCATATTTGGTGTAAAACACATTGTAATATGCAAAAATAATCATAATAATAATTGTGACAAAAAATGCGTCTTTTACATGCTTTTTCGCTCCGTTTGGTCATCGTACTTTGATAGGCTTCTTAATAATGGATAAGTCGGTATTTAGGAAGTGTAAATTACATTCGATCTGTCAGGGAGATCGAATTTACAAGTGGGGATACTTGGGATAGTAGATGGAACACAACTTGACCAGATGTGAAGTGTAACTTTGGTATAAAAATTATAAAATATGATAAATCAAGCAGAATGAGGCGGGATTTCAGCAAGAAGGTAGTGAAGTGTAAATAGTTGAAAGGGACCTGGAGGAGAGAGACAAGGAGTATTTAACAAAACACAACCTAAAACCAAGCTACAGGAATAGTTACAGTTTCATATTTGGTGTAAAACACATTGTAATATGCAAAAGTAATCATAATAATAATAATTGGGCCAAAAATGGCGTCTTTTATACGCTTTTGTCGCTCCGTTTAGTCATCGTACTTTGATAGGCTTCTTAATAATGGATATTTCGATATTAACGAATTTTAATTTACATTAGATCTGTCAGTAGGGTCATATTTACAAGTGGAGATACTTGGGAATGTAGATGGAACACAACTTGACCAGATGTGAAGTGTAACTGTGGTATAAAAATGATAAAATATACATACATCAAGCAGAATGACCATTACAAACTGCATTCGATCAGCGAGTGAGGTCGTATGTACTAGTGGGAAACTCGAAATCTTTGATGTAATGTATAATTGTGGTATAAAAATTATATATATATATATATATATATATATATATATATATATATATATATATATATATATACACACACACACACACACACATACACACATATATCATGCAGAATTAGCGGTAAACTCAGAGAAGGCATCAAAGAATAACATATTAAAGAGTTAGCTGGAGGAGGTGGTCAAGATGTAAATAAATATACCTAAAATTGAGCTATTGCAGTTGGTTCATTTCAACCTGTGTTCAAAAACACATTTTAATAATAATAAAAATAATCATAATAATAACTGAAGACAATCTCACCTTTTACACGCTGTTTCCGCTCCGTTGGGTCATGGGACATGGCTAGGATGTTTAAAAAGGTGATCGAATATGTCGTTTAAATCAATTGTAAATAATATTCGATCAACCAATAAGGTCCTAGTAACAAGCGGGAAACCCTGGATTAAAGATGAAACACGACTTTACCAGATGTAATGTGTAATTGTGATATCAAAATGAGAAAATATGCATACATGAAGCAGAATGATGCGAGAATGAATTAAAGAATAATCAGGAAGCTGGAGGAGAAGTGTCATGCTGGCTAGGCTAGACAATGACGGGTGAACACTCGCAGGGACGTTGCGATGCAAGATTTATTCAAACAAAACGGGAAAACACAAGAGTGCAGCAATAACGCATGGGGTACTGACTAAGCAGAATAAACGTGACAACGCAACATGGGCAAACTTGAAAGCCACACGAGGCTGGTTGGTAGCCAGGCGAGATAGGGAAGATAATGCTAGACCCAAACGTCACCGGCAGGACCAGTGAAACTAAAACGGGACACCGCGCTCGTCAGGCGCAACTAAACTTACTTGACTCGAACACTAGGGAATCGGTCGCCGAATCCTCCAAGCAACCAACCTGTCAACCAAAAAGCGAACTCCTCCTGAAGGTGAATCGGCTCTTACAGAGCGTACTCTAGAGAACACCATAAACAGACCTAGAATCTCTGGAACAGCGAAGCCAACATACAGCTTGGCGTAGCAAGTACAATTCTCGGCAACGAGAACGTCCGTGTTAGCTCCCTTTAGAACCCAGCTCTCAAGTGACCTAACTCAAAACATGAAATGAACGTTAATGACACACTTGAACAAACATGGCGTTGTACATAAATGGCTGTGAACATAAAAGTCCTTGAACTTGAAGCCTGTGGAGCGCGGGTCGGGACCGCCCCCGGGGCTGGCACGGCGACGCGGACCTGACAAGAAGGACAAGATGTAAATAGAAAAAAACAGCTAAAATCGAACTGTTGGAGTACTAACAGTTTCACCTGTGGTCGAAAACACTTTCTAATAATAATAATAATAATAATAATAATAAAATTCATCATAATATTAACTGGCAACAATCACACCTTTCATACACTTTTCCGCTCAATCGGGTCATGGCATGTTGCTTGGCAGTTCAATGAAGGGAAATGTACCTTTGTAAGAATTGTTAAATTACACTACATCAGTCAGTGATGTCGTATTTACACGGGGATAACATCTATAAATTATAGATGAATCAAGGATTTAGCAGGTGTGTCTTTCCGTCGTTCCGCAGAGCTCCTCTCGTTAAGGTTCGAACGTAATACAAATTGTCAAGTCAAGTCAAGTCAAATTTATTTGTATAGCGCTTTTTACAACTGTTGTCGTCACAGCTTTACATAATTAGTACTTAATAAAGAACAGAGACAGAGAAGAAAGAAGGAATAACATGAAGCGTCAAAGACCCCCGTGAGCAAGCCAACGGCGACAGTGGCAAGGAAAAACTCCCTCAGAGCTGGAGGAAGAAACCTTGGGAGGAACCAAGACTCACAAGGGGGACCCATCCTCCTCTGGCCAGACTGTTTTAAACATTAATGATAAAAATTACCAAAGCAGATACAACAGAAAGTTGATGGTGGTGATATTAATAGTGTCAGACAGGCACGAGTCCATCTAGGTTTCAGCACGGCCACCAAACAGGCAGCAGCGGCAGGCGGGTGAGCCATGGGTGGTGGCGGGTTGGGGGGACCCGCTGGCCGGACTGGTAGGTGGCAGCTGGTTAGATGCAGGTAGAGGGGACCTCAGCGGGCAATCTTCCAGCAGATCGGGCTGGGTGGCCATTTACTCGAAGAAGGTAAAGAGAGAAAAGTTAGTTCTAAGAGGAATTTTATGGAGTGCAGAGAATGTTGAGAATCAGCATCTGGGTATGTCTGATGACTCCGGCAGGTCTGATTATCACAGCATAATTAAAAGTAGAGAGCCAGAAGGTAACACGGACACGGGTGTACCCTGAGAACACCAGCATCTATCTGCTCCACCTTCAACAAACCTGAGTGATCGCGTGTAAGCAGCGAGACGACAGCTCCAGCATCTCAGTGTACTACAATTCCCTGGGTCCGCGAACCCCTGGACCTGCAGCCCTTATCTAAGAAACATTAATTACCAAAAGCTAAACTAAACATATAAGTTTTCAGCTTAGATTTAAAGATTGAGACTGTGTCTGAGTCCCGAACATTATCTGGAAGGTTATTCCAGAGCTGGGGGGCTTTATAGGAAAAGGCTCTTCCCCCTGCTGAGGTTTTCTGAATTTTGGGAACGCGTAAGAGGCCAGCACCCTGAGATCTTGAGTAGTCTTGATGGTGCGTAATATACTATAAGATCCTGCAGGTACTCAGGAGCGAGGCCATGTAGGGCTTTATACGTTAATAAAAGAATTTTGTATTCAATACGGAATTTAACTGGGAGCCAATGAAGTGCTGATAGAACTGGACTGATATGGTCAAATTTTCTAGTTTTAGTAAGGACCCTGGCTGCAGCATTTTGCTTATATCTTGCCATATCTTACTTCTGCATAGTTTGAAGATAAATCATTTATCTTTACAAATTGGAAGCGTCCAGTTAGATATGATTGGAACCATGATAGGGCTGTCCCTGTGATTCCAACCATTTTCTCTAATCTTTCTAGTAATATAGAATGATCTATTGTATCAAAGGCTGCACAAAGGTCTAGTAGGACTAATAAAGATACGTAGCCTTGATCAGAGGCAAGAAGGAGATCATTCGTAATCTTCACTAGGGCTGTCTCTGTGCTGTGATTGAGTCTAAATCCAGACTGGAATTTCTCATACATGTCATTTTTACTCAGGTATAAGCAGAGTTGTTGGGCCACAGCTTTTTCTAATATCTTAGATACGAAGGTTAAGTTTGAGATGGGTCTATAATTAGATAATACGCTAGGATCAAGATTTGGTTTCTTGATTAAAGGTTTTATAACTGCTATTTTAAGGGTTTGGGGTACATGCCCAAGGCTAAGGGATGAATTTACAATTGTTAAAAGAGGTCCGATTATAATTGGGAGAATTTCATTTAGCAATTTAGAGGGAATCGGGTCGAGTGTACATGTTGTACAATTAGCTGAGGATATAATTTTTTCTAGTTCAGGCTGTGGAAGTGGGTAGAAGGCTTCCAGCCTTTGTTCTACAACCAAGTTATGTTCTAAAGCAACTACATCAGGTGACGGCCATGTTTGATTTAATAAGCAGGGTTGGATTTGTTGTCTAATATTTTCTATTTTATTATTAAAATAGTCCATAAAAACATGACTGGTTAAAGATGTTGGGATCTGGGGTTAAGTATCTGCCTGGCTTTTAGTAAGTTTAGAGATCTCATTAAAAAGAATTCTGGGATTGTTTTTCTCGATCAGCGAGGCCAGATACACTGAGCGAGCTTTAATGAGTGCCTTTCTATATTGACTAAGGCTGTCCTTCCACGCAGAGTGGAACACCTCTAGTTTGGTCGTCCGCCATTTACGCTCTAGTTTCCGCACTGTTTGTTTTAAGGTACGAGTTTGATCACTGTACCACGGTGCAAGCCTTTTTTGCCTCATCATTTTATTTTTGAACGGTGCTACTTTGTCTAAGGTTGATCGAAGGGTATTCTCTAGATCGTTTGTTAATTTAACTAGCTCCGTTTGGTCTGACGGAGTGTAAGCTAAGGTCGAAAGGGGTGGGAGATTTTTAGTAAACTGTACAGCTGTCATTGGTGTTATTGTGCGCTTTAGGCAGTGTTGGGGAGAAGAATTTACATTTTGCTTTAGATGTAGCTCAAAGGAGATTAGATAATGGTCTGAAATTACTGAGCTTTGAGGTAGAATATTTAGCTGATCAATGCTAACACCCAGGGTCAGGACTAAATCTAGGGTATGATTACAGTAATGTGTGGGTCCAGTTATGTTTTGTATAATGTCAACAGAATCTAAGATTGATACAAATGCCTTTGTTAATGGATCGTCTGCTTTTTCAAAGTGAATATTAAAATCTCCTACTATTATAACTTTGTTGCTGCACACTGCCAAGTCTGCAGAAAAATTACTGAATTCTTTTAAAAATTCAGAGTAGGGCCCTGGAGGCCTATAAATATTAATCAGTGAGAAAACATTTTTATTTGTGGCCGGATTTGATATATTAATGTAGATAAGCTCAAAAGAAGTGAAGGTGTTAGTGATTTTGAATAATCTCTAGTGTATTCTGATAGAATATACATACTCCACCTCCTCTGCCTGATAATCTAGGGCTATGTACATATTTATAGCCTGCGGGGGTGGCTTCATTTAGAGCTATATATTGATCAGGTCTAATCCAGGCTTCGGTTAGGCAGAAAACATCTAGTTTCTGATCACATATCATTTCATTTACGATCACTGCTTTTGAGGATAGTGATCTAATGTTAAGTAGACCGAGCTTTAGGTCTGAGGTGCTGCTGTTATCGTTGAAATGAGAGATTTTAACACTGATTAAATGATTAAAACGAGCTGATCTAGATGTTCTCTGTTTGGCTTTAATTCGGGGCACAGACACAGTCTCAATACGGTGAAACCTGGGTGACGCCTCAAAGCAGCTCGCAGACGGTCGGTTTAGCCTGTCTGTCTGCGGCCTGGTCTCGGCTCTGGATTGTCAGCAGTCCTTTACACTCCTCTGCCGACTAACTAGCAGACTATGCGCTATGCTGCACGAAAGTAAGGCAGCACCCTCCCGCGTGGGGTGGACACCATCCCTACCTAAAAAAACAGGCTTGCCCTCAAACTTTAACCAATTATCTATGAAGCCCACATGATTTTCGCAACACCACTTGGACATCCAGCGGTTCAGCGCTGTGAGTCGGCTGTAGGACTCAGCGCCGCGCCTCATTGGGATGGGACCAGAGCAAATTACGGCATCGGACATCGTCTGGGCCAGTTTAACCACCTCTTTAATATTATCCTTAGTTATTTCTGACTGCCGCAGACGAATATCATTGGCCCCTACATGAATCACTATCCTCGAATATCTCCTGTTTGCTAGCCGCTTAAGGTTGCCGCTAATGTCCGGCGCTCTGGCTCCCGGTAAACAGCTAACGGTCACTGCTGGAGCCCCTAAAGGACTAGTTATCTTCACGTGTCGAACAATAGAGTCTCCTATTACCAGAGTTCTCTGAACAGGCTCCTCAGCGGGTGTTTCGCTGAGCGGGGCAAACCTGTTTGACACGCGAATCGGGGGGAGAGCGTGGTGTTCCGGTGGGCTAGCTTCGGCCTTTGCGCTAGCATTAGCCTTAGCTAACCCTAACCCTAACTCAGCAGCATCTGTCCTACCTCACCTGCTGCTTCTGACGTCTCCAACACCACACGCCATTGATTGTAAGCAGCGCCCCCTGGTAGAAGAGGACTAGGATAAGATTGGACTCTCTGGAGCAGAAAAACATGAACTTACTGGCACCATGCCCAATGTCCGGCATGAGTCACCTGGATATAAAGCCCCCCACCATTGAGCTGTGGAGCAGTGTAACTGTCTTCTCTAGAACTTTTGGCATGAGGTGGAGTGGTGCTCATCCAACATACTGACTTCACTAATGTTCGTCATTGAAGGTGTTGGATAGTTATTTGGCATCCTACAGCACGCCAATCTTTATGTTCTGTTCATAATGCTGCTTTTCAAGCAAAATTCTTCTCTTCCTCCAGTTACTGCAAGACCCTCAAACTGAGCATATTACACTACAGTACATCTGCTGTTCCACTGGATGTTCTAAGACAAAGTGTAAACAAAGATGGCCACCCCACTTTTTAATTGAAAAGAAGGTTAGCTGAGCAGACCCCAGTAAGTTTGACAATAAGTGACAGTAAGTGAACAATTGGGGAATTGTGTCTAGAACTACTGAAATGTTCTAGATAGATTCTAAAAAAAAAATTTCCCAGCCCAAAGATTGTGAGGAAATTTTGAGAGCTTCGTTCTTTTCAGCAGCTTTCATGAGCTTTTTATATTAGTATATTTAATGAGCAAACAACCAATTGCAATTAATAGGAGTCTTTAAAAGGCATGTGATGTGACCGGTGTTCTCCATCGCGGTGGAGACAAGAAAAAGTACAAAATCTGAGATTGTTCCACCATGATTGAGAAGACTGGAGCCGTAGACTAAGTCTCAGCATTGGAATGAAAAAAGGTGCTTAAAACTGAGGTTTTTTGTTTCCTTCCACCTATAGCGTCTCTGGCTCTAGAAGCATTTTATTCTCCATTTGGCCTGGGGCACTCTCCGATCCACCGAGGACCAAGGAGCCCTTACCCAAAGTGGGCTAAGAACAAGATTGCATTGATTGGGCCAACCCAACTGCTCCGCTTTTCTGAGTGGAAGACAAAGGCAGGCCAACCCCATTCTTGAGTGGGACTTGAACACACTGACACTAAGTGGAGGTCAAGACAAACTGGGCCAACTCAAATGTATATTGTTCATAAGACTCCGAACGGTTACTATTTTAAATCAGGGTTTCACACTGATGGTTACTTTTGCTCTTTTTAACCTGATTGGGTGAGGTGGAAATATGATGGAATTTTTTTAAACATGGATATCTTCTATAAAACAAGAGCTATGGTGTTTATTAAGGAGCACTTAAGAGCTAATAAGCTTACTTGAGAGAAAAATAAGAACATGAACCTCTTCAAACTAGATTATGTTAAGGATATAAGCGTATCTGATGTCTGGAAGAACAGAAAAAAACAAACAAACAAAAAAACTAACAAAAAAAAACATAATAATAATAATATAAAACATAAAACATAATAATGATCTCCAATGGAGATTGGAGTGTGAAGTGTGGCAATCCTGACTGCTTCCTCCCCATTTTATTTAGTCCTGTATGTGGAAAAAAGTTTACTAAAGTGGCCAGTAGGGGGAAGCACAAGGCTGTGTTTTAAAAAAAAGTGGCCCATGAGGGAAAGCATTAGGAAGGGGTTGAGAAAGGGGTGTGTAAAAACTTTTCAACATATAGTGCAAATTTATCTTCAGCATGATTTCAGCAGTGTACGCTTTAATGTTTCCTGACTGCAAGCAATGTCCTTATTTATGATTCATTAATTAAAAGTTTTAACCAAACCATGAAAACTAAAGCTCTTCTACCTGCAGTGTTTCTCCACTCTGGATTCCAAACTCATTCAACACTAACACCTTCCAAACCTCATGCTAACCAGCAATCATGGAAGTCCTGCTTTAGTCTTTAGACTTTAAACTCAGCGTTGTGTCTTGCAGCGAAAGGTGTTTAATTAGTGATGAACTTTTCCAACATGACACGCCTATTAATAGTGAGCCAATTCTTAGTTAATAGTTAATTCTTTTCTGCAGATTGTGTTCCTTCCTATTCGCTGATGCTGGAACATCAACATAACTCAGAGAATGACTTCAGCTCATTCATCTGCTGACTGACAGTAAGTGAACAGCAGCAGCTCAGTAATCAAGTTGGTATTGTGTCTAGAACTAAAGAAAAGTCCTAGATAAATATATCCCAGCACAAAATCCATAAGGAGAGTGTCTGATGATCGACATCTTCATTCTTTCAAGCAGCTTTGATGATTCTAATACTGCAATTTTTTTTTTTCTGGTAACCTGGTTGTCAGCTGGACATGGGCTCTGAGATCTTCATCTGCTCCAAACAGTCCAGTCTAGAAGATCAGCCCGAAGGATCATTTATCTGAGTTTCTGTCAGCCCACAGTGCTTTTGTGATTACTTCCCACAATGCAAAGCATTCACTACTTTATCCACATTCTCCCACCTTTTTGGAATATATTTTCCTGTTTAATGAGCAAGCAGCCAATCGGACATAGCAATTATGATGAGTCTTTGAAAGGTGCATGATGTAAATGGTGTTCTCAATAGAGAAGACTGGAGCAGCAAACCAAGTCTTAGCATCAGAACAGAAAACCTGCTTAAAAATTTTGGAAAAAGGAGATTTTTTTTCTTTTATCTAAAGATCTGATAGAGCGGGGTTTGTGTTTGTCGCCCTTTCAGCCAGAGACCATGTAGTGCCCCTGACTCTAGGAGCATCTCATTCTTTCTCTCTGACCCACACAGGACCAGAAAAACCCTGCCCAAAATGGACAGAGAATGAGCTTGGAGTTTTTCTTTTCTGGATCAGCCTAACTGCACCTCCCCTATGTGTGGGAGAAGAAAGAAAGCCTGAAAGATTGGGTGTGGTGGAAATATGCTAATTATCTGTCTTACCATCAACGTAAAGTCAGGTTAATATTGAGGGGAAGGCGGTCAGCTCTGTTTGTCACTAAAGGGACAGGTAGGCATCCTGTTCTACTCTGATAATTATCTCATTGTTTCATGTGTTTTAATCACAGCTAGCAATAACTAAAATGTGGGTCAGTTCTGTGTGTAAAGCCCAACCCACATCACACACCCAGAAACACATTCACAGGTTTGCTGCTTTCTGAAGTTATAAGTAGCTCAGTGCTTATCTTTCAGTTCATGGTAGATGCTTCTAATTCCTAGAAAATTATCATCAGTGTTAAGAATAGCTATCCTTATTTGATAGAAAACAAGAACATACATTTAACTAGTCTAGACTTGATTACGTTAAGACTGTACATTGTGAGACTAGTTTTCACAATGACGGTAACTGAGATACACTGAGTCTGAGATATGGAATATCAGGAAAAAAAAACAACCCAGAATTTTTGGAATTGTACACTGCAGGAAACACACTAAAGATAAATTTGCACTATATGTTTTAAAGTTTGCGGACACCACTTCTCAATAGCTAATCCAATTAAGTAGCTTTGGGATAAGTTGTCTAACTGGAGACCCTATACATCTAATGCTAGCATTGTGGAATGGCATCAAAGGGTATAAAGCCCCCCAGCATTGAGCTGTGGAACAGTGGAATTGTGTTCTCTGGAATGATGGTTCTCCATCTAATACTTTTCGGATGAGTTGGGGATTTGAGGATGATGAGGTGGGGTGGTAATCCAACATCCTGCACCAGAATCTAGCAAAAAGCCAACTTCCTTGGACAGTAGAAACAGTTACTCCAACAAAGGCAGGATATGCTCTTTTTCAATATCCTTGATTGTAGAATAAATAATGAATGTGCAGGTGTCCAAATCATTTTTGTCCATATAGTGTAGCTCATTAGCATTATTGAAAGTATGTAACCATGCGGGAATATGGATCTACTGCACCAGAAGTTTATTCATGTCCATTATTCTTATGCTATACTTTCTTATTTTTATTATAAATGTGTGTGTGTGTGTGTGTGACATAAAACTGCTCATATGAGCAAACAACCAATCAAATTGCTCATATGATTCTCAGACGACTAATATTGTTACCTCAGACTAAGACAGGCTACCCTTAGCTGATATATTTTATTAGTTTGATATGGGCAAAGCTACAGCACACTTTTCTGTTTGTTAGCATGTAAAACTGAACTGCCAGCAGGAGCGCTAACCCTTCATGTAGCCTACTTTGATAGCTCCCTACTTTTCCACTGTCAACTGTGAAGATTCTGAGAGCCTCGTTAAATCCTAAAAGGACATGTCGACATTAAAATACACTGGGGGGGTTCTCTATAAAGCCAGCAAAGTCTCAGTTCACAGTAATAAAGTGCTATATAAATAACCAAATTTGGATTAAAGTGGGAATTGTGTCTAGAACTGCTGAAATGTTCTACATCAATATATCACAGCACAAAGATCATGAATAATGGCTTGGTGTTTGAGATCTTCAAACACTGCAGTTCTGTTTCAGGAACCTGGTTTTCAGCTGGATCTGGGCTTCTGGATCTTCATCTGCACTGAAGAGACCAGTCTGGAAGGTCAGCGTGAGGACTCATTTATCTGAGCTTCTTCCCTTAACGCAAAGCCTCCACTTCATCATCCATGCTCTCCCATTCCTTATTCTAGAAGATCAGATGGTGTGGGTTTTCTGAGCAATTCATTTTCCGTTTGGCCTGGTGCCCTCAGTAAACCACATATGACCCTCAGCCCTACGCATGCTGGGCAGATAACAAGGTTTGGTTCATTTGGGAAAGCCCCAAGACTCTCTTTCTGTCAGATGAAAAAGAAGAAGTCATGCCATACAGAAAGTCTCTCTTCTGAATCTCCCCTGCCTAAAGAATAAATCAAATTGATCCAACCCAGACTGATATCATATGAGCTTCAGAGCTCTGACTATTTTAGAGCAAGGTTAAACTCTGATGGTTGGCTATTACTATGGGGACAGATAGTCATCGACGAATTACATTCGATCTGTCAGTGAGATGGTACTTACAAGTGGGGATACTTGGGATGGTAGATGGAACACGACTTGACCAGGTGTGAAGTTGCTGTGGTAGAAAACAGAGAAAAAGTTACATAAATCAAGAAGAATAAGAAGAAGGTAGGTTAATGGCATGTTTTACGAGCCATTTTCGCTCTGGTTGGTCATCGCATTTTGCTAGGCTTCTTAATAATGGATATTGCGTTTTTAGGAAGTTTAAATTACATTCGATCTGTCAGTAAGGTCGTATTTACAAGTACTTGGGATTGTAGATGCAACGGGACTTGACAAGATGTGAAGTGTAACTGTGGTATAAAAATAAAAAAAATGTACATAAATGAAGGACAATGAGGCGGAAACTCCGCGAAATGCTTGTGAAATTTAAATAGTTAAAAGGGAGCTGGAGGAGAAGGACAAGAAATAATTAACAAAGCAACACCCAAAACCAAGCTACTAAAATAGTTACAGTTTCAGATGTGGTGTAAAACACATTGTAATATGAAAACCGTGATCATAATAACAATAACTGGCACAAAAATGGCATATTTAACACGCTGTTTTTGCTGCGTTTGGTCATCGTACTTCGATAGGCTTCTTAATAATGGATATTTCGGTATTTACGAAGTTTAAATTACATTCGTTCTGTCAGTGAGGTCGAATTTACAAGTGGGGATACTTGAGATTGTAGATGGAACACGACTTGACCAGACGTTAATTGTAACGGTGGTATAAAAATAAGAAAATATAAATAAATCAAGCAGAATAAGGCGGAAAGTCAGCAATAAGGTAGTGAAGTGTAAATAGTTAAAAGGGAGCTGGAGGAGGAGGACAATGAATAATTAACTATTCCATTAGCTTGGTTTTATATGGTGTTTTGTTACAGTTTCAGATGTGGTGGAAAACACATTGAAATATTATTAAAAAAGTAATTAGAATAATAATTAGGACAAAAATGGCGTCTTTTATACGCTTTTGTTGCTTCGTTTGGTCATCGTACTTTGATAGGCTTTTTAATAATGGATGTGTCGTTATTTAAGAAGTTTAAATTACATTCGATCTGTCAGGGAGGTCTAATTTACAAGTGGGGATACTTGGGATTGCAGATGGAACACGATTTAACCAGAAGTGATGTCTAACTGTGGTTTTAAAATGAGAAAATATTATGAATCAAACAAAATGAGGCGGGAACTCAGCGAGAAGTTGGTTCAGTGAAAAAGTTCAAAGGCAGCTGGAGGAGAAGGACAAGACATATTTAACAAAGCAACACCCAAAACCAAGCTACTGAAATAGTTACAGTTTTAGATGTGGTGTAAAACAGAATGTAATAGGAAAAACTTAACCATAATAATATTGGCACACAAATTGCCTCTTTAACATGCTTTTGTCACTCCGTTTGGTCATCGTACATTTGATAGGCATCGTAATAATGGATATTTTGGTATTTAGGAAGTTAAAATTACATTCGATTTGTCAGTGAGGTCGAATTTACAAGTGGGGATACTTGCGATTGTAGATGTAACAAGACTTGACTAGATGTGAAGTGTAACTGTGGTATAAAAATGAAAAATATATACATACATCAAGCAGAATGAGGCGGGATTTCAGCAAGAAGGAAGTGAAGTCTAAATAGTTGAAAGGGACCTGGAGGAGAAAGACAAGGAGTAATTAACAAAACACCACCTAATACCAAGCTACTGGAATAGTTACAGTTTCAGATGTGTTGTAAAACACATTGTAATTTGAAAAAATAATCAGAATAATAATAATTGGCACAAAAAGTGGGACTTTTACATACTTTTTCGCTCCGTTTTGTCACAGTACTTTGATAGGCTTCCTAATAATGGATAAGTGGGTATTTAGGAAGTTTAAATTACATTCGATCTGTCAGGGAGATCGAATTTACAAGTGGGGATACTTGGGATTGCAGATGGAACACGACTTGACCATATGTGAAGTGTAACGGTGGTATAAAAAATGATAAAATATAATAAATCAAGCAAAATGAGGCGGGAACTCAGCGAGAAGGCAAAGAAGTGTAAATAGTTAAAAGGGACCTGGAGAATAAAAACAAGGAATAATTAACAAAACAGAACCTAATAACAAAATACTGGAACAGATACAGTTTCATATTTGGTGTAAGACACATTGTAATATGCAAAAAAAATCAAAATAATAATAATTGGGGGAAAAATGGCGTCTTTTATACGCTTTTGTCGCTCCGTTTGGTCATCGTACTTTGATAGGCTTCTTAATAATGGATAAGTCGGTATTTAGAAAGTTTAAATTACATTCGATCTGTCAGGGAGGTCGAACTTACAAGTGGGGATACTTGGGATTGTAGATGGAACACAACTTGACCAGATATGAAGTGTAACTGTGGTATAAACATGAGAAAATATAATAAATCAAGCAGAATGAGGCGGGAACTCAGCGAGAAGGTAAAGAAGTGTAAATAGTTAAAAGGGAACTAGAGTAGAAAGACAAGGAGTAATTAACAAACCACCACCTAATACCAAGCTACTGGAATAGTTACAGTTTCAGATGTGGTGGAAAATACATTCGAATATTAATATAAAATATTTAGAATAATAATTGGGACACAAATGGAGTCTTTTATACGCTTTTGTCGCTCCGTTTGGTCATCGTACGTTGATAGGGTTCTTAATAATGGATATTTCGGTATTTACGAAGTTTAACTTACATTCGATCTGTCAGGAAGGTTATATGTACAAGTGGGGATACTTGGGAATGTAGATGTAACTCAAATTGACCAGATGTGAAGTGTAACTATGGTATAAAAATGATAAAATAAATCAAGCAGAATGAGGCGGGAACTCAGCGAGAAGGTAGTTAAGTGTAAATAGTTAAAAGGGACCTGGAGAAAAAAGACAAGGAGTAATATGTCATGCTGGCTAGGCGAGACAAGGGAACACTCGCAGGGACAGAGCAATGCAGAGAAACAGTCTTTAATGACAAAACCAAAATGAACAAACAAACAAAACGAGGCAGCAAAGTACAGGGTCCAATAAACAGAAACAGAAAACAAACAGGTGACAACTGAAACGGGGATAAACCTGGAAAACCACCTGAGTCTGGAAAGCAGTCCGGGAGCAAAGCGAAAGGGGACAAATCAAACGGGGGGAGGAAGGCTAGAACGCAACAGAACCAACGAAACTAACAACCAAAAACCTCACCCCAAAACCGCGCTCGTCAGGCGCCGATGAACTTACTCGACTCAGGTGCAAGGGAACCGGACGCCAAATCACCCTGGCAACCAACCGGTGAACCAGACAGCGAACTCCTGAACGTGAAACCGCTCCGATAGAGCATATACTACTTGAACTTGTAGACCTCCCTAGAAGTCTCCAGAACCTGAAGCCAACCTTACAGCTTGGCATCACAAGAGTAATTCTTGGCGCCGAGGCATCTGCGTTTGCTCCCTTTGTACCCCAGCACACAGGTGAAACAAATCAGACGTAAACAGAAAACATGGCGCCTTACTGCGACCGCTGTCAACATAAAAGTCCTTAGTGAGAAAACCAACGGGAGGAACAGAAAGTACGTGAACACTGAAATTAACCCAACATTGACTGAAAAGTTCCGAGGAGCCTGTGGACCGCGGCCCGGAGCCGCCCCTGGGGGGGGGGCGGCGCCGTAGGGCTGACATAATAAACAAAAAACACAACCTAAAACCAAGCTACTGAAATAGTTACAGTTTCAGATGTGTTGGAAAACACATTCGAATATTAATTAAAAAATAATAAGAATAATAATTGGGACAAAAATGGCGTCTTTTATGCGATTTCGTCGCTCCGCTTGTTGATCGTACTTTGATAGGCTTCTTAATAATGGATATTTCGGTATTTAGGAAGTTTAATTTATATTCGATCTGTCAGGGAGGTCGAATTTACAAGTCGGGATACTTGGGAATGTAGATGGAACAAGACTTGACCAGATGTGAAGTGTAACTGTGGAATAAAAATGAGATAATATAATAAATCAAGCAGAATGAAGCGAGAACTAAGCGAGAAGGTAGTGAAGTGTAAATAGTTAAAAGGGACCTGGAGAAGAGAGACAAGTAGTACTAAACAAACACAACCTAAAACCAAGCTACTGGAATAGTAACAGTTTCAGATGTGGTGGAAAACACATTCGAATATTAATAAAAAAATAATTCGAATAATAATTTGGAAAAAAACAGCGTCTTTTATTAGCATTTGTCGCTCCGTTTGGTCATCCTACTTTGATAGGCTTCTAAATAGTGGATGTTTCGGTATTTAGGAAGTTTAAATGACATTCGATCTATGAGGGAGGTCGAATTTACAAGTGGGATAACTTGCGATTGTAGATGGAACACGACCTGAACAGATGTGAAGTGTAACTGTGGTATAAAAATGATAAAATATAATAAATCAAGCAGTATGAGGCGGAAAATCAGCAAGAAGATAAATAAGTGTAAATAGTTAAAAGGGAGCTGGAGGATAAAAACAAGGAATAATTAAAAAAACATCACCTAATAACAAGCTACTGGAATAGTTACAGTTTCAGATGTGTTGGAAAACACATTGTAATGTGAAAAAAAAATTAGAATAATAATAATAACAATAATAACAACAACAATAATAATAATAATAATAATAATAATAACAACAACAACAATAATAATTGGCACAAAAAACGTGCGTCTTTTATATGCTTTTCGCTCCGTTTGGTCATCGTACTTTGATAGGCTTTTTAATAATGGATAAGTCGGTATTTAGCAAGTTTAATTTACATTCGATCTGTCACGAAGGTCATATTTACAAGTGGGGATAATTGGGAATGTAGATGGAACAAGACTTGACCAGATGTGAAGTGTAACGGTGGAATAAAAATGAAAAAAAATATATACATACATCAAGCAGAATGAGGCGGGATATCAGAAAGAAGGTATTGAAGTGTAAATAGTTGAAAGGGACCTGGAGGAGAAAGACAAGGAGCAATTAACAAAACACAACCTAAAACAAGCTACTGGAATAGTTACAGTTTCAGATGTGGTGGAAAACACATTCGAATATTAATAAAAAAATAATTATAATAATAATTGGGACAAAAATGTCGTCTTTTCTTCGCTTTTTTCGCTCCGTTTTTTCATCGTACTTTGATAAGCTTCCTAATAATGAATTTGTCGTTATTTAGGATGTTTAAATTACATTCGATCTGTGAGGGAGGTCGAATTTACAAGTGGGGATACTTGGGAATGTACATGGAACTCAACTTGACCAGATGTGAAGTGTAACTGTGGTATAAAAATAATAAAATAAATCAAGCAGAATGAGGCGGGAACTCAGCGAGAAGGAAATGAAGTGTAAATAGGTAAAAGGGACCTGGAGAAGAAAGATACGGAGTAATTAACAAAACACAACCTAAAACCAAGCTACTGGAATAGTTACAGTTTCAGATGTGGTGGAAAACACATTGTAATATGAAAATAATAATAATAATAATAATAATAATAATAACAAAAAGTGCGTCTTTTACATGCTTTTGTCGCTCCGTTTGGTCATCGGACTTTAATAGGCTTCCTAATAATGGATTTGTCTTCATTTAGAAAGTTTAAATTACATTCGATCTGTCAGGGAGGTCGAACTTACAAGTGGGGATACTTGGGATTGTAGATGGAACACAACTTGACCAGATATGAAGTGTAACTGTGGTATAAACATGAGAAAATATAATAAATCAAGCAGAATGAGGCGGGAACTCACCGAGAAGGAAGTGAAGTGTAAATAGTTAAATGCGACCATGAGTAGAAAGACAAGGAGTAATTAACAAACCACCACCTAATACCAAGCTATTGGAATAGTTACAGTTTCAGATGTGGTGGAAAATACATTCGAATATTAATATAAAATATTTATAATAATAGCTGGGACAAAAATGGCGTCTTTTATTTACGCTTTTCTCGCTCCGTTTGGTCATCGTATGTTGATAGGCTTCTTAATAATGGATATTTCGGTATTTAGGAAGTTTAAATTACATTCGATCTGTCAGGAAGGTCGAATTTACAAGTGGGGATACTTGGGATTGCAGATGGAACACGACTTGACCAGATGTGAAGTGTAACGGTGGTATAAAAATGATAATATATAATAAATCAAGCAGATTGAGGCGGGAACTCAGCGAGAATTTAATGAAGTGTAAATAGTTAAAAGGGAGCTGGAGCAGAAAGACAAGGAGTAATTTACAAAAACAAACCTAAAACCAAGCCACTGGAAAAGTTACAGTTTCAGATGTGGTGGAAAACACATTCGAATATTAATAAAAAATAATTATAATAATAATAATAATAATAATAATAATAATAATAATTGGGACAAGAATGGCGTCTTTTATACGCTTTTGTCGCTCCGTTTGGTCATCGTACTTTGATAGGCTTCTTAATAATGGATATGTCGGTATTTACGAAGTTTAATTTATATTCGATCTGTTAGGAGGGTCGTATTTACAAGTGGGGATACTTGGGAATGTAGATGGAACACGACTTGACCAGACGTGAAGTGTAACTGTGGTATAAACATGAGAAAATATAATAAATCAAGCAGAATGAGGCGGGATTTCAGCAAGAAGGTATTGAAGTGAAAATAGTTAAAAGGGAACTGGAGGAGAAAAACAAGGAATAATTAACAAAACACCACCTAATACCAAACCTCTGGCACAGAAAGTTTCATATGTGTTGTAAAAAACATTGTAATATGAAAAAATAATAGTTATAATAATTGGCACAAAAAGTGCATCTTTTACATGCTTTTTCGCTCCGTTTGGTCATCGTACTTTGATAGGCTTCTTAATAATGGATAAGTCGGTATTTAGGAAGTTTAAAATACATTCGGAAGGCTAGAACGCAACAGAACCAACGAAACTAACAACCAAAAACCTCACCCCAAAACCGCGCTCGTCAGGCGCCGATGAACTTACTCGACTCAGGTGCAAGGGAACCGGACGCCAAATCACCCTGGCAACCAACCGGTGAACCAGACAGCGAACTCCTGAACGTGAAACCGCTCCGATAGAGCATATACTACTTGAACTTGTAGACCTCCCTAGAAGTCTCCAGAACCTGAAGCCAACCTTACAGCTTGGCATCACAAGAGTAATTCTTGGCGCCGAGGCATCTGCGTTTGCTCCCTTTGTACCCCAGCACACAGGTGAAACAAATCAGACGTATACAGAAAACATGGCGCCTTACTGCGACCGCTGTCAACATAAAAGTCCTTAGTGAGAAAACCAACGGGAGGAACAGAAAGTACGTGAACACTGAAATTAACCCAACATTGACTGAAAAGTTCCGAGGAGCCTGTGGACCGCGGCCCGGAGCCGCCCCTGGGGGGGGGGGGCGCGGCGCCGCAGGGCTGACATAATAAACAAAAAAACACAACCTAAAACCAAGCTACTGGAATAGTTACAGTTTCAGATGTGGTGGGAAACACATTCGAATATTAATAAAAAATAATTAGAATAATAATTGGGACACAAATTGAGTCTTTTACACGCTTTTGTCGCTCCGATTGGTCATCGTACTTTGATAGGCTTCTTAATAATGGATAAGTCGGTATTTAGGAAGTTTAAAATACATTCGATCTGTCAGGGAGATCGAATTTATAAGTGGGGATACTTGGGATGGTAGATGGAACACAACTTGACCAGATGTGAAGTGTAACTGTGGTATAAACATGAGAAAATGTAATAAATCAAGCAGAATGAGGCGGGAACTCAGCGAGAAGGTAATGAAGTGTAAATAGTTAAAAGGGACCTAGAGCAGAAAGACAAGGAGGAATTTACAAAACACAACCTAGAACCAAGCTACTGAAATAGTTACAGTTTCAGATGTGTTGGAAAACACATTCGAATATTAATTAAAAAATAATAAGAATAATAATTGGGACAAAAATGGCGTCTTTTATGCGATTTCGTCGCTCCGCTTGTTGATCGTACTTTGATAGGCTTCTTAATAATGGATATTTCGGTATTTAGGAAGTTTAATTTATATTCGATCTGTCAGGGAGGTCGAATTTACAAGTCGGGATACTTGGGATAGTAGATGGAACAAGACATGACCAGATGTGAAGTGTAACTGTGGAATAAAAATGAGAAAATATAATAAATCAAGCAGAATGAAGCGAGAACTAAGCGAGAAGGTAGTGAAGTGTAAATAGTTAAAAGGGACCTGAAGGAGAGAGACAAGTAGTACTAAACAAACACAACCTAAAACCAAGCTACTGGAATAGTAACAGTTTCAGATGTGGTGGAAAACACATTCGAATATTAATAAAAAAATAATTCGAATAATAATTTGGAAAAAAACAGCGTCTTTTATTAGCATTTGTCGCTCCGTTTGGTCATCCTACTTTGACAGGCTTCTAAATAGTGGATGTTTCGGTATTTAGGAAGTTTAAATTACATTCGATCTATGAGGGAGGTCGAATTTACAAGTGGGATAACTTGCGATTGTAGATGGAACACGACCTGACCAGATGTGAAGTGTAACTGTGGTATAAAAATGATAAAATACAATAAATCAAGCAGTATGAGGCGGGAACTAAGCGAGAAGGTAGTGAAGTGAAAATAGTTAAATGGGAGCTGGAGAAGAAAAACAAGGAATATTTAACAAAACACCACACAATACCAAGCTACTGGAATAGTTACAGTTTCATATTTGGTGTAAAACACATTGTAATATGCAAAAATAATCATAATAATAATAATAATAATTGGGGGAAAAAATAGCGTCTTTTGTTAGCTTTTGTCGCTCCGTTTGGTCATCGTACTTTGATAGGCTTCTTAATAATGGATATTTCGGTATTTAGGAAGTTTAAATTACATTCGATCTATGAGGGAGGTCGAATTTACAAGTGGGATAACTTGCGATTGTAGATGGAACACGACCTGACCAGATGTGAAGTGTAACTGTGGTATAAAAATGATAAAATATAATAAATCAAGCAGTATGAGGCGGGAACTAAGCGAGAAGGTAGTGAAGTGAAAATAGTTAAATGGGAGCTGGAGAAGAAAAACAAGGAATATTTAACAAAACACCACCTAATACCAAGCTACTGGAATAGTTACAGTTTCATATTTGGTGTAAAACACATTGTAATATGCAAAAATAATCATAATAATAATAATTGGGACAAAGTTCGTCTTTTATACGCTTTTGGCGCTCCGTTTAGTCATCGTACATTGATAAGCTTGTTAATAATGGATATTTCGGTATTAACGAAGTTTAATTTACATTCGATCTGTCAGGAGGGTCATATTTACAAGTGGGGATACTTGGGAATGTAGATGTAACACGACTTGACCAGATGTGAAGTGTAACTGTGGTATAAAAATGATAAAATATAATAAATCAAGCAGAATGAGGAGGGAACTCAGCGAGAAGGTATTGAAATGTAAATATTTTAAAGGGACCTGGAGCAGAAAGACAAGGAGGAATTAACAAAACAGAACATAAAACCAAGCTTCTGGTATAGTTAAAGTTTCAGATGTGGTGTAAAACACATTGGAATATTAATTAAAAAAAATAATTAGAATAATAATTGGGACAAAAATTACGCCTTTCACACGTTTTTGTCGCTCCGTTTGGTCATCGTACTTTGATAGGCTTCTCAATAATGGATATTTCGGTATTTAGGAAATTTAATTTACATTCGATCTGTCAGGAGGGTCATATTTAGAAGTGGGGATACTTGGGAATGTAGATGGAACACGACTTGACCAGTTGTGAAGTGTAACTGTGGTATAAAAATGAAAAAAATATACATACATCAAGCAGAATGAGGTGGGATTTCAGCAAGAAGGTATTGAAGTGAAAATAGTTAAAAGGGAACTGGAGGAGAAAAACAAGGAATAATTAACAAAACACCACCTAATACCAAGCCACTGGAACAGAAACAGTATCATATGTGTTGTAAAAAACATTGTAATATGAAAAAATAATAGTTATAATAATTGGCACAAAAAGTGCATCTTTTACATGCTTTTTCGCTCCGTTTGGTCGTCGTACTTTGATAGGCTTCTTAATAATGAATAAGTCGGTATTTAGGAAGTTTAATTTATATTCGATCTGTCAGGGAGGTCGAATTTACAAGTCGGGATACTTGGGATTGTAGATGGAAAACAACTTGACCAGATATGAAGTGCGAGAACTTAATGAAGTGTAAATAGTTAAAAGGGAGCTGGAGCAGAAAGACAAGGAGTAATTTACAAAAAACAAACCTAAAACCAAGCTAATGGAATAGTTACAGTTTCAGATGTGGTGGAAAACACATTCGAATATTAATAAAAAATAATTATAATAATAATAATTGGGACAAGAATGGCGTCTTTTATACGCTTTTGTCGCTCCGTTTGGTCATCGTACTTTGATAGGCTTCTTAATAATGGATATGTCGGTATTTACGAAGTTTAATTTACATTCGATCTGTCAGGAGGGTCGTATTTACAAGTGGGGATACTTGGGAATGTAGATGGAACACGACTTGACCAGATGTGAAGTGTAACTGTGGTATAAACATGAGAAAATATAATAAATCAAGCAGAATGAGGCGGGACCTCAGCGAGAAGGTAAAGAAGTGTAAATAGTTAAAAGGGAACTAGAGTAGAAAGACAAGGAGTAATTAACAAACCACCACCCAATACCAAGCTACTGGAATAGTTACAGTTTCATATTTGGTGTAAAACACATTGTAATATGCAAAAGTAATCATAATAATAAAAATTGGGACAAAAATGGCGTCTTTTATACGCTTTTGTCGCTCCGATTGGTCACTGTACTTTGATAGGCTTCCTAATAATGAATTTGTCGTTAATAAGGAAGTTCAAATTACATTCGATCTTTCAGGGAGATCGAATTTACAAGTGGGGATACTTGGGATTGTAGATGGAACACTACTTGAGTGTAACTGTGGTATAAAAATGATAAAATATAATAAATCAAGCAGAATGAGGCGGGAACTCAGCGAGAAGGTATTGAAGTGTAAATAGTTAAAAGGGACCTGGAGAAAAAAAGACAAGGAGTACTAAACAAAACTCAACCTAAAACCAAGCTACTGGAATAGTTACAGTTTCAGATGTGGTGGAAAACACATTCGAATATTAATAAAAAATAATTATAATAATAATTGGGACAAAAATGGCGTCTTTCACACGTTTTTGTCGCTCCGCTTGGTCATCGTACTTTGATAGGCTTCTTAATAATGGATATTTCGGTATTTAGGAAGTTTAATTTATATTCGATCTGTCAGGGAGGTCGAATTTACAAGTGGGGATACTTGGGATTGTAGATGGAACACAACTTGACCAGATGTGAAGTGTAACTGTGGTATAAAAATGATAATATATAATAAATCAAGCAGATTGAGGCGGGAACTCAGCGAGAACTTAATGAAGTGTAAATAGTTAAAAGGGAGCTGGAGCAGAAAGACAAGGAGTAATTTACAAAAAACAAACCTAAAACCAAGCTACTGGAATAGTTACAGTTTCAGATGTGGTGGAAAACACATTCGAATATTAATAAAAAATAATTATAATAATAATAATAATAATAATAATTGGGACAAGAATGGCGTCTTTTATACGCTTTTTTCGCTCCGTTTGGTCATCGTACTTTGATAGGCTTCCTACTAATGAATTTGTCGTTAATAAGGAAGTTCAAATTACATTCGATCTTTCAGGGAGATCGAATTTACAAGTAGGGATACTTGGGATTGTAGATGGAACACTACTTGACCAGATATGAAGTGTAACTGTGGTATAAAAATGATAAAATATAATAAATCAAGCAGAATGAGGCGGGAACTCAGCGAGAAGGTATTGAAGTGTAAATAGTTAAAAGGGACCTGGAGCAGAAAGACAAGGAGGAATTAACAAAACAGAACATAAAACCAAGCTTCTGGTATAGTTAAAGTTTCAGATGTGGTGTAAAACACATTGGAATATTAATTTAAAAAAATAATTAGAATAATAATTGGGACAAAAATGACGTCATTCACACGTTTTTGTCGCTCCGTTTGGTCATCGTACTTTGATAGGCTTCTCAATAATGGATATTTCGGTATTTAGGAAATTTAATTTACATTCGATCTGTCAGGAGGGTCATATTTAGAAGTGGGGATACTTGGGAATGTAGATGGAACACGACTTGACCAGTTGTGAAGTGTAACTGTGGTATAAAAATGAAAAAAATATACATACATCAAGCAGAATGAGGTGGGATTTCAGCAAGAAGGTATTGAAGTGAAAATAGTTAAAAGGGAACTGGAGGAGAAAAACAAGGAATAATTAACAAAACACCACCTAATACCAAGCCACTGGCACAGAAACAGTTTCATATGTGTTGTAAAAAACATTGTAATATGAAAAAAATAATAGTTATAATAATTGGCAAAAAAAGTGCATCTTTTACATGCTTTTTCGCTCCGTTTGGTCATCGTACTTTGAAAGGCTTCTTAATAATGAATAAGTCGGTATTTAGGAAGTTTAATTTATATTCGATCTGTCAGGGAGGTCGACTTTACAAGTCGGGATACTTGGGATAGTAGATGGAACACGACATGACCAGATGTGAAGTGTAACTGTGGTATAAAAATGATCAAATATGATAAATCAAGCAGAATGAGGCGGGATTTCAGCAAGAAGGTAGTAAAGTGTAAATTGTTAAAAGGGAATTGGAGAACAAATACAAGGAATAATTAACAAAACACCACCTAATACCAAGCTACTGGAATATTTACATTTTCATATGTGGTGTAAAACACATTGTAAAATGAAAAAATAATCATAATAATAATTTTAATAATTGGCACAAAAAGTGCGTCTTTTACATGCTTTTTCGCTCCGTTTGGTCATTGTACTTTGATAGGCTTCTTAATAATGGATTTGTCTTATTTAGGAAATTTAAATTATATTCGATCTGTCAGGGAGGTCGAATTTACAAGTGGGGATACTTGGGATAGTAGATGGAACACAACTTGACCAGTCGTGAAGTGTAACTGTGGTAGAAAAATGATAAAATATAAGAAATCAAGCAGAATGAGGCGGGAACTCAGAGAGAAGGTAATGAAGTCTAAATAGTTAAAAGGGACCTGGAGCAGAAAGACAAGGAGTAATTTACAAAAGATAACCTAAAACAAGCTACTGGAATAGATACAGTTTCAGATGTGGTGGAAAACACATTCGAATATTAATAAAAAATAATTCGAATAATAATTGGGACAAAAATGGCGTCTTTTATACGCTTTTGTCGCTCCGTTTGGTGATCGTACTTTGATAGGCTTCTTAATAATTGATTTTTCGGTATTTACGAAGTTTAATTTACATTCGATCTGTCAGGAGGGTCGTATTTACAAGTGGGGATACTTAAGAATGTAGATGGAACACTACTTGACCAGACGTGAAATGTAACTGTGGTATAAAAATGAAAAAAAATATATACATACATCAAGCAGAATGAGGCGGGATTTCAGAAAGAAGGTATTGAAGTGTAAATAGTTGAAAGGGACCTGGAGGAGAAAAACAAGGAATATTTAACAAAACACCACACAATACCAAGCTACTGGAATAGTTACAGTTTCATATTTGGTGTAAAACACATTGTAATATGCAAAAATAATCATAATAATAATAATAATTGGGGAAAAAAATAGCGTCTTTTGTTAGCTTTTGTCTCTCCGTTTGGTCATCGTACTTTGATAGGCTTCTTAATAATGGATATTTCGGTATTTAGGAAGTTTAAATTACATTCGATCTATGAGGGAGGTCGAATTTACAAGTGGGATAACTTGCGATTGTAGATGGAACACGAACTGACCAGATGTGAAGTGTAACTGTGGTATAAAAATGATAAAATATAATAAATCAAGCAGAATGAGGAGGGAACTCAGCAAGAAGGTTTTGAAGTGTAAATAATTAAATGGGACCTGGAGAAAAAAAGACAAGGAGTACTAAACAAAACTCAACCTAAAACTAAGCTACTGGAATAGTTACAGTTTCAGATGTGGTGTAAAACAAATTGGAAAATTAATAAAAAAAAATAATTAGAATAATAATTGGGACAAAAATGGCGTCTTTCACACGTTTTTGTCGCTCCGCTTGGTCATCTTACTTTGATAGGCTTCTTAATAATGGATGTTTCGGTATTTAGGAAATTTAATTTACATTCGATCTGTCAGGAGGGTCAGATTTAGAAGTGGGGATACTTGGGAATGTAGATGGAACACGACTTGACCAGATGTGAAGTGTAACTGTGGAATAAAAATGAGAAAATATATACTAAATCAAGCAGAATGAAGCGAGAACTAAGCGAGAAGGTAGTGAAGTGTAAATAGTTAAAAGGGACCTGGAGGAGAGAGACAAGTAGTACTAAACAAACACAACCTAAAACCAAGCTACTGGAATAGTAACAGTTTCAGATATGGTGGAAAACACATTCGAATATTAATAAAAAAATAATTCGAATAATAATTTGGAAAAAACAGCGTCTTTTATTAACATTTGTCGCTCCGCTTGGTCATCGTACTTTGATAGGCTTCTAAATAGTGGATGTTTCGGTATTTAGGAAGTTTAAATTACATTCGATCTATCAGGGAGGTCGAATTTACATGTGGGATAACTTGCGATTGTAGATGGAACACGACCTGACCAGATGTGAAGTGTAACTGTGGTATAAAAATGATAAAATATAATAAATCAAGCAGTATGAGGCGGGAACTTAGCATGAAGGTAGTGAAGTGAAAATAGTTAAATGGGAGCTGGAGAAGAAAAACAAGGAATATTTAACAAAACACCACCTAATACCAAGCTACTGGAATAGTTACAGTTTCATATTTGGTATAAAACACATTGTAATATACAAAAATAATCATAATAATAATAATTGGGACAAAAAGTGCGTCTTTTACATGCTTTTTCGCTCCGTTTGGTCATCATACTTTGATAGGCTTCTTAATAATGGATAAGTCGGTATTTAGGAAGTGTAAATTACATTCGATCTGTCAGGGAGATCGAATTTACAAGTGGGGATACTTGGGATAGTAGATGGAACACAACTTGACCAGATGTGAAGTGTAACTTTGGTATAAAAATGATAAAATATGATAAATCAAGCAGAATGAGGCGGGATTTCAGCAAGAAGGTAGTGAAGTGTAAATAGTTGAAAGGGACCTGGAGGAGAGAGACAAGGAGTATTTAACAAAACACAACCTAAAACCAAGCTACAGGAATAGTTACAGTTTCAGATGTGGTGGAAAACACATTCGAATATTAATAAAAAATAATTATAATAATAATTGGGCCAACAATGGCGTCTTTTATACGCTTTTGTCGCTCTGTTTAGTCATCGTACATTGATAAGCTTGTAAATAATAGATATTTCGGTATTAACGAAGTTTAATTTACATTCGATCTGTCAGTAGGGTCATATTTACAAGTGGGGATACTTGGGAATGTAGATGTAACACGACTTGACCAGATGTGAAGTGTAACTGTGGTATAAAAATGATAAAATATAATAAATCAAGCAGAATGAGGCGGGAACTCAGCGAGAAGGTATTGAAATGTAAATATTTTAAAGGGACCTGTAGCAGAAAGACAAGGAGGAATTTACAAAACAGAACATAAAACCAAGCTACAGGAATAGTTACAGTTTCAGATGTGGTGTAAAACACATTGGAAAATTAATAAAAAAAAATAATTAGAATAATAATTGGGACAAAAATGGCGTCTTTTATACGCTTTTATCGCTCCGTTTGGTCATCGTACTTTGATAGGCTTCCTAATAATGGATTTGTCTTCATTTAGAAATTTTAAATTACATTCGATCTGTCAGGGAGGTCGAATTTACAAGTGGGGATACTTGGGATTGTAGATGGAACACAACTTGACCAGATGTGAAGTGTAACTGTGGCATAAAAATGATAATATATAATAAATCAAGCAGATTGAGGCGGGAACTCAGCGAGAACTTAATGAAGTGTAAATAGTTAAAAGGGAGCTGGAGCAGAAAGACAAGGAGTAATTTACAAAAAACAAACGTAAAACCAAGCTACTGGAATAGTTACAGTTTCAGATGTGGTGTAAAAAACATTCGAATATTAATAAAAAAAATAATAATAATAATAATTGGGACAAGAATGGCGTCTTTTATACGCTTTTGTCGCTCCGTTTGGTCATCGTACTTTGATAGGCTTCTTAATAATGGATATTTCGGTATTTACGAAGTTTAATTTACATTCGATCTGTCAGGAGGGTCGTATTTACAAGTGGGGATACTTGGGAATGTAGATGGAACAAGACTTGACCAGATGTGAAGTGTAACTGTGGAATAAAAATGAAAAAAATATACATACATCAAGCAGAATGAGGTGGGATTTCAGCAAGAAGGTATTGAAGTGAAAATAGTTAAAAGGGAACTGGAGGAGAAAAACAAGGAATATTTAACAAAACACCACCTAATACCAAGCTACTGGCACAGAAACAGTTTCATATGTGTTGTAAAAAACATTGTAATATGAAAAAAATAAGAGTTATAATAATTGGCACAAAAAGTGCATCTTTTACATGCTTTTTCGCTCCGTTTGGTCGTCGTACTTTGATAGGCTTCTTAATAATGAATAAGTCGGTATTTAGGAAGTTTAAAATACATTCGATCTGTCAGGGAGATCGAATTTATAAGTGGGGATACTTGGGATGGTAGATGGAACACAACTTGACCAGATGTGAAGTGTAACTGTGGTATAAACATGAGAAAATATAATAAATCAAGCAGAATGAGGCGGGAACTCAGCGAGAAGGTAATGAAGTGTAAATAGTTAAAAGGGACCTGGAGCATAAAGACAAGGAGGAATTTACAAAACACAACCTAGAACCAAGCTACTGAAATAGTTACAGTTTCAGATGTGTTGGAAAACACATTCGAATATTAATTAAAAAATAATAAGAATAATAATTGGGACAAAAATGGCGTCTTTTATGCGATTTCGTCGCTCAGCTTGTTGATCGTACTTTGATAGGCTTCTTAATAATGGATATTTCGGTATTTAGGAAGTTTAATTTATATTCGATCTGTCAGGGAGGTCGAATTTACAAGTGGGGATACTTGGGACAGTAGATGGAACGCGACATGACCAGATATGAAGTGTAACTGTGGTATAAAAATGATAAAATATAAATAAATCAAGCAGAATGAGGCGGAAACTCAGTGAGAAGGTATTGAAGTGTAAATAGTTAAAAGGGAACTGGAGGAAAAAGAGAAGGAGTAATTAACAAAACACAAACTAAAGCCAAGCTACTGGAATAGTTAGAGTTTCAGATGTGGTGGAAAACACATTCGAATATTAATATAAAACTAATTAGAATAATAATTGGGACACAAATGGCGTCTTTTACACGCTTTTGTCGCTCCGTTTGGTCATCGTACTTTGATAGACTTCTTAATAATGGATATTTTGGTATTTAGGAAGTTTAATTTACATTCGATCTGTCACAAAGGTCATATTTACAAGTGGGGATACTTGGGAATGTAGATAGAACACGACTTTACCAGATGTGAAGTGTAACTGTGGTATAAAAATGAGAACATATGCATATATGAAGCAGAATGATGCGGGAACTCAGCGAGAAGGTAGAAATGAATAAAATAATAATCAGGAAGCTGGAAGAGAAGGACAAGTTGTTAAAAAAAAAAAACAGCCAAAACCGAACTGTTGGAGTACTTACAGTTTCACCTGTGGTCGAAAACACTTTCTAGTAATAATAATAATAATAATCATAATATTAACTGAAAACAATCACACCTTTCATACACTTTTCCATTCCATCGGGTCATGGCACGTTGCTTGGCAGTTCAAAGAAGGGAAATATACCTTTGTAAGAATTGTTAAATTACACTCCATCAGTCAGTGATGTCGTAATTACACGGGGATAACTCGGAATTCTAGATAAAACATGGGTTTAGCAGGTGTGTCTTTGCATCTCTTCTCGTTACGGTTCGTCGTTTTAAACATTGTAAACTGCTTTCGATCAGCGAGTGATATCGTATGTACTAGTGGGAAACTCGATATTCAAGATGTGATGTGTAATTGTGGTATAAAAATGAATATATACACATACATCATGCAGAATTAGCGGTAAACTCATAGCAGGCATCAAAGAATAACACATTAAAGAGGAAGCTGGAGGAGGAGGAGGTCAAGATGTAAATAAATAGCACTTAAAACTTAGCTATTGCAGTTGGTATCATTTCAACCTATGGTCGAAAACACATTTTAATAACAATAAAAATAATCATAATAATAATTGAAAACAATCTCACCTTTTACACGCTGTTTCGGCTCCGTTGGGTCATGGGACGTGGCTAGGATGTTTAAAAAGGGGAAATATGTATAAGGTCCTAGTCACAAGTGGGAAACCCTGGATTAAAGATTTAACACGACTCTACCAGATGTAATGCGTAATTGTGGTATAAAAAAGAGAAAATGTGCATATATGAAGCAGAATGATGCGGGAACTCAGCGAGAAGGTAGAAATGAATAAAATAATAATCAGGAATAATCAGGAAGCTGGAGGAGAAGGACAAGTTGAAAATAGAAAAAACAGCCAAAACCGAACAGTTGGAGTACTTACAGTTTCACCTGTGGTCGAAAACACTTTCTAATAATAATAATAATAATAATAATAATCATAATATTAACTAGCAACAAGCACACCTTTCATACACTTTTCCGCTCCATCGGGTCATGGCACGTTGCTTGGCAGTTCAAAGAAGGGAAATATACCTTTGTAAGAATTGTTAAATTACACTGATCAGTCAGCGATGTCGTATTTACACGGGGATAACTCGGAATTATAGATGAAACAAGGGTTTAGCAGGTGTGTCTTTGAGTCGTTACGTGAAACTCTTCTCGTTAAGGTTCGAACGTTATAAAAACTGAATCATTTCGTTTTAAACCATTGTAAACTGCATTCGATCTGTCAGTCATGTCGTATGTACTAGTGGGAAACTCGAAATTCTAGATGTGATGTGTGATTGTGGTATAAAAATGAATATATATATACACACACACATCATGCAGAATTAGCGGTAAACTCAGAGAAGGAATCAAAGAATAACACATTAAAGAGAGAGCTGGAGGAGAAGGTCAAGATGTAAATAAATAACACCTAAAACTTAGCTATTGCAGTTGGTTCATTTCAAACTGTCGAAAACACACTTTAAAAATAATAAAAATAATCATAATAATAACTGAAAACAATCTCACCTTTTACACGCTGTTTCCGCTCCGTTGGGTCATGGGACGTGGCTAGGATGTTTAAAAAGGGGAAATATGTCGTTTAAAACAATTGTAAATAATATTCGATCAACCAATAAGGTCCTAGTTACAAGTGGGAAACCCTGGATTAAAGATGAAACACGACTTTACCAGATGTAATGTGTAATTGTGGTATAAAAATGAGAAAATATGTATATATGAAGCAGAATGATGCGGGAACTCAGTGAGAAGGTAGAAATGAATAAAAGACTAATCAGGAAGCTGGAGGAGAAGTGTCATGCTGGCTAGGCTAGACAATGACGGGTGAACACTCGCAGGGACGTTGCGATGCAAGAGTTTATTCAAACAAAACAGGGGAAAACACAAGAGTGCAGCAATAACGCATGGGGTACTGACTAAACAGAACAAACGTGACAACGCAACATGAGCAAACTTGAAAGCCACTCGAGGCTGGTTAGTAGCCAGGGAAGCCAGGCGAGATAGGGAAGATAATGCTAGACCGAAACGTCACCGGCAGGGCCAGTGAAACTAAAACGGGACACCGCGCTCGTCAGGCGCAACTAAACTTACTTGACTCGAACACTAGGGAATCGGTCGCCGAATCCTCCAGGCAACCAACCCGTCAACCAAGAAGCGAACTCCTGCTGAAGGTGAATCGGCTCTTACAGAGCGTACTCTAGAGAACACCATAAACAGACCTAGAATCTCTGGAACAGCGAAGCCAACATACAGCTTGGCGTAACAAGTACAATTCTCGGCAACGAGAATGTCCGTGTTAGCTCCCTTTAGAACCCAGCTCTCAAATGACCTAACTCAAAACATGCAATGAACGTAAATGACACACTTGAACAAACATGGCGTTGTACATAAATGGCTGTGAACATAAAAGTCCTTGAACTTGAAGCCTGTGGAGCGCGGGTCGGGCACGGCGACGCGGACCTGACAAGAAGGACAAGACGTAAAAAGAAAAAACAGCCAAAATCGAACTCGTTAAGTTTCGAACGTTATAAAAACTGGATAATTTCGTTTGAAACCATTGTAAACTGCATTCGATCAGCGAGTGAGGTCGTATGTACTAGTGGGAAACTCGAAATTCTAGATGTGATGTGTAATTGTGGTATAAAAATGAATATATACACATACATCGTGCAGAATTAGCGGTAAAAAAAATAGAGAAGGCATCAAAGAATAACACAATAAAGAGGCAGCTGGAGGAGGAGGTCAAGATTTAAATAAATAACACCTAAAACTTAGCTATTGCAGTTGGTTCATTTCAACCTGTGGTCGAAAACACATTTTATTCATAATAATAACTGAAAACAATCTCACCTTTTACACGCCGATTCCGCTGCGTTGGGTCATGGGACGTGGCTAGAATGTTTTAAAAAAGGAAATATGTCGTTTAAAACAATTGTAAATAATATTCGATCAACCAATAAGGTCCTGGTTACAAGTGGGAAACCCTGGATTAAAGATGAAACATGACTTTACCAGATGTAATGTGTAATTGTGGTATAAAAATGAGAAAATATGCATATATGAAGCAGAATGATGCGGGAACTCAGCGAGAAGGCAGAAATGAATAAAAGAATAATCAGGAAGCTGGAGGAGGAGGACAAGTTGTAAATAGAAAAAACAGCCAAAACCGAACTGTTGGAGTATTTACAGTTTCACCTGTGGTCGAAAACACTTTCTCTATATTTTTTTGTCGTATTTACAGGGGATAACTCGGAATTTTAGATGAATCAAGGGTTTAGCAGGTGTGTCTTTGCGTCGTTTTCGCAGAGCTCCTCTCGTTACGGTTCGAACGTAATAAAAACTGGATCATTTCGTTTTAAACCATTGTAAACTGATTTCGATCAGCGAGTGAGGTCGTATGTACTAGTGGGAAACTCGCAAATCTAGATGTGATGTGTAAGTGTAGTATAAAAATGAATATATACATACATACATCATGCAGAATTAGCGGTAAACTCAGAGAAGGCATAAAAGAATAACACATTAAAGAGGCAGCTGGAGGAGAAGGTCAAGTTTTAAATAAATAACACCTTTTCTTAAGACTAATCAGGAAGCTGGAGGAGAAGGACACGAAATAGAAATGAATAATAGAATAATCAGGAAGCTGGAAGAGGACAAGGACAAGTTGTAAATAGAAAAAAACAGCCAAAACCAAACTGTTGGAGTACTTACAGTTTCACCTGTGGTCGAAAACACTTTATAATAATAATAATAATAAAAATAATCATAATAGTAACTGGCAACAATCACACCTTTCATACACTTTTCCGCTCCATCGGGTCATGGCACGTTGCTTGGCAGTTCAAAGAAGGTCATCACTGGGTCTTTCAGCAAGAAAATGTCCCAAAACATATGGCCAAATCTACACAGAAATGGTTCACCACACACAGAATCAAGCTCCTCCCATGGCCATCTCAGTCCCCAGACCTCAACCCCATTGAAAACCTGTGGGGTGAGCTGAAGAGGAGGGTGCAGAGGAGAGGACCCAGGTCGCTGGATGATTTAGAGAGATTGTGTAAAGAGGAATGGTCAAAGATCCCTCTATCTGTATTCTCACAACTTGTGAATCATTATAAGAGAAGATTAGGTGCTGTTTTGTTGGCAAAAGGGGTTTGTACAAAGTATTAACATCAGGGGTGCCAATAATTGTGGCACACATCATTTGATGTTAAACAATTATTTCTTAATGTGGGACTTTTTTCCTACTGAATAAATTCACTTGAGTTAAAGGTTGGATTTTACTCTTTTTTTCCATCGTGGTCCTATATTATTTAGAAAAATTCAATTTATTAGAAGCTAAAGAACACATCTTAACCAGGGGTGCCAATAATTATGGAGGGCACTGTATATACATACATCATGCAGAATTAGCGGTAAACTCATAGAGAAGGCATTAAAGAACAAGACATTAAAGAGGGAGCTGGAGGAGAAGGTAAAGATGTAAATAAATAACAAATAAATTTGAGCTATTGCAGTTGGTTCATTTCAACCTGTGGTCGAAAACACATTTTAGTAATAATAAAAATAATCATAATATTAACTGGCAACAATCACACCTTTCTTACACCTTTCCGCTCCATCGGGTCATGGGACGTCGCTAGGATGTTTAAAAAAAGGAAATAAGTTGTTAAAAACAATTGTAAATAATATTCGATCAACCAATAAGGTCCTAGTTACAAGTGGGAAACATGACTTTACCAGATGTAATGTGTAACTGTGGTATAAAAATGATAAAATATAAATAAATCAAGCAGAATGAGGCGGGAACTCAGTGAGAAGGTATTGAAGTGTAAATAGTTAAAAGGGAACTGGAGGAAAAAGAGAAGGAGTAATTAACAAAACACAAACTAAAGCCAAGCTACTGGAATAGTTAGAGTTTCAGATGTGGTGGAAAACACATTCGAATATTAATATAAAACTAATTAGAATAATAATTGGGACACAAATGGCGTCTTTTACACGCTTTTGTCGCTCCGTTTGGTCATCGTACTTTGATAGGCTTCTTAATAATGGATATTTTGGTATTTAGGAAGTTTAATTTACATTCGATCTGTCACGAAGGTCATATTTACAAGTGGGGATACTTGGGAATGTAGATAGAACACGACTTTACCAGATGTGAAGTGTAACTGTGGTATAAAAATGAGAACATATGCATATATGAAGCAGAATGATGCGGGAACTCAGCGAGAAGGAAGTGAAGTGTAAATAGTTAAATGCGACCATGAGTAGAAAGACAAGAAGTAATTAACAAACCACCACCTAATACCAAGCTACTGGAATAGTAACAGTTTCAGATGTGGTGGAAAACACATTCGATCATTAATAAAAAAATAATTCGAATAATAATTTGGAAAAAAACAGCGTCTTTTATTAGCATTTGTCGCTCCGTTTGGTCATCGTACTTTGATAGGCTTCTAAATAGTGGATGTTTCGGTATTTAGGAAGTTTAAATTACATTCGATCTATGAGGGAGGTCGAATTTACAAGTGGGATAACTTGCGATTGTAGATGGAACACGACCTGACCAGATGTGAAGTGTAACTGTGGTATAAAAATGATAAAATATAATAAATCAAGCAGTATGAGGCGGGAACTAAGCGAGAAGGAAGTGAAGTGAAAATAGTTAAATGGGAGCTGGAGAAGAAAAACAAGGAATATTTAACAAAACACCACACAATACCAAGCTACTGGAATAGTTACAGTTTCATATTTGGTGTAAAACACATTGTAATATGCAAAAATAATCATAATAATAATAATTGGGACAAAAATGACGTCTTTTAGACGCTTTTGTCGCTCCGTTTGGTCATCGTACTTTGATAGGCTTCCTAATAATGGATATTTCGGTATTTACGAAGTTTAATTTACATTCGATCTGTCAGTAAGGTCATGTTTACAAGTGGGGATACTTGGGAATGTAGATGGAACAAGACTTGACCAGATGTGAAGTGCAACTGTAGTATAAAAATGAAAAATATACATACATCAAGCAGAATGAGGCGGGAACTCACCGAGAAGGTAAAGAAGTGTAAATAGTTAAAAGGGACCTGGAGAATAAAAACAAGGAATAATTAACAAAACAC
Organism: Salminus brasiliensis; assembly: GCF_030463535.1. Lineage (NCBI taxonomy): Eukaryota > Metazoa > Chordata > Actinopteri > Characiformes > Bryconidae > Salminus > Salminus brasiliensis. The sequence goes on along the minus strand of NC_132895.1, from coordinate 34,783,337 downwards.
AACCTAATACCAAGCTACTGGAATAGATACAGTTTCATATTTGGTGTAAGACACATTGTAATATGCAAAAATAATCAAAATAATAATAATTGGGGGAAAAATGGCGTCTTTTATACGCTTTTGTCGCTCCGTTTGGTCATCGTACTTTGATAGGCTTCCTAATAATGGATTTGTCTTAATTTAGAAATTTTAAATTACATTCGATCTGTCAGTGAGGTCGAATTTACAAGTTGGGATACTTAGGATTGTAGATGGAACACAACTTGACCAGATGTGAAGTGTAACTGTGGTATAAAAATGATAATATATAATAAATCAAGCAGATTGAGGAGGGAACTCAGCGAGAAGGTATTGAAATTTAAATATTTTAAAGGGAACTGGAGCAGAAAGACAAGGAGGAATTAACAAAACAGAACATAAAACCAAGCTTCTGGTATAGTTAAAGCTTCAGATATGGTGTAAAACACATTCGAATATTAATAAAAAAAAATAATTAGAATAATAATTGGGACAAAAATGACGTCTTTCACACGTTTTTGTCGCTCCGTTTGGTCATCGTACTTTGATAGGCTTCTCAATAATGGATATTTCGGTATTTAGGAAATTTAATTTATATTCGATCTGTCAGGGAGGTCAAATTTACAAGTCGGGATACTTGGGATAGTAGAAGGAACACGACATGACCAGATGTGAAGTGTAACTGTGGTATAAAAATGATCAAATATGAAAAATCAAGCAGAATGAGGCGGGATTTCAGCAAGAAGGTAGTGAAGTGTAAATTGTTAAAAGGGAATTGGAGAACAAATACAAGGAATAATTAACAAAACACCACCTAATACCAAGCTACTGGAATATTTACATTTTCATATGTGGTGTAAAACACATTGTAAAATGAAAAAAATAATCATAATAATAATATTAATAATTGGCACAAAAAGTGCGTATTTTACATGCTTTTTCGCTCCGTTTGGTCATCGCACTTTGATAGGCTTCTTAATAATGGATTTGTCTTATTTAGAAAATTTAAATTACATTCGATCTGTCAGGGAGGTCGAATTTACAAGTGGGGATACTTGGGATAGTAGATGGAACACAACTTGACCAGATGTGAAGTGTAACTGTGGTAGAAAAATGATAAAACATAAGAAATCAAGCAGAATGAGGCGGAAAATCAGCAAGAAGATAAATAAGTGTAAATAGTTAAAAGGGAGATGGAAGATAAAAACAAGGAATAATTAAAAAAACACCACCTAATACCAAGCTACTGGAATAGTTACAGTTTCAGATGTGTTGGAAAACACATTGTAATATGAAAAAAAAATTAGAATAATAATAATAATAATAATAACAACAATAACAATAATTGGGACAAAAATGGCGTCTTTTATACGCTTTTGTCGCTCCGTTTGGTGATCGTACTTTGATAGGCTTCTTAATAATGGATATTTCGGTATTTACGAAGTTTAATTTACATTCGATCTGTCAGGAGGGTCATATTTACAAGTGGGGATACTTAAGAATGTAGATGGAACACGACTTGACCAGACGTGAAATGTAACTGTGGTATAAAAATGAAAAAAATATATATACATACATCAAGCAGAATGAGGCGGGATTTCAGAAAGAAGGTATTGAAGTGTAAATAGTTGAAAGGGACCTGGAGGAGAAAGACAAGGAGTAATTAACAAAACACAACCTAAAACAAGCTACTGGAATACTTACAGTTTCAGATGTGGTGTAAAACACATTCGAATATTAATAAAAAATAATTATAATAATAATAGGGACAAAAATGTCGTCTTTTCTTCGCTTTTTTCGCTCCGTTTTTTCATCGTACTTTGATAAGCTTCCTAATAATGAATTTGTCGTTATTCAGGATGTTTAAATTACATTCGATCTGTGGGGGAGGTCGAATTTACAAGTGGGGATACTTGGGAATGTACATGGAACTCAACTGGACCAGATGTGAAGTGTAACTGTGGTATAAAAATAATAAAATAAATCAAGCAGAATGAGGCGGGAACTCAGCGAGAAGGAAATGAAGTGTAAATAGGTAAAAGGGACCTGGAGAAGAAAGATACGGAGTAATTAACAAAACACAACCTAAAACCAAGCTACTGGAATAGTTACAGTTTCAGATGTGGTGGAAAACACATTCGAATATTACTAAAATATAATTAGAATAATTTGATAGGCTTCCTAATAATGGATAAGTCGGTATTTAGGAAGTTCAAATTACACTCGATCTGTCAGGGAGGTCGAATTTACAAGTGGGACAACTTGCGATTTTAGATGGAACACGACTTGACCAGATGTGAAGTGTAACTGTGGTATAAAAATGATAAAATATAATAAATCAAGCAGAATGAGGCGGGAACTCACCGAGAAGGTAAAGAAGTGTAAATAGTTAAAAGGGACCTGGAGAATTAAAACAAGGAATAATTAACAAAACACAACCCAATACCAAGCTACTGGAATAGTTACTGTTTCATATGTGGTGTAAAACACATTGTAATATGCAAAAATAATCATAATAATAATAATAATTGGGGAAAAAAATAGAGTCTTTTGTTAGCTTTTGTCGCTCCGTTTGGTCATCGTACTTTGATAGGCTTCTTAATAATGGATATTTCGGTATTTAGGAAGTTTAAATTACATTCGATCTATGAGGGAGGTCGAATTTACAAGTAGGATAACTTGCGATTGTAGATGGAACACTACTTGACCAGATGTGAAGTGTAACTGTGGTATAAAAATGATGAAATATAATAAATCAAGCAGAATGAGGAGGGAACTCAGCGAGAAGGTATTTAAATGTAAATATTTTAAAGGGACCTGGAGCAGAAAGACAAGGAGGAATTAACAAAACAGAACAGAAAACCAAGCTTCTGGTATAGTTAAAGTTTCAGATGTGGTGTAAAACACATTGGAATATTAATTTAAAAAAATAATTAGAATAATAATTGGGACAAAAATGACGTCTTTCACACGTTTTTGTCGCTCCGCTTGGTCATCGTACTTTGATAGGCTTCTCAATAATGGATATTTCGGTATTTAGGAAATTTAATTTACATTCGATCTGTCAGGAGGGTCATATTTAGAAGTGGGGATACTTGGGAATGTAGATGGAACACGACTCGACCAGTTGTGAAGTGTAACTGTGGTATAAAAATGAAAAAAATATACATACATCAAGCAGAATGAGGTGGGATTTCAGCAAGAAGGTATTGAAGTGAAAATAGTTAAAAGGGAACTGGAGGAGAAAAACAAGGAATAATTAACAAAACACCACCTAATACCAAGCCACCGGCACAGAAACAGTTTCATATGTGTTGTAAAAAACAATGTAATATGAAAAAATAATAGTTATAATAATTGGCACAAAAAGTGCATCTTTTACATGCTTTTTCGCTCCGTTTGGTCATCATACTTTGATAGGCTTCTTAATAATGGATAAGTCGGTATTTAGGAAGTTTAAAATACATTCGATCTGTCAGGGAGATCGAATTTATAAGTGGGGATACTTGGGATGGTAGATGGAACACAACTTGACCAGATGTGAAGTGTAACTGTGGTATAAACATGAGAAAATATAATAAATCAAGCAGAATGAGGCGGGAACTCAGCGAGAAGGTAATGAAGTGTAAATAGTTAAAAGGGACCTGGAGCAGAAAGACAAGGAGGAATTTACAAAACACAACCTAGAACCAAGCTACTGAAATAGTTACAGTTTCAGATGTGTTGGAAAACACATTCGAATATTAATTAAAAAATAATAAGAATAATAATTGGGACAAAAATGGCGTCTTTTATGCGATTTCGTCGCTCCGCTTGTTGATCGTACTTTGATAGGCTTCTTAATAATGGATATTTCGGTATTTAGGAAGTTTAATTTATATTCGATCTGTCAGGGAGGTCGAATTTACAAGTCGGGATACTTGGGATAGTAGATGGAACACGACATGACCAGATGTGAAGTGTAACTGTGGTATAAAAATGATCAAATATGATAAATCAAGCAGAATGAGGCGGGATTTCAGCAAGAAGGTAGTGAAGTGTAAATTGTTAAAAGGGAATTGGAGAACAAATACAAGGAATAATTAACAAAACACCACCTAATACCAAGCTACTGGAATATTTACATTTTCATATGTGGTGTAAAACACATTGTAAAATGAAAAAAATTATCATAATAATAATATTAATAATTGGCACAAAAAGTGCGTCTTTTACATGCTTTTTCGCTCCGTTTGGTCATCGCACTTTGATAGGCTTCTTAATAATGGATTTGTCTTATTTAGGAAATTTAAATTACATTCGATCTGTCAGGGAGGTCGAATTTACAAGTGGGGATACTTGGGATAGTAGATGGAACACAACTTGACCAGTCGTGAAGTGTAACTGTGGTAGAAAAATGATAAAATATAAGAAATCAAGCAGAATGAGGCGGAAAATCAGCAAGAAGATAAATAAGTGTAAATAGTTAAAAGGGAGCTGGAGGAAAAAAACAAGGAATAATTAAAAAAACACCACCTAATACCAAGCTACTGGAATAGTTACAGTTTCAGATGTGTTGGAAAACACATTGTAATGTGAAAAAAAATTAGAATAATAATAATAATAACAACAATAATAATAATAATAATAACAATAATAATAATAATTGGCACAAAAAACGTGCGTCTTTTATATGCTTTTCTCTCCGTTTGGTCATCGTACTTTGATAGGCTTCTTAATAATGGATAAGTCGGTATTTAGCAAGTTTAATTTACATTCGATCTGTCACGAAGGTCATATTTACAAGTGGGGATAATTGGGAATGTAGATGGAACACGACTTGACCAGACGTGAAATGTAACTGTGGTATAAAAATGAAAAAAAATATATACATACATCAAGCAGAATGAGGCGGGATTTCAGAAAGAAGATATTGAAGTGTAAATAGTTGAAAGGGACCTGGAGGAGAAAGACAAGGAGTAATTAACAAAACACAACCTAAAACCAAGCTACAGGAATAGTTACAGTTTCAGACGTGGTGGAAAACACATTCGAATATTAATAAAAAATAATTATAATAATAATTGGGCCAAAAATGGCGTCTTTTATACGTTTTTGTCGCTCCGTTTGGTCATCGTACTTTGATAGGCTTCTTAATAATGGATTTGTCTTATTTAGGAAATTTAAATTACATTCGATCTGTCAGGGAGGTCGAATTTACAAGTGGGGATACTTGGCATAGTAGATGGAACACAACTTGACCAGTCGTAAAGTGTAACTGTGGTAGAAAAATGATAAAATATAAGTAATCAAGCAGAAAGAGGCGGAAAATCAGCAAGAAGATAAATAAGTGTAAATAGTTAAAAGGGAGCTGGAGGATAAAAACAAGGAATAATTAAAAAAACACCACCTAATAACAAGCTACTGGAATAGTTACAGTTTCAGATGTGTTGGAAAACACATTGTAATGTGAAAAAAAAATTAGAATAATAATAATAATAACAATAATAATAATAATAATAATAATAATAACAACAATAATAATAATTGGCACAAAAAACGTGCGTCTTTTATATGCTTTTCGCTCCGTTTGGTCATCGTACTTTGATAGGCTTTTTAATAATGGATAAGTCGGTATTTAGCAAGTTTAATTTACATTCGATCTGTCACGAAGGTCATATTTACAAGTGGGGATAATTGGGAATGTAGATGGAACAAGACTTGACCAGATGTGAAGTGTAACGGTGGAATAAAAATGAAAAAAAATATATACATACATCAAGCAGAATGAGGCGGGATATCAGAAAGAAGGTATTGAAGTGTAAATAGTTGAAAGGGACCTGGAGGAGAAAGACAAGGAGCAATTAACAAAACACCACCTAATAACAAGCTACTGGAATAGTTACAGTTTCAGATGTGTTGGAAAACACATTGTAATGTGAAAAAAAATTAGAATAATAATAACAACAATAATAATAATAATAATAATAACAACAATAATAATAATTGGCACAAAAAGTGCGTCTTTTACATGCTTTTGTCGCTCCGTTTGGTCATCGGACTTTAATAGGCTTCCTAATAATGGATTTGTCTTCATTTAGAAAGTTTAAATTACATTCGATCTGTCAGGGAGGTCGAACTTACAAGTGGGGATACTTGGGATTGTAGATGGAACACAACTTGACCAGATGTGAAGTGCAACTGTAGCATAAAAATGAGAAAATATAATAAATCAAGCAGAATGAGGCGGGAACTCACCGAGAAGGAAGTGAAGTGTAAATAGTTAAATGCGACCATAAGTAGAAAGACAAGGAGTAATTAACAAACCACCACCTAATACCAAGCTACTGGAATAGTTACAGTTTCAGATGTGGTGGAAAATACATTCGAATATTAATATAAAATATTTATAATAATAGCTGGGACAAAAATGGCGTCTTTTATACGCTTTTATCGCTCCGTTTGGTCATCGTACGTTGATAGGCTTCTTAATAATGGATATTTCGGTATTTACGAAGTTTAATACACATTCGATCTGTCAGAAGGGTCACATTTAGAAGTGGGGATACTTGGGAATGTAGATGGAACACGACATGACCAGATGTGAAGTGTAACTGTAGTATAAAAATGAAGAAAATATACATACATCAAGCAGAATGAGGCGGGAACTCCGTGAGAAGGTAATGAAGTGTAAATAGTTGAAAGGGACCTGGAGGAGAAAGACAAGCAGTAATTAACAAAACACAACCTAAAGCCAAGCTACTGGAATAGTTACAGTTTCAGATGTGGTGGAAAGCACATTGGAATATTAATATAAAACTAATTAGAATAATAATTGGGACAAAAATGGCGTCTTTTATACGATTTTGTTGCTCCGTTTGGTCATCGTACGTTAATGTGCTTCTTTATAATGGATATTTCGGTATTTAGGAAGTTTAATTTATATTCGATCTGTCAGGGAGGTCGAATTTACAAGTGGGGATACTTGGGACAGTAGATGGAACGCGACATGACCAGATATGAAGTGTAACTGTGGTATAAAAATGATAAAATATAAATAAATCAAGCAGAATGAGGCGGAAACTCAGTGAGAAGGTTTTGAAGTGTAAATAGTTAACAGGGAACTGGAGGAGAAAGAAAAGGAGTAATTAAGAAAACACAACCTAAAACCAAGCTACTGGAATAGTTACAGTTTCAGATATGGTGGAAAACACATTAGAATATTAATTAAAAAAAAATTATAATAATTATTGGGATAAAAAATGGCGTCTTTTATACGCTTTTGTCGATCCGTTTGGGCATCGTACGTTGATAGGCTTCTTAATAATGGATATTTCGGTATTTAGGAAGTTTAAATTACATTCGATCTGTCAGGGAGGTCGAATTTACAAGTGGGGATACTTGGGATAGTAGATGGAACACGACATGACCAGATATGAAGTGTAACTGTGGTATAAAAATGATAAAATATAAATAAATCAAGCAGAATGAGGCGGGAACTCAGTGAGAAGGTATTGAAGTGTAAATAGTTAAAAGGGAACTGGAGGAAAAAGAGAAGGAGTAATTAACAAAACACAAACTAAAGCCAAGCTACTGGAATAGTTAGAGTTTCAGATGTGGTGGAAAACACATTCGAATATTAATATAAAACTAATTAGAATAATAATTGGGACACAAATGGCGTCTTTTACACGCTTTTGTCGCTCCGTTTGGTCATCGTACTTTGATAGGCTTCTTAATAATGGATATTTTGGTATTTCGGAAGTTTAATTTACATTCGATCTGTCACGAAGGTCATATTTACAAGTGGGGATACTTGGGAATGTAGATAGAACACGACTTTACCAGATGTGAAGTGTAACTGTGGTATAAAAATGAGAACATATGCATATATGAAGCAGAATGATGCGGGAACTCAGCGAGAAGGTAGAAATGAATAAAATAATAATCAGGAAGCTGGAAGAGAAGGACAAGTTGTTAAAAAAAAACAAACTGCCAAAACCGAACTGTTGGAGTACTTACAGTTTCACCTGTGGTTGAAAACACTTTCTAGTAATAATAATAATAATAATAATCATAATATTAACTGAAAACAATCACACCTTTCATACACTTTTCCATTCCATCGGGTCATGGCACGTTGCTTGGCAGTTCAAAGAAGGGAAATATACCTTTGTAAGAATTGTTAAATTACACTCCATCAGTCAGTGATGTCGTATTTACACGGGGATAACTCGGAATTCTAGATAAAACATGGGTTTAGCAGGTGTGTCTTTGCATCTCTTCTCGTTACGGTTCGTCGTTTTAAACATTGTAAACTGCTTTCGATCAGCGAGTGATATCGTATGTACTAGTGGGAAACTCGATATTCTAGATGTGATGTGTAATTGTGGTATAAAAATGAATATATACACATACATCATGCAGAATTAGCGGTAAACTCATAGCAGGCATCAAAGAATAACACATTAAAGAGGAAGCTGGAGGAGGAGGAGGTCAAGATGTAAATAAATAACACCTAAAACTTAGCTATTGCAGTTGGTTCATTTCAACCTGTGGTCGAAAACACATTTTATTCATAATAATAACTGAAAACAATCTCACCTTTTACACGCCGATTCCGCTGCGTTGGGTCATGGGACGTGGCTAGAATGTTTTAAAAAAGGAAATATGTCGTTTAAAACAATTGTAAATAATATTCGATCAACCAATAAGGTCCTGGTTACAAGTGGGAAACCCTGGATTAAAGATGAAACATGACTTTACCAGATGTAATGTGTAATTGTGGTATAAAAATGAGAAAATATGCATATATGAAGCAGAATGATGCGGGAACTCAGCGAGAAGGCAGAAATGAATCAAAGAATAATCAGGAAGCTGGAGGAGGAGGACAAGTTGTAAATAGAAAAAACAGCCAAAACCGAACTGTTGGAGTATTTACAGTTTCACCTGTGGTCGAAAACACTTTCTCTATATTTTTTTGTCGTATTTACAGGGGATAACTCGGAATTTTAGATGAATCAAGGGTTTAGCAGGTGTGTCTTTGCGTCGTTTTCGCAGAGCTCCTCTCGTTACGGTTCGAACGTAATAAAAACTGGATCATTTCGTTTTAAACCATTGTAAACTGATTTCGATCAGCGAGTGAGGTCGTATGTACTAGTGGGAAAATCGCAAATCTAGATGTGATGTGTAATTGTAGTATAAAAATGAATATATACATACATACATACATACATCATGCAGAATTAGCGGTAAACTCAGAGAAGGCATAAAAGAATAACACATTAAAGAGGCAGCTGGAGGAGAAGGTCAAGTTTTAAATAAATAACACCTTTTCTTAAGACTAATCAGGAAGCTGGAGGAGAAGGACACGAAATAGAAATGAATAATAATCAGGAAGCTGGAGGAGGACAAGGACAAGTTGTAAATAGAAAAAAACAGCCAAAACCAAACTGTTGGAGTACTTACAGTTTCACCTGTGGTCGAAAACACTTTCTAATAATAATAAAAATAATCATAATAGTAACTGGCAAAAATCACACCTTTCATACACTTTTCCGCTCCATCGGGTCATGGCACGTTGCTTGGCAGTTCAAAGAAGGGAAATATACCTTTGTAAGAATTGTTAAATTACACTCCATCAGTCAGTGATGTCGTATTTACACGGGGATAACTCGGAATTCTAGATGAATCAAGGGTTTAGCAGGTGTGTCTTTGCGTCCTTTCGTGAAACTCCTCTCGTTAAGATTCGAACGTAATAACTGGATTATTTCGTTTGAAACCATTGTAAACTGCATTCGATCAGCGAGTGAGGTCGTATGTACTAGTGGGAAACTCGATATTCTAGATGTGATGTGTGATTGTGGTATTAAAATGAATATATATACACACACATCAGGCAGAATTAGCGGTAAACTCAGAAGGAATCAAAGAATAACACATTAAAGAGGGAGCTGGAGGAGAAGGTCAAGACGTAAATAACACCTAAAAGTTAGCTATTGCAGTTGGTTCATTTCAACCTATATGTCGAAAACACATTTTAATAAAAAATAATCATAATAACTGACACAACAAACTCACTTTTTACACGCTTTTTCCGCTTTCGTCATGACCCGGTGCGCTCTAGTCTAGTCTGGTGATGCACTGTAGCTCTGCTGCTGATGCACTGCTGCGGTGATGCCATGGTCAGGGCGGTACATTTAAAATCCTCACACAATATGATCGACGTCTTCATACAGACATGTCATTTCTCTCCATATGCATTACCGGCAAGTAAGTACTCTTGATAAATTATCCCTAAACAAAAATCCATCAACCCTAAATTGAAAGCTTAAACCTTTATCTCTCCCGACAGATAACCCAGAAGAAAGCTCAGCCATTCCTACCGAAAGCCCCGCAGGAGGCAAGATCACAGAAGTAGACATGTTTTAATTTTCCAGTAACAAAGTTCAATGAAAGTAGCAATCTTGGTGAAGGGACACTGTGTCCTTCGCCAGATTGCAGTTGAAGACAATAGCCTTTTCGGGAATGGGCACGTTTTGCAAAGGTATCATAAAATGTAGGGTTTGATACCAAGCCTCAGAATTCTTTAAAAAAAAATACATAAATCTCAGAAGACCTGTTAAATCAATGTCTCAATCACTAATTTCTAACTGGAGAAGGCTATGTCAATCATTTGAGTTCGGATGGATTTTGTAAATGGGAATTCTTTTTATTAGGACTTATTATAATGTAAATTTCTTTGAACAGATAATTTTGTGTTTTTAATGCTTAAGCTAAAGGTGAATTTTCAAAAAACTCACATACGTTGATTTTTTTTGTTTCCACAATAGTCATTAGTTAAGTGCCTCCATGTCACTGTTGGTCTCTGTTAATTGGCTAACCAGTTCTAGAGCTAGATATGTAGCTATGTATTTTCTTTGCTTCTCTTGTAGAGGTGTAAAACTCGAAATTTTATATATTTGGTGCTATCAATTAAAAGTAGTTTCAGTTCATACAGTTACTGTAGTGTTCTCGTGCAGTGTGTGGAAACTAACAAGCTAAGACTAAACAACAAGCTAAACCAAATCCAATGAAGACGTAGTAAGGTTGACCATTTACTGTCACACTTCCTCATTAGCATGCAGGTGAAAACTGTAAATAAACAATGCAAAACTTGTTCAGCATCCGAGTTCTTAATTATACATCGTGCTTAGTTGTAAACATTTGCTGTTCTGAACAGTAGGTAGAAGTTACCATGGCTGCTAATATATATTAGACGATACACAACTGAAAAAGTTTATTCTCTTTTCTGAACTTAACAAAAATCGTTTTAATATCACAACTGCTAATATATGAACTGTAATATGTTTTAATGCTAATGAATGTAAGATATTTGATCTTTGGTAGTTCCAGATACTAGGAGACCAGGAGTTCCAGAACATTCACTCATGTCTGCCTTGTTTTGTTTGGCCGCAGAACCCCTGGAGCCGCTTAAGTGCAAACCGGACGTGACGTTACCAAACATTAGGCACCTAAATTAATTTTACAAAAAAGCTTATTGAACTTAATATCTATTAACTTTTCTTTTTTACTTAAGACAAGAATAAGAAACAACCAATCTTTAAATACTAGAAATAAAAAAGAAAAGAAAAGATGCCTTACACATTCACGTTTACTAAAAGGGAGTTTAAAATATAGACTGAAAAGAAACTCTGATAGGATTTTGTGCAACATTATTTTATGGGACCGTATTGGCTCAAGTAACAGTTTTTTGGGCATGGAATTGCGGGTCAGAACTAATGTGGCAGCAGAGACGTGCAACCCGCAAAACAATCTCATCCTACACAAGGTATAATTGTGTGTTATACAATGCATGTCTTGAACAAGATTTTTCTGTTCTAGTTTTCACTGTGTCTGACAAAGAGAGAGAGAGAGAGAGAGAGAGAGAGAGAGAGAGAGAGAGAGAGAGAGAGAGAGATGGGGAGAGAGAGAGAGAGAGAGAGAGAGAGAGAGAGAGAGAGAGAGAGAAATAAAACTTCAGGACCTCAGTAGGACTAGTGGCCATTATTCTGTTGGACCAGTGTAGCTATAACCTGTTCTGCATTCAAATAAATGGGGTAATGCGTTTTGCTACATTATGTTGTACTCTCAAGTTGTTATACTAGACAAATTTACACAGAATATTAACTTCAGTTAAATCAACACAAGTATTAATTAAAAGTATTAAAAGTAAAGGCAACAAAGTACATTTCCTGACATGTTAAATAAAGCTATTTGTGGGTAAACTGACTGAAATTCTAAGTCTACACAAATTAAAACCAGTAATTCCATACTACATATAGTGTTGAGTTTACTTACATTTGTGAGTTGTCTCAGTGTTTTCTAAGCTTGACTGAGTTGAAATGAAATATCCTAAGTCATAAGTGAAAGATCATTCCATGTAAAAAAAACATTTAGGTCACAGAACAGTCTGATTCAAAAATATTAATCAGATCAACATCATTTCTTTCATTAATTTATCCTAAATACTACTGTATAAAAGAGAGAGAGGGGGGGAGGGGGAGAGAGAGGGGGAGAGAGAGGGGGGGGGGAGGGGGGGAGAGAGAGGGAGAGGGGGGAGGGGGAGAACGAGACAGAGAGAGAGACAGAGACAGAGAGGGAGAGACAGACAAACAGAGAGAGAGAGAGAGAGAGCCACACCCCTTTTCTTCTTCTGATGTTAAACTTCTTGGGCATTTCTGGTGGTGCTGTCACCTACTGGTGGGTAAGGGTACCTACACTGTAAAATGGTAAAGCCATTGGGTACACTCACAGCTGTCACAGCCTACTGGACTACTGGCTACTGCTCTGAGCAGTCCTGCCTCTTGCATTTGTGTTACACCAGCGCCCCTGTGTGGGTGCTCTGCTAAACTGCGGCTTAGGATCACCAGCCACTCCTTCCACATACTTACCACGCTGTTTCCGCTCCGATAGGTCATTATACGTGGCTAGGATGTTTAAAAAAGGGTAAATAAGACGTTTAATACAATTGTGAATAATATTCGATAAACCAATAAGGTCCTAGTTACAAGTGGGAAACCCTGGATTAAAGATGAAACACGACTTTACCAGATGTAATGTGTAATTGTGGTATAAAAATGAGAAAATACGCATATATGAAGCAGAATGATGCGGGAACTCAGCGAGAATGAATAAAAGAATAATCTGGAAGCAGGAGAAGAACAAGTTGTAAATAGAAAAAAAACCAGCCAAAACCTTACTGTTGGAGTACTTACAGTTTCACCTGTGGTCGAAAACACTTTATAATAATAATAATAATAATAATAACCGGCAACAATCACACCTTTCATACACTTTTCCGCTCCATCGGGTCATGGCACGTTGCTTGGGAGCTCAAAGAAGGGAAATATACCTTTGTAAGAATTGTTAAATTACACTCCATCAGTCAGTGATGTCGTATTTACACGGGGATAACTCGGAATTATAGATGAATCAAGGGTTTAGCAGGTGTGTCTTTGCGTCGTTACGTGAAACTCCTCTCGTTAAGGTTCGAACGTAATAAAAACTGAATCATTTCGTTTTAAACCATTGTAAACTGCTTTCGATCAGCGAGTGAGGTCGTATCGACTAGTGGGAAACTCGATATTCTAGATGTGATGTGTAATTGTGATATAAAAATGAATATATACACATACATCATGCAGAATTAGCGGTAAACTCAGAGAAGGCATCAAAGAATAACACATTAAAGAGGGAGCTGGAGGAGAAGGTCAAGACGGAAATAAATATAACCTAAAACTTAGCTATTGCAGTTGGTTCATTTCAACCTGTGGTCGAAAACACATTTTAATAATAATAAAAATATTCATAATAACAACTGAAAACAATCTCACCTTTTACAAGCTGTTTCAGCTCCGTTGGGTCATGGGACGTGGCTAGGATGTTTAAAAAGGGGAAATATGTCGTTTAAAACAATTGTAAATAATATTCGATCAACCAATAAGGTCCTAGTTACAAGTGGGAAACCCTGGATTAAAGATGAAACAAGACTTTACCAGATGTAATGTGTAATTGTGGTATAAAAATGAGAAAATATGCATATATGAAGCAGAATGATGCGGGAACTCAACGAGAATGAATAAAAGAATAATCAGGAAGCTGGAGGAGAAGTGTCATGCTGGCTAGGCTAGACAATGACGGGTGAACACTCGCAGGGACGTTGCGATGCAAGAGTTTATTCAAACAAAACAGGGGAAAACACAAGAGTGCAGCAATAACGCATGGGGTACTGACTAAACAGAACAAACGTGACAACGCAACATGGGCAAACTTGAAAGCCACCCGAGGCTGGTTAGTAGCCAGGGAAGCCAGGCGAGATAGGGAAGATAATGCTAGACCCAAACGTCACCGGCAGGGCCAGTGAAACTAAAACGGGACACCGCGCTCGTCGGGCGCAACTAAACTTACTTGACTCGAACACTAGGGAATCGGTCGCCGAATCCTCCAGGCAACCAACCTGTCAACCAAGAAGCGAACTCCTGCTGAAGGTGAATCGGCTCTTATAGAGCGTACACTAGAGAACACCATAAACAGACCTAGAATCTCTGGAACAGCTTAGCCAACATACAGCTTGGAGTAACAAGTACAATTCTCGGCAACGAGAATGTCCGTGTTAGCTCCCTTTAGAACCCAGCTCTCAAGTGACCTAACTCAAAACATGCAATGAACGTAAATGACACACTTGAACAAACATGGCGTTGTACATAAATGGCTGTGAACATAAAAGTCCTTGAACTTGAAGCCTGTGGAGCGCGGGTCGGGCACGGCGACGCGGACCTGACAAGAAGGACAAGACGTAAAAAGAAAAAACAGCCAAAATCGAACTCGTTAAGTTTCGAACGTTATAAAAACTGGATAATTTCGTTTGAAACCATTATAAACTGCATTCGATCAGCGAGTGAGGTCGTATGTACTAGTGGGAAACTCGATATTCTAGATGTGATGTGTAATTGTGGTATAAAAATGAATATATACACATACATCGTGCAGAATTAGCGGTAAACTCAGGGAAGGCATCAAAGAATAACACATTAAAGAGGGAGCTGGAGGAGAAGGTCAAGATGAAAATAAATATAACCTAAAATTGAGCTATTGCAGTTGGTTCATGTCAACATGTGGTCGAAAACATATTTTAATAATAAAAAAAATAATCATAATAATAACTGAAAACAATCTCACCTTTTACAAGCTGTTTTAGCTCCGTTGGGTCATGGGACGTGGCTAGGATGTTTAAAAAAAAGGAAATATGTCGTTTAAAACAATTGTAAATAATATTCGATCAACCAATAAGGTCCTAGTTACAAGTGGGAAACCCTGGATTAAAGATGAAACATGACTTTACCAGATGTAATGTGTAATTGTGGTATAAAAATGAGAAAATATGCATATATGAAGCAGAATGATGCGGGAACTCAGCGAGAAGGTAGAAAGCTCTGGTAGGGACGTTCTTCGACACAGTGGTGGCATCTGCCATCTTGTATGGAGTGGTCTGCTGGGGCAGTAGCATCTCGACGGCAGATAAGCAGAGACTGGACAAACTCATAAAGAGGGCCGGCTCTGCTGTTACACTGAGAATTTCCCCACTGCGGGACTAATAAAGGACTATCTTATCTTATCTTACTGTATCTCACCTGTGATTTAGTTGAGATACAGTTGTCTTCACAAAAACTGATGTATGACGTCACAGTCTGTGGATTCGAAGCAGCCCTGCAGCTTCTCAATGTCTCCACTGGTCCACCTCTTCACTGTTGTGATGACCGGCTTGTTGCTTTTGAGTTTCTGCCGGTAGGTTGGAATGAGGTGAACGAGGCTGTGATCGGAGAGCCCGACAGCTGCGCGCGTGACCGCGCGATAGGCATTCTTGATACAGGTGTAGCACTTGTCCAGTGTGTTGCCTTCTCGTGTTGGACACGCTTTGTGTTGTCTGTATTTGGGCATCTCCTTCGTGAGGTTCACACTGTTAAAATCCCCCAGAATGATGAGGAGTGAGTCCGGGAACTCCCGCTCCACCTTCGTGATCTGTTCCGCCAGCTGTTTCAGCGCGTCGCTCGTGCACGGGCTTGGCGCAATGTAGGTGCCGGCTAGGATGAACGAGCTGAACTCTCTGGGCGAGTAGAACGGTCTACAGGTTATGAACAGATATTGCAGATGAGGGGAGCAGGATTTTAACAGTACCGTAGTGTCTCTACACCAGCGCTCGTTGATGTAGAAGCAGATTCCTCCTCCTCTGCTCTTGCCGCGTCTCTGTCCGCTCTGTGCAGCTGGAAGCCGGGGAGGTGCAGCGCGCTGTCCGGGGTCAGCTCGGTCAGCCAGGTCTCCGTGAAGCAGAGCGCAAAAGCAGCGGAGAAGTCCTTGTTGGTTTGGTTGAGCAGAAGTAGTTCCTCAGTTTTGTTGCTGAGAGATCGGAGGTTGGAGAGGAATAATGACGGTAGAGGTGTGCGAGCCCCGCGCCGCCTCAGACGCACGAGCGCGCCGGCTCGTCTGCCCCGGCGCCGGCTTCTCCACAGTCTCCTGGCGAGGCCGAGCGCGGTCAGCGCGGCTGTGGTGAGGATCTCCGCACAAACTGAAGGTACTTGAACAAATTATACACATACATCATGCAGAATTAGCGGTAAACTCATATAGCAGGCATCAAAGAAAAACACATTAAAGAGGGAGCTGGAGGAGAAGGTTAAGATGTAAATAAATAACACCTAAAACTTAGCTATTGCAGTTGGTTCATTTCAACCTGCGGTCAAAAACACATTTTAATAATAATAAAAATATTCATAATAAGAACTGAAAACAATCTCACCTTTTACACGCTGTTTCGCTCCGTTGGGTCATGGGACGTGGCTAGGATGTTTAAAAAGGGGAAATATGTCGTTTAAAACAATTGTAAATAATATTCGATCAACCAATAAGGTCCTAGTCACAAGTGGGAAACCCTGGATTAAAGATTTAACACGACTCTACCAGATGTAATGTGTAATTGTGGTATAAAAAAGAGAAAATGTGCATATATGAAGCAGAATGATGCGGGAACTCAGCGAGAAGGTAGAAATGAATAAAAGAATAATCAGGAATAATCAGGAAGCTGGAGAAGGACAAGTTGTAAATAGAAAAAAACAGCCAAAACCGAACTGTTGGAGTACTTATAGTTTCACCTGTGGTCGAAAACACTTTCTAATAATAATAATAATAATCATAATATTAACTGGCAACAATCACACCTTTCATACACTTTTCCGCTCCGTCGGGTCATGGCACGTTGCTTGGCAGTTCAAAGAAGGGAAATATACCTTTGTAAGAATTGTTAAATTACACTCCATCAGTCAGTGATGTCGTATTTACACGGGGATAACTCGGAATTATAGATGAATCAAGGGTTTAGCAGGTGTGTCTTTGAGTCGTTACGTGAAACTCCTCTCGTTAAGGTTCGAACGTTATAAAAACTGAATCATTTCGTTTTAAACCATTGTAAACTGCATTCGATCTGTCAGTCATGTCGTATGTACTAGTGGGAAACTCGAAATTCTAGATGTGATGTGTGATTGTGGTATAAAAATGAATATATGTATATACACACATCATGCAGAATTAGCGGTAAACTCATAGAGAAGGAATCAAAGAATAACACATTAAAGAGGGAGCTGGAGGAGGAGGTCAAGATGTAAATAAATAACACCTAAAATTGAGCTATTGCAGTTGGTTAATTTCAAACTGTCGAAAACACATTTTAAAAATAATAAAAATAATCATAATAATAACTGAAAACAATCTCACCTTTCACACGCTGTTTCCGCTGCGTTGGGTCATGGGACGTGGCTAGGATGTTTAAAAAGGGAAAATATGTCGTTTAAAACCATTGTAAATAATATTCGATCAACCAATAAGGTCGTAGTTACAAGTGGGAAACTCTTTACCAGATGAAATGTGTAATTCAAGTCAAGTGTGTTTTATTGTCATTTCAACTACATACAGAGTACACAGTGAAACGAAACAACGTTCCTCCAGGACCATGGTGCAACATAGACACAGTGCATACATAACACAAAGGCAACACAAGTGCGCACAGACAACACAACACAGTACAGACAGAGAATAATAAATAATTGGTGGTAGTGTGCAGATTTTGCAATGTGTAATAAATATTGAGTCCAGTGAGGTAGTAAAGTTATTTGTGCAAATGCTTTGTGCAAAAATGCTTCCCATTTTATCTGGGGTAAATGGTTGGAGAGAGTGAGAGAGAGAGAGAGAGAGAGAGAGAGAGAGAGAGAGAGAGAGAGAGAGAGAGAGAGAGTGAGAGAGTGTGTGTGTGTGTGTGTGTGTGTGTGTGTGTGTGTGTGTGCATGTAACAGAAAAGACATTAGTTCAGAAGTTGAGTTGAGAAGTCTATTGCAGAGTCTGGTCGTGTTGGACCGGATGCTGCGGTTCCTTCTTCCTGATGGCAGGGGGGAGAACAGTCTGTGTGAAGGGTGGGTGGAGTCATCCACAATGCTGGTTGCTTTGCGGATGCAGCGGGCAGTGTAAATGTCCATGACGGAGAGGAGAGAGACTCCGATGATCCTCTCAGCTGTCCTCACAATGCGTTGGAGGGTCTTGCGGTCAGAGGCTCAGGATGCTCTCTATAGTCCGTTTATAGAAGAGGGTGAGGATGGGTGGAGGGAGACAGGCCTTTCTCAGCTTCCGGAGGAAGTAGAGACGCTGCTGGGCTTTCTTGGCTGTAGAGCTGGTGTTCAGGGACCAGGTGAGATTCTCCGCTAAGTGGACACCAAGGAACTTGGTGCTCTTTACCATCTCCACAGAGGAGCCGTTGATGCTGAGTGTCTTGTTTTCCTGAAGTCAACAACCATTTCCTTGGTCTTGTCTACATTACAGGGAAGGTTGTTGACTGTACACCAGTCTGTCAGCTGCTGCACCTCCTCTCTGTATGCTGACTCGTCGCCTTTGCTGATGAGACCCAGCACAGTTGTATCACTGTGTATACAGTTGTATCAGTTGTATACTTTTTAAATTGATCCCCTATCCTATTTATTGTTTAGTGTAATTTTTCTTTAGTCTAATACTGTAAATAATCTGTGTTCTGTGTTTTTGTTACTTGTCATACGTGTTGCTCTCACCAAGACAAATTCCTTGTATGTGTAATATAGAGATTCTGATTCATCAGCAAACTTTATGATGCTGTTAGAACTGTTTCGCAACACAGTCATGAGTCAGCAGGGTAAACAGCAGAGGACTCAGAACACTGCCTTGGGGTGCCCCAGTGTTCATTGTGATGGTGCTGGAGATGCCGTCCCTGAACCGGACTAAACGGGGCCTCCCCGTCAGGAAGTCCAGGATCCAATTGCAGAGGGGGGTGTTGAGGCCCAGCAAGCTTAACTTCCTGGTGAGATTCTGTGGGATGATGGTGTTGAATGCTGAACTGAAGTCTATGAACAGCATTCTAACATAGGTGTCCTCCTTCTCCAGGTCGGTAAGGGAGAGATGAAGGGTGGTGGTGATGGCATCTTCAGTGGAGCGCTTGGGACGATATGCAAATTGCAGGGGGTCCAATGAAGAGGGCAGTTGGGTCTTGATGTTCATGACTAGCCTCTCGAAGTACTTCATGATGATGGGCATGTGAGCAACGGGACGGTAGTCATTGAGGCAGGACACAGTGGACTTCGTCACGGGGACGATGGTGGTGGTTTTGAGGCACGTTGGGACAGTGGAGCTGCACAGGGAGACGTTGAAGATGTGGGTGAGAACATCTGTCAACTCTCTGAGCACTCTGCCGGGGATGTTGTCTGGTCCTGCAGCTTTCCGTGGGTTGACTCTGCACAGACGTTGTTTTGTGCCTCAAACCGTGCATAAAAGTCGTTCAGGGCATCAGGGAGGAAGGCATCACGGTCACAGGACGGCGGCATTGTCCTGTAGTTTGTGATTGCCTGGATGCCCTGCCACATGCGCCACGTGTCACCCGTGTCCTTGAAGTGGCTGTGGATTCTCTGGGCGTGTGTGTGCTTTGCCTCTCGGATGGCTCGTGACAAATGTCACCCACTCTGAAGGGCGAGTCGCGGGTCCTCAGTAGCGCACGCACCTTAGAAGTCATCCACGGCTTCTGGTTTAGACGTGTGGTGATGGTCTTGGAGACAGTGACATCAATACACTTGCTGATGTAGCCAGTGACTGATGCTGTGTACTCCTCCAAGTTAACAGAGTCGCCTTCAGTCGCAGCCTCCCTGAACCTGTCCCATGCAGTGCACTCAAAACAGTCCTGAAGGGCAGAAATGGCTCCTGCCGGCCAGGTTTTCACCTGCTTCTGAACTAGTCTGGAGCGTCTGATGAGAGGTGTGTATGCTGGAGTCAGCCACACAGACATGTGTACCGAGAACGCGAGGTGGGGGCGGGGGCTCCGTCCGGTACACGCTGGGGATGTTTGCAACGAGAGCAGCGAACGCGCTGGACCTTGTTTACACAAAGTCCACATGTTGATGGAACTGACTGGAGATTAGCGTGGTTGAAATCTGCGGCGACAATGAACAGTCCGTCTGGATGTTTGGTCTGCAGATCGCTGATGGCCCTGTGGAGTTTCCATAGTGCCTCCTTAGCATTAGCACTAGCGCTAGGTGGTATTTACACGGCGGCTATCAGCACGGCGGAGAACTCCCGTACTAAATAAAAGGTCTGCACTTGACTATGATGAACTCCACCAGCGGAGAGCAGTGCTTAGCGACAGTCACAGCGTTGATGTAAACACACACGCCTCCAACGCGGGTCTTCCCGGACTGAACGAGGCTAGCCCGTCTAGCTGAAGGGCGCTGTCTGGAATGTTGTCGCTAAGCCACGATTCCACAAAGACTAAAGCACAGCAGTCTCTGAACTCACGCTGGGAAGTTCGCTGGAGTGTTGTATAAAAATGAGAAAATATGCATATATGAAGCAGAATGATGCGGGAACTCTGCTAGAAGGTAGAAATGAATGAAAGAATAATCAGGAAGCTGGAGGAGAAGAACAAGTTGTAAATAGAAAGAAAAAACACCTAAAAATGAGCTATTGGCGTTGGTTTCTTTTTAAAATGTGATCGAAAACACATTTTAAAAATAATCAAAATAATCATAATAATAACTGAAAACAATCTCACCTTTTACACGCTGTTTCCGCCCCGTTGGGTCATGGTCATGGATGGTCAGTTATCGTTCTCAAGTCATGTTGCAAACGTAACTCGATCATGCAGATTTCTCCTGTACAACATCCGGGGAATTTGACCCTTCCTCTCTAGAGACTGGCTGGTCTCCCTTTACGCACCATCAGGCCTCTGCAACTTATCCAGAATGCCACTGCACGGGTCGTCTTCAACGTTCCTAAATTCAGCCATGTCACTCCACTGCTGCGTTCTCTTCACTGGCTTCCTGTAGCTGCACGCATCAGATTTAAATGCATGTTTTGGATCTGATGATGGCTCCTGACAATGAGGATATAAAAAAAATACAAACTCTCAATTCTATATGTTTGGTGTTGATTCATAAATTAAAAGTAGTTTCAGTTCACACAGTTACTGTAGTGTTCTCGTGCAGTGTGTGGAAATTGACTAAACAACAAGCTAAACCATCCAATGAAGACATAGTAAGGTTGACCATTTACTGTCACTCTTCCTCATTAGCATGCAGGTGAAAACTGTAAATAAACAATTATACATTGTGCTTAGTTGTAAACATTTGCTGTTCTGAACAGTAGGTAGAAGTTACCATGGCTGCTAATATACATTAGCTGATACACAACTGAAAACAAAAGTTTCTCTTTTTTATTACCTAACTTAACAAAAATAGTTTTAATATCACAACTGCTAATATATGAACTGTAATATGTTTTAACGCTAGATGAACCTACGATATTGCCTCTTTGACGCTTCCAGATACTAGGAGATAAGTTCCAGAACATTCACATGTCTGCCTCGTTTTGTTTGGCCGCAAAACCCCCGGAAACCGCGGAAGTCCAAACAGAAAGTGACCTCACCGCACATGAGGCACCTAAATTAATTTGACAAAGAAAGGCTTAAACTTATCTATTAACTTTTTAACTTTAATCTAATAAGCAACAACAAATCTTTAAATACTAGAAAGAAAAAAAATTGAAAAGATTAACTAAATGCCTTAAGGGCATTACAGTTACTAAAAGAGTGTTTAAAAAACAGAAATAAAACTTTGAAAGGTATTTATTTAAAATATAGGATTTTGTGCAACATTATTTTATGGGTCCGTATAGGGTCATGTAACTGGCATGGGATTGTGTCAGAACTAATGTGGCGGCATAAACGTGCAACCCTTAAAACAATCTCATCCTACACACGGTATAATTGTGTGTTATACAATGCATGTCTTGAACAAGGTTTTTATGTTCTAGTTTTCATGGTGTCTGATGAAGAGAGAGAGAGAGAGAGAGAGAGGGAGAGAGAGAGAGAGGGAGAGAGAGAGAGAGACCAGAGTCTGAAGGGTCTAACAGTTGTTTGCTGGTTATTTCAGAAAGAAAAACACATACAAAATCATTTAAAAAAGCTTTACATTTTAAGACAAAGTGTTCATCAAAATTATGCCCAAATGTTAAAGTTCAGTCTCACGTGATGGATATTTTCTGAAACATCCAGTGGTTGTCGCCTCATCCAATGAGGGAATATTCACCACTCCTTGAAGAGTGGAGACTTATGACGTAGCATCCAGGTAAATTTGTTCACAGTTACAAGTAAAGGAAATGTTCGCTTGACTCTCGTTTAGGTCGTGAACCCCGTTGCAAGCTTGACTTGAAAAAAAACCTGTGTGGAAAACGTTGATCAGACGTCTGGCTGAAATTCTAAACTGTCTAAAGATGATCTGAGCTAGCGAGAAAGATTCTTTACTTGTACGGTTTTTATCACCTGTGTAGCCACACCCCTTTTCTTCTTCTGATGTTAAACTTTTTGGGCATTTCTGGTGGTGCTGTCACCTACTGGTGGGTAAGGGTACCTACATTGTAAAATGGTAAAGCCATTGGGTACACTCACACCTGTCACAGCCTACTGGACTACTGGCTACTGCTCTGAGCAGTCCTGCCTCTTGCATTTGTGTTACACCAGCGCCCCTGTGTGGGTGCTCTGTTTAACTGCGGCATAGGATCACCAACCATTCCTTCCACAAACTTACCACGCTGTAATCCGCTCCGTTAGGTCATTGTACGTGGCTAGGATGTTTAAAAAGGGGAATTAAGACGTTTAATACAATTGTGAATAATATTCGATAAACCAATAAGGTCCTAGTTACAAGTGGGAAACTATGGATTAAAGATGGAACACGACTTGACAAGACGTTAATTGTAACGGTGGTATAAAAATAAGAAAATATAAATAAATCAAGCAGAATAAGGCGGAAAGTCAGCAATAAGGTAGTGAAGTGTAAATAGTTAAAAGGGAGCTGGAGGAGAAGGACAATGAATAATTAACTATTACATTAGCTTGGTTTTATATGGTGTTTTGTTACAGTTTCAGATGTGGTGGAAAACACATTCAAATATTATTAAAAAATAATTAGAATAATAATTGGGACAAAAATGGCGTCTTTTATACGCTTTTGTTGCTTCGTTTGGTCATCGTACTTTGATAGGCTTCTTAATAATGGATGTGTCGCTATTTAAGAAGTTTAAATTACATTCGATCTGTCAGGGAGGTCGAATTTACAAGTGGGGATACTTGGGATTGCAGATGGAACACGATTTAACCAGAAGTGATGTGTAACTGTGGTTTTAAAATGAGAAAATATTATGAATCAAGCAGAATGAGGCGGGAACTCAGCGAGAAGTTGGTTCAGTGAAAAAGTTCAAATGGAGCTGGAGGAGAAGGACAAGACATATTTAACAAAGCAACACCCAAAACCAAGCTACTGAAATAGTTACAGTTTTAGATGTGGTGTAAAACAGAATGTAATAGGAAAAACTTAACCATAATAATATTGGCACACAAATTGCCTCTTTAACATGCTTTTGTCGCTCCGTTTGGTCATCGTACATTTGATAGGCATCGTAATAATGGATATTTTGGTATTTAGGAAGTTTAAATTACATTCGATTTGTCAGTGAGGTCGAATTTACAAGTGGGGATACTTGCGATTGTAGATGGAACAAGACTTGACCAGATGTGAAGTGTAACTGTGGTATAAAAATGAAAAATATATACATACATCAAGCAGAATGAGGCGGGATTTCAGCAAGAAGGTATTGAAGTGTAAATAGTTGAAAGGGACCTGGAGGAGAAAGACAAGGAATAATTAACAAAACACCACCTAATACCAAGCTACTGGAATAGTTACAGTTTCATATGTGGTGTAAAACACATTGTAATATGAAAAAAAAAATAATAATAATATTAATAATTGCCACAAAAAGAGCGTCTTTTACATGCTTTTGTCGCTCCGTTTGGTCATCGGACTTTGATAGGCTTCCTAACAATGGATAAGTCGGTATTTAGAAAGTTTAAATTACATTCGATCTGTCAGGGAGGTCGAACTTACAAGTGGGGATCCTTGGGATTGTAGATGGAACACTACTTGACCAGATATTAAGTGTAACTGTGGTATAAACATGAGAAAATATAATAAATCAAGCAGAATGAGGCGGGAACTCAGCGAGAAGGAAGTGAAGTGTAAATAGTTAAATGCGACCATGAGTAGAAAGACAAGAAGTAATTAACAAACCACCACCTAATACCAAGCTACTGGAAGAGTTACAGTTTCAGATGTGGTGGAAAATACATTCGAATATTAATATAAAATATTTAGAATAATAGCTGGGACAAAAATGGCGTCTTTTACACGCTTTTATCGCTCCGTTTGGTCATCGTACTTTGATAGGCTTCTTAATAATGGATTTGTCTTCATTTAGAAAGTTTAAATTACATTCGATCTGTCAGGAAGGTCATATTTACAAGTGGGGATACTTGGGAATGTAGATGGAACAAGACTTGACCAGATGTGAAGTGCAACTGTAGTATAAAAATGAAAAAAATATACATACATCAAGCAGAATGAGGCGGGATTTCAGCAAGAAGGTATTGAAGTGTAAATAGTTGAAAGGGACCTGGAGCAGAAAGACAAGGAGGAATTTACAAAACACAACCTAAAACCAAGCTACTGGAATATTTACAGTTTCAGATGTGGTGGAAAATACATTCGAATATTAATATAAAATATTTATAATAATAGCTGGGACAAAAATGGCGTCTTTTATTTACGCTTTTCTCGCTCCGTTTGGTCATCGTACGTTGATAGGCTTCTTAATAATGGATATTTCGGTATTTAGGAAGTTTAAATTACATTCGATCTGTCAGGAAGGTCGAATTTACAAGTGGGGATACTTGGGATTGCAGATGGAACACGACTTGACCAGATGTGAAGTGTAACGGTGGTATAAAAATGATAATATATAATAAATCAAGCAGATTGAGGCGGGAACTCAGCGAGAACTGAATGAAGTGTAAATAGTTAAAAGGGAGCTGGAGCAGAAAGACAAGGAGTAATTTACAAAAACAAACCTAAAACCAAGCTACTGGAATAGTTACAGTTTCAGATGTGGTGGAAAACACATTCGAATATTAATAAAAAATAATTATAATAATAATAATAATAATAATAATTGGGACAAGAATGGCGTCTTTTATACGCTTTTGTCGCTCCGTTTGGTCATCGTACTTTGATAGGCTTCTTAATAATGGATATGTCGGTATTTACGAAGTTTAATTTACATTCGATCTGTCAGGAGAGTCGTATTTACAAGTGGGGATACTTGGGAATGTAGATGGAACACGACTTGACCAGATGTGAAGTGTAACTGTGGTATAAACATGAGAAAATATAATAAATCAAGCAGAATGAGGCGGGACCTCAGCGAGAAGGTAAAGAAGTGTAAATAGTTAAAAGAGAACTAGAGTAGAAAGACAAGGAGTAATTAACAAACCACCACCCAATACCAAGCTACTGGAATAGTTACAGTTTCATATTTGGTGTAAAACACATTGTAATATGCAAAAGTAATCATAATCATAAAAATTGGGACAAAAATGGCGTCTTTTATACGCTTTTGTCGCTCCGTTTGGTCATCGTACTTTGATAGGATTCTTAATAATGGATAAGTTGGTATTTAGGAAGTTTAAATTACATTCGATCTGTCAGGAAGATCGAATTTATAAGTGGGGATACTTGGGATGGTAGATGGAACACAACTTGACCAGATGTGAAGTGTAACTGTGGTATAAACATGAGAAAATATAATAAATCAAGCAGAATGAGGCGGGAACTCAGCAAGAAGGTAGTGAAGTTTAAATAGTTGAAAGGGACCTGGAGGAGAGAGACAAGGAGTATTTAACAAAATACAACCTAAAACCAAGCTACTGGAATAGTTACAGTTTCAGATGTGGTGGAAAACACATTCGCATATTAATATAAAATAATTAGAATAATAATTGGGACACAAATTGAGTCTTTTACACGCTTTTGTCGCTCCGTTTGGTCACCGTACTTTCATAGGCTTCTTAATAATGGATATTTCGGAATTTACATTTGATCTGTCAGGAAGGTCATGTTTACAAGTGGGGATACTTGGGAATGTAGATGGAACAAGACTTGACCAGATGTGAAGTGCAACTGTAGTATAAAAATGAAAAAAAAAATATACATACATCAAGCAGAATGAGGCGGGAACTCACCGAGAAGGTAAAGAAGTGTAAATAGTTAAACGGGACCTGGAGAATAAAAACAAGGAATAATTAACAAAACACAACCTAATACCAAGCTACTGGAATAGTTACTGTTTCATATGTGGTGTAAAACACATTGTAATATGAAAATAATAATAATAATAATAATAATAATAATAATAATTGCCACAAAAAGTGCGTCTTTTACACGCTTTTTTCGCTCCGTTTGGTCATCGTACTTTGATAGGCTTCTTAATAATGGATAAGTGGGTATATAGGAAGTTTAAATTACATTCGATCTGTCAGGAAGGTCATATTTACAAGTGGGGATACTTGGGAATGTAGATGGAACAAGACTTGACCAGATGTGAAGTGCAACTGTAGTATAAAAATGAAAAAATATACATACATCAAGCAGAATGAGGTGGGATTTCAGCAAGAAGGTATTGAAGTGAAAATAGTTAAAAGGGAACTGGAGGAGAAAAACAAGGAATAATTAACAAAACACCACCTAATACCAAGCTACTGGCACAGAAACAGTTTCATATGTGTTGTAAAAAACATTGTAATATGAAAAAATAATAGTAATAATAATTGGCACAAAAAGTGCATCTTTTACATGCTTTTTCGCTCCGTTTGGTCATCGTACTTTGATAGGCTTGTTAATAATGGATATTTCGGTATTTAGGAAGTTCAAATTACATTCGATCTGTCAGGGAGATCGAATTTATAAGTGGGGATACTTGGGATGGTAGATGGAACACAACTTGACCAGATGTGAAGTGTAACTGTGGTATAAACATGAGAAAATATAATAAATTAAGCAGAATGAGGCGGGACCTCAACGAGAAGGCAATGAAGTGTCAATAGTTAAAAGTGACCTGGAGAACACATTCGAATATTAAAAAAATAATAATAATAATAATTGGGACAAAAATGACGTCTTTTATACGCTTTTGTCACTCCCTTTGGTCATCGTACTTTGATAGGCTTCTTAATAATGGATATGTCGGTATTTACGAAGTTTAATTTACATTCGATCTGTCAGGAGAGTCGTATTTACAAGTGGGGATACTTGGGAATGTAGATGGAACACGACTTGACCAGATGTGAAGTGTAACTGTGGTATAAACATGAGAAAATATAATAAATCAAGCAGAATGAGGCGGGAACTCAGCGAGAAGGTAAAGAAGTGTAAATAGTTAAAAGGGAACTAGAGTAAAAGGCAAGGAGTAATTAACAAACCACCACCTAATACCAAGCTACTGGAATAGTTACAGTTTCATATTTGGTGTAAAACACATTGTAATATGCAAAAATAATCATAATAATAATAATAATTGGGACAAAAAGTGCGTCTTTTATACGCTTTTGTCGCTCCGTTTAGTCATGGTACATTGATAAGCTTGTTAATAATGGATATTTCGGTATTAAAGTTTAATTTACATTCGATCTGTCAGGAGGGTCATATTTAGAAGTGGGGATACTTGGGGATGTAGATGGAACACAACTTGACCAGATGTGAAGTGTAACTGTGGTATAAACATGAGAAAATATAATAAATTAAGCAGAATGAGGCGGGACCTCAACGAGAAGGCAATGAAGTGTCAATAGTTAAAAGTGACCTGGAGAACACATTCGAATATTAAAAAAATAATAATAATAATAATTGGGACAAAAATGACGTCTTTTAGACGCTTTTGTCGCTCCGTTTGGTCATCGTACTTTGATAGGCTTCTTAATAATGGATATTTCGGTATTTACGAAGTTTAATTTACATTCGATCTGTCAGGAAGGTCATGTTTACAAGTGGGGATACTTGGGAATGTAGATGGAACAAGACTTGACCAGATGTGAAGTGCAACTGTAGTATAAAAATGAAAAAAAATATACATACATCAAGCAGAATGAGGCGGGAACTCACCGAGAAGGTAAAGAAGTGTAAATAGTTAAAAGGGACCTGGAGAAAAAAAGACAAGGAGTAATTAACAAAACACAACCTAATACCAAGCTACTGGAATAGTTACTGTTTCATATGTGGTGTAAAACACATTGTAATATGAAAAAAAAAATAATAATAATTGCCACAAAAAGTGCGTCTCTTTACATGCTTTTTCGCTCCGTTTGGTCAACAGAAAACATGGCGCCTTACTGCGACCGCTGTCAACATAAAACTCCTTAGTGAGAAAACCAACGGGAGGAACAGAAAGTACGTGAACATTGAAATTAACCCAACATTGACTGAAAAGTTCCGAAGAGCCTGTGGACCGCGGCCCGGAGCCACCCCTGGGGGGGGGGGGGCGCGGCGCCGCAGGGCTGACATAATAAACAAAACACAACCTAAAACCAAGCTACTGGAATAGTTACAGTTTCAGATGTGGTGGAAAACACATTCGCATATTAATATAAAATAATTAGAATAATAATTGGGACACAAATTGAGTCTTTTACACGCTTTTCTCGCTCCGATTGGTCATCGTACTTTGATAGGTTTCTTAATAATGGATATTTCGGAATTTAGGAAGTTTCATTTACATTCGATCTGTCAGGAAGGTCATATTTACAAGTGGGGATACTTGGGAATGTAGATGGAACAAGACTTGACCAGATGTGAAGTGCAACTGTAGTATAAAAATGAAAAAAATATACATACATCAAGCAGAATGAGGCGGGATTTCAGCAAGAAGGTATTGAAGTGTAAATAGTTGAAAGGGACCTGGAGCAGAAAGACAAGGAGGAATTTACAAAACACAACCTAAAACCAAGCTACTGGAATATTTACAGTTTCAGATGTGGTGGAAAACACATTCGAATATAAACAAAAAATAATAATAATAATAATTGGGACAAAAATGGCGTCTTTTATATGATTTTGTCGCTCCGTTTGGTCATCGTACGTTGATAGGCTTCTCAATAATGAATATTTCGGTATTTACGAAGTTTAATTTACATTCGATCTGTCAGGAAGGTCATTTTTACAAGTGGGGATACTTGGGAATGTAGATGGAACAAGACTTGACCAGATGTGAAGTGTAACTGTGGAATAAAAATGAGAAAATATAATAAATCAATCAGAATGAAGCGAGAACTAAGCGAGAAGGTAGTGAAGTGTAAATAGTTAAAAGGGACCTGGAGGAGAGAGACAAGTAGTACTAAACAAACACAACCTATAACCAAGCTACTGGAATAGTAACAGTTTCAGATGTGGTGGAAAACACAATCGAATATTAATAAAAAAATAATTCGAATAATAATTTGGAAAAAAACAGTGTCTTTTATTAGCATTTGTCGCTCCGTTTGGTCATCCTACTTTGATAGGCTTCTAAATAGTGGATGTTTCGGTATTTAGGAAGTTTAAATTACATTCGATCTATGAGGGAGGTCGAATTTACAAGTGGGATAACTTGCGATTGTAGAAGGAACACGACCTGACCAGATGTGAAGTGTAACTGTGGTATAAAAATGATAAAATACAATAAATCAAGCAGTATGAGGCGGGAACTAAGCGAGAAGGTAGTGAAGTGAAAATAGTTAAATGGGAGCTGGAGAAGAAAAACAAGGAATATTTAACAAAACACCACACAATACCAAGCTACTGGAATAGTTACAGTTTCATATTTGGTGTAAAACACATTGTAATATGCAAAAATAATCATAATAATAATAATAATTGGGGAAAAAAATAGCGTCTATTGTTAGCTTTTGTCGCTCCGTTTGGTCATCGTACTTTGATAGGCTTCTTAATAATGGATATTTCGGTATTTAGGAAGTTTAAATTACATTCGATCTATGAGGGAGGTCGAATTTACAAGTGGGATAACTTGCGATTGTAGATGGAACACTACTTGACCAGATGTGAAGTGTAACTGTGGTATAAAAATGATAAAATATAATAAATCAAGCAGAATGAGGAGGGAACTCAGCGAGAAGGTATTGAAATGTAAATATTTTAAAGGGACCTGGAGCAGAAAGACAAGGAGGAATTAACAAAACAGAACATAAAACCAAGCTTCTGGTATAGTTAAAGTTTCAGATGTGGTGTAAAACACATTGGAATATTAATTTTAAAAAATAATTAGAATAATAATTGGGACAAAAATGACGTCTTTCACACGTTTTTGTCGCTCCGTTTGGTCATCGTACTTTGATAGGCTTCTCAATAATGGATATTTCGGTATTTAGGAAATTTAATTTACATTCGATCTGTAAGGAGGGTCATATTTAGAAGTGGGGATAATTGGGAATGTAGATGGAACAAGACTTGACCAGATGTGAAGTGTAACGGTGGAATCAAAATGAGAAAATATAATAAATCAAGCAGAATGAGGCGGGAACTCAGAGAGAAGGTAATGAAGTCTAAATAGTTAAAAGGGACCTGGAGCAGAAAGACAAGGAGTAATTTACAAAAGATAACCTAAAACAAGCTACTGGAATAGATACAGTTTCAGATGTGGTGGAAAACACATTCGAATATTAATAAAAAATAATTCGAATAATAATTGGGACAAAAATGGCGTCTTTTATACGCTTTTGTCGCTCCGTTTGGTGATCGTACTTTGATAGGCTTCTTAATAATTGATTTTTCGGTATTTACGAAGTTTAATTTACATTCGATCTGTCAGGAGGGTCATATTTACAAGTGGGGATACTTAAGAATGTAGATGGAACACGACTTGACCAGACGTGAAATGTAACTGTGGTATAAAAATGAAAAAAAATATATACATACATCAAGCAGAATGAGGCGGGATTTCAGAAAGAAGGTATTGAAGTGTAAATAGTTGAAAGGGACCTGGAGGAGAAAGACAAAGAGTAATTAACAAAACACAACCTAAAAAAAGCTACTGGAATAGTTACAGTTTCAGATGTGGTGGAAAACACATTCGAATATTAATAAAAAATAATTATAATAATAATTGGGACAAAAATGTCGTCTTTTCTTCGCTTTTTTCGATCCGTTTTTTCAGCGTACTTTGATAAGCTTCCTAATAATGAATTTGTCGTTATTTAGGATGTTTAAATTACATTCGATCTGTGAGGGAGGTCGAATTTACAAGTGGGGATACTTGGGAATGTACATGGAACTCAACTTGACCAGATGTGAAGTGTAACTGTGGTATAAAAATAATAAAATAAATCAAGCAGAATGAGGCGGGAACTCAGCGAGAAGGAAATGAAGTGTAAATAGGTAAAAGGGACCTGGAGAAGAAAGATACGGAGTAATTAACAAAACACAACCTAAAACCAAGCTACTGGAATAGTTACAGTTTCAGATGTGGTGGAAAACACATTCGAATATTAATAAAATATAATTAGAATAATTTGATAGGCTTCCTAATAATGGATAAGTCGGTATTTAGGAAGTTCAAATTACACTCGATCTGTCAGGGAGGTCGAATTTACAAGTGGGACAACTTGCGATTTTAGATGGAACACGACTTGACCAGATGTGAAGTGTAACTGTGGTATAAAAATGATAAAATATAATAAATCAAGCAGAATGAGGCGGGAACTCACCGAGAAGGTAAAGAAGTGTAAATAGTTAAAAGGGACCTGGAGAATTAAAACAAGGAATAATTAACAAAACACAACCCAATACCAAGCTACTGGAATAGTTACTGTTTCATATGTGGTGTAAAACACATTGTAATAT
The DNA here is from genome assembly GCF_030463535.1 of Salminus brasiliensis. NCBI lineage: Eukaryota > Metazoa > Chordata > Actinopteri > Characiformes > Bryconidae > Salminus > Salminus brasiliensis. Next base: position 34,750,971 of record NC_132895.1, on the reverse strand, counting down.
GAAAAAAAAAAAAATAATAATAATAGCCACAAAAAGTGCGTCTTTTACATGCTTTTGTCGCTCCCTTTGGTCATCGGACTTTAATAGGCTTCCTAATAATGGATTTGTCTTCATTTAGAAAGTTTAAATTACATTCGATCTGTCAGGGAGGTCGAATTTACAAGTGGGGATACTTGGGATTGTAGATGGAACACAACTTGACCAGATATGAAGTGCGAGAACTTAATGAAGTGTAAATAGTTAAAAGGGAGCTGGAGCAGAAAGACAAGGAGTAATTTACAAAAAACAAACCTAAAACCAAGCTACTGGAATAGTTACAGTTTCAGATGTGGTGGAAAACACATTCGAATATTAATAAAAAATAATTATAATAATAATAATAATAATAATTGGGACAAGAATGGCGTCTTTTATACGCTGTTGTCGCTCCGTTTGGTCATAGTACTTTGATAGGCTTCTTAATAATGGATATGTCGGTATTTACGAAGTTTAATTTACATTCGATCTGTCAGGGAGGTCGAATTTACAAGTGGGGATACTTGGGATTGTAGATGGAACACAACTTGACCAGATGTGAAGTGTAACTGTGGTATAAAAATGATAATATATAATAAATCAAGTAGATTGAGGCGGGAACTCAGCGAGAACGTAATGAAGTGTAAATAGTTAATAGGGAGCTGGAGCAGAAAGACAAGGAGTAATTTACAAAAAACAAACCTAAAACCAAGCTACTGGAATAGTTACAGTTTCAGATGTGGTGGAAAACACATTCGAATATTAATAAAAAATAATTATAATAATAGTAATAATAATAATTGGGACAAGAATGGGGTCTTTTATACGCTTTTGTCGCTCCGTTTGGTCATCGTACTTTGATAGGCTTCTTAATAATGGATAAGTCGGTATTTAGGAAGTTTAAAATACATTCGATCTGTCAGGGAGATCGAATTTATAAGTGGGGATAATTGGGATGGTAGATGGAACACAACTTGACCAGATGTGAAGTGTAACTGTGGTATAAACATGAGAAAATATAATAAATCAAGCAGAATGAGGCGGGAACTCAGAGAAAAGGTAATGAAGTGTAAATAGTTAAAAGGGACCTGGAGGATAAAAACAAGGAATAATTAAAAAAACACCACCTAATAACAAGCTACTGGAATAGTTACAGTTTCAGATGTGTTGGAAAACACATTGTAATGTGAAAAAAAAATTAGAATAATAATAATAATAACAATAATAATAATAATAATAACAACAATAATAATAATTGGCACAAAAAACGTGCGTCTTTTATATGCTTTTCGCTCCGTTTGGTCATCGTACTTTGATAGGCTTCTTAATAATGGATAAGTCGGTATTTAGCAAGTTCAAATTACACTCGATCTGTCAGGGAGGTCGAATTTACAAGTGGGACAACTTGCGATTTTAGATGGAACACGACTTGTAAAGATGTGAAGTGTAACTGTGGTATAAAAATGATAAAATATAATAAATCAAGCAGAATGAGGCGGGAACTCAGCGAGATTGTATTGAAGTGTAAATAGTTAAAAGGAAGCTGGAGCAGAAAGACAAGGAGTAATTTAAAAAAAACAAACCTAAAACCAAGCTACTGGAATAGTTACAGTTTCAGATGTGGTGGAAAACACATTCGAATATTAATAAAAAATAATTATAATAATAATTGGGACAAAAATGGCGTCTTTCTCACATTTTTGTCGCTCCGCTTGGTCATCGTACTTTGATAGGCTTCTTAATAATGGATATTTCGGTATTTAGGAAGTTTAATTTATATTCGATCTGTCAGGGAGGTCGAATTTACAAGTGGGGATACTTGAGATTGTAGATGGAACACAATTTGACCAGATATGAAGTGTAACTGTGGTATAAAAATGATAATATATAATAAATCAAGCAGATTGAGGCGGGAACTCAGCGAGAACTTAATGAAGTGTAAATAGTTAAAAGGAAGCTGGAGCAATAAGACAAGGAGTAATTTACAAAAAACAAACCTAAAACCAAGCTACTGGAATAGTTACAGTTTCAGATGTGGTGGAAAACACATTCGAATATTAATAAAAAATAATAATAATAATAATAATAATAATAATAATAATAATTGGGACAAGAATGGGGTCTTTTATACGCTTTTGTCGCTCCGTTTGGTCATCGTACTTTGATAGGCTTCTTAATAATGGATATGTCGGTATTTACGAAGTTTAATTTACATTCGATCTGTCAGGAGGGTCGTATTTACAAGTGGGGATACTTGGGAATGTAGATGGAACACGACTTGACCAGATGTGAAGTGTAACTGTGGTATAAACATGAGAAATTATAATAAATCAAGCAGAATGAGGCGGGAACTCAGCGAGAAGGTAAAGAAGTGTAAATAGTTAAAAGGGAACTAGAGTAGAAAGACAAGGAGTAATTAACAAACCACCACCCAATACCAAGGTACTGGAATAGTTACAGTTTCATATTTGGTGTAAAACACATTGTAATATGCAAAAGTAATCATAATAATAAAAATTGGGACAAAAATGGCGTCTTTTATACGATTTTGTCGCTCCGATTGGTCATCGTACTTTGATAGGCTTCCTAATAATGAATTTGTCGTTAATAAGGAAGTTCAAATTACATTCGATCTTTCAGGGAGATCGAATTTACAAGTGGGGATACTTGGGATTGTAGATGGAACACTACTTGACCAGATATGAAGTGTAACTGTGGTATAAAAATGATAAAATATAATAAATCAAGCAGAATGAGGCGGGAACTCAGCGAGAAGGTATTGAAGTGTAAATAGTTAAAAGGGACCTGGAGAAAAAAAAGATAAGGAGTACTAAACAAAACTCAACCTAAAACCAAGCTACTGGAATAGTTACAGTTTCAGATGTGGTGGAAAACACATTCGAATATTAATAAAAAATTATAATAATAATTGGGACAAAAATGGCGTCTTTCACACGTTTTTGTCGCTCCGTTTGGTCATCGTACTTTGATAGGCTTCTCAATAATGGATATTTCGGTATTTAGGAAATTTCATTTACATTCGATCTGTCAGGAGGGTCATATTTAGAAGTGGGGATAATTGGGAATGTAGATGGAACACGACTTGACCAGTTGTGAAGTGTAACTGTGGTATAAAAATGAAAAAAATATACATACATCAAGCAGAATGAGGTGGGATTTCAGCAAGAAGGTATTGAAGTGAAAATAGTTAAAAGGGAACTGGAGGAGAAAAACAAGGAATAATTAACAAAACACCACCTAATACCAAGCCAATGGCACAGAAACAGTTTCATATGTGTTGTAAAAAACATTGTAATATGAAAAAATAATAGTTATAATAATTGGCACAAAAAGTGCATCTTTTACATGCTTTTTCGCTCCGTTTGGTCATCGTACTTTGATAGGCTTCTTAATAATGGATAAGTCGATATTTAGGAAGTTTAAAATACATTCGATCTGTCAGGGAGATCGAATTTATAAGTGGGGATACTTGGGATGGTAGATGGAACACAACTTGACCAGATGTGAAGTGTAACTGTGGTATAAACATGAGAAAAATATACATACATCAAGCAGAATGAGGCGGGATTTCAGCGAGAAGGTAATGAAGTGTAAATAGTTAAAAGGGACCTGGAGCAGAAAGACAAGGAGGAATTTACAAAACACAACCTAGAACCAAGCTAATGAAATAGTTACAAGTTCAGATGTGTTGGAAAACACATTCGAATATTAATTAAAAAATAATAAGAATAATAATTGGGACAAAAATGGCGTCTTTTATGCGATTTCGTCGCTCCGCTTGTTGATCGTACTTTGATAGGCTTCTTAATAATGGATATTTCGGTATTTAGGAAGTTTAATTTATATTCGATCTGTCAGGGAGGTCGAATTTACAAGTCGGGATACTTGGGATAGTAGATGGAACACAACTTGACCAGTCGTGAAGTGTAACTGTGGTAGAAAAATGATAAAATATAAGAAATCAAGCAGAATGAGGCGGAAAATCAGCAAGAAGATAAATAAGTCTAAATAGTTAAAAGGGAGCTGGAGGATAAAAACAAGGAATAATTAAAAAAAACACCACCTAATACCAAGCTACTGGAATAGTTACAGTTTCAGATGTGTTGGAAAACACATTGTAATGTGAAAAAAATTAGAATAATAATAATAATAATAATAATAATAACAATAATAACAACAACAACAACAATAATAAAAATAATAACAATAATAATAATTGGCACAAAAAACGTGCGTCTTTTATATGCTTTTCGCTCCGTTTGGTCATCGCACTTTGATAGGCTTCTTAATAATGGATAAGTCGGTATTTAGCAAGTTTAATTTACATTCGATCTGTCACGAAGGTCATATTTACAAGTTGGGATAATTGGGAATGTAGATGGAACAAGACTTGACCAGATGTGAAGTGTAACGGGGGAATAAAAATGAGAAAATATAATAAATCAAGCAGAATGAGGCGGGAACTCAGAGAGAAGGTAATGAAGTCTAAATAGTTAAAAGGGACCTTGAGCAGAAAGAGAAGGAGTAATTTACAAAAGATAACCTAAAACAAGCTACTGGAATAGATACAGTTTCAGATGTGGTGGAAAACACATTTGAATATTAAGAAAAAATAATTCGAATAATAATTGGGACAAAAATGGCGTCTTTTATACGCTTTTGTCGCTCCGTTTGGTCATCGTACTTTGATAGGCTTCTTAATAATGGATATTTCGGTATTTACGAAGTTTAATTTACATTCGATCTGTCAGGAGGGTCATATTTACAAGTGGGGATACTTAAGAATGTAGATGGAACACGACTTGACCAGACGTGAAATGTAACTGTGGTATAAAAATGAAAAAAAATATATACATACATCAAGCAGAATGAGGCGGGATTTCAGAAAGAAGGTATTGAAGTGTAAATAGTTGAAAGGGACCTGGAGGTGAAAGACAAGGAGTAATTAACAAAACACAACATATAACAAGCTACTGGAATAGTTACAGTTTCAGATGTGGTGGAACACACATTCGAATATTAATAAGAAATAATTATAATAATAATTGGGACAAAAATGTCGTCTTTTCTAAGCTTTTTTCGCTCCGTTTTTTCATCGTACTTTGATAAGCTTCCTAATAATGAATTTGTCGTTATTTAGGATGTTTAAATTACATTCGATCTGTGAGGGAGGTCGAATTTACAAGTGGGGATACTTGGGAATGTACATGGAACTCAACTTGACCAGATGTGAAGTGTAGCTGTGGTATAAAAATAATAAAATAAATCAAGCAGAATGAGGCGGGAGCTCAGCGAGAAGGAAATGAAGTGTAAATAGGTAAAAGGGACCTGGAGAAGAAAGATACGGAGTAATTAACAAAACACAACCTAAAACCAAGCTACTGGAATAGTTACAGTTTCAGATGTGGTGGAAAACACATTCGAATATTACTAAAATATAATTAGAATAATTTGATAGGCTTCCTAAGAATGGATAAGTCGGTATTTAGGAAGTTCAAATTACACTCGATCTGTCAGGGAGGTCGAATTTACAAGTGGGACAACTTGCGATTTTAGATGGAACACGACTTGACCAGATGTGAAGTGTAACTGTGGTATAAAAATGATAAAATATAATAAATCAAGCAGAATGAGGCGGGAACTCACCGAGAAGGTAAAGAAGTGTAAATAGTTAAAAGGGACCTGGAGAATTAAAACAAGGAATAATTAACAAAACACAACCCAATACCAAGCTACTGGAATAGTTACTGTTTCATATGTGGTGTAAAACACATTGTAATATGAAAATAATAATAATAATAATAATAATAGCCACAAAAAGTGCGTCTTTTACATGCTTCTGTCGCTCCGTTTGGTCATCGGACTTTAATAGGCTTCCTAATAATGGATTTGTCTTCATTTAGAAAGTTTAAATTACATTCGATCTGTCAAGGAGGTCGAACTTACAAGTGGGGATACTTGGGATTGTAGATGGAACACAACTTGACCAGATATGAAGTGCGAGAACTTAATGAAGTGTAAATAGTTAAAAGGGAGCTGGAGCAGAAAGACAAGGAGTAATTTACAACAAACAAACCTAAAACCAAGCTACTGGAATAGTTACAGTTTCAGATGTGGTGGAAAACACATTCGAATATTAATAAAAAATAATTATAATAATAATAATAATAATAATAATTGGGACAAGAATGGCGTCTTTTATATGCTTTTGTCGCTCCGTTTGGTCATCGTACTTTGATAGGCTTCTTAATAATGGATATGTCGGTATTTACGAAGTTTAATTTACATTCGATCTGTCAGGAGGGTCGTATTTACAAGTGGGGATACTTGGGAATGTAGATGGAACACGACTTGACCAGATGTGAAGTGTAACTGTGGTATAAACATGAGAAAATATAATAAAATGAGGCGGGACCTCAGCAAGAAGGTAAAGAAGTGTAAATAGTTAAAAGGGAACTAGAGTAGAAAGACAAGGAGTAATTAACAAACCACCACGCAATACCAAGCTATTGGAATAGTTACAGTTTCATATTTGGTGTAAAACACATTGTAGTATGCAAAAGTAATCATAATAATAAAAATTGGGACAAAAATGGCGTCTTTTATACGCTTTTGTCGCTCCGATTGGTCATCGTACTTTGATAGGCTTCCTAATAATGAATTTGTCGTTAATAAGGAAGTTCAAATTACATTCGATCTTTCAGGGAGATCGAATTTACAAGTGGGGATACTTGGGATTGTAGATGGAACACTACTTGAGTGTAACTGTGGTATAAAAATGATAAAATATAATAAATCAAGCAGAATGAGGCGGGAACTCAGCGAGAAGGTATTGAAGTGTAAATAGTTAAAAGGGACCTGGAGAAAAAAAGACAAAGAGTACTAAACAAAACTCAACCTAAAACCAAGCTACTGGAATAGTTACAGTTTCAGATGTGGTGGAAAACACATTCGAATATTAATAAAAAATAATTATAATAATAATTGGGACAAAAATGGCGTCTTTCACACGTTTTTGTCGCTCCGCTTGGTCATCGTACCTTGATAGGCTTCTTAATAATGGATATTTCGGTATTTAGGAAGTTTAATTTATATTCGATCTGTCAGGGAGGTCGAATTTACAAGTGGGGATACTTGGGATTGTAGATGGAACACAACTTGACCAGATGTGAAGTGTAACTGTGGTATAAAAATGATAATATATAATAAATCAAGCAGATTGAGGCGGGAACTCAGCGAGAACTTAATGAAGTGTAAATAGTTAAAAGGGAGCTGGAGCAGAAAGACAAGGAGTAATTTACAAAAAACAAACCTAAAACCAAGCTACTGGAATAGTTACAGTTTCAGATGTGGTGGAAAACACATTCGAATATTAATAAAAAATAATTATAATAATAATAATAATTGGGACAAGAATGGCGTCTTTTATACGCTTTTGTCGCTCCGTTTGGTCATCGTACTTTGATAGGCTTCTTAATAATGGATATGTCGGTATTTACGAAGTTTAATTTACATTCGATCTGTCAGGAGGGTCGTATTTACAAGTGGGGATACTTGGGAATGTAGATGGAACACGACTTGACCAGATGTGAAGTGTAACTGTGGTATAAACATGAGAAAATATAATAAATCAAGCAGAATGCGGCGGGACCTCAGCGAGAAGGTAAATAAGTGTAAATAGTTAAAAGGGAACTAGAGTAGAAAGACAAGGAGTAATTAACAAACCACCATCCAATACCAAGCTACTGGAATAGTTACAGTTTCATATTTGGTGTAAAACACATTGTAATATGCAGAAGTAATCATAATAATAAAAATTGGGACAAAAATGGCGTCTTTTATACGCTTTTGTCGCTCCGATTGGTCATCGTACTTTGATAGGCTTCCTAATAATGAATTTGTCGTTAATAAGGAAGTTCAAATTACATTCGATCTTTCAGGGAGATCGAATTTACAAGTGGGGATACTTGGGATTGTAGATGGAACACTACTTGACCAGATATGAAGTGTAACTGTGGTATAAAAATGATAAAATATAATAAATCAAGCAGAATGAGGCGGGAACTCAGCGAGAAGGTATTGAAGAGTAAATAGTTAAAAGGGACCTGGAGAAAAAAAGACAAGGAGTACTAAACAAAACTCAACCTAAAACCAAGCTACTGGAATAGTTACAGTTTCAGATGTGGTGGAAAACACATTCGAATATTAATAAAAAAATAATTATAATAATAATTGGGATAAAAAATGGCGTCTTTTATACGCTTTTGTCGCTGCGATTGGTCATCGTACTTTGATAGGCTTCTTAATAATGGATATTTCGATATTAACGAATTTAATTTACATTAGGTCTGTCAGTAGGGTCATATTTACAAGTGGAGATACTTGGGAATGTAGATGGGACACGACTTGACCAGATGTGAAGTGTAACTGTGGTATAAAAATGATAAAATATACATACATCAAGCAGAATGACCATTACAAACTGCATTCGATCAGCGAGTGAGGTCGTATGTACTAGTGGGAAACTCGAAATCTTTGATGTAATGTATAATTGTGGTATAAAAATATAAATATATTATTATATATATATATATATACACACACATATATCATGCAGAATTAGCGGTAAACTCAGAGAAGGCATCAAAGAATAACATATTAAAGAGTTAGCTAGAGGAGGTGGTCCAGATGTAAATAAATAACACCTAAAATTGAGCTATTGCAGTTGGTTCATTTCAACCTGTGTTCAAAAACACATTTTAATAATAATAAAAATAATCATAATAACTGAAGACAATCTCACCTTTTACACGCTGTTTCCGCTCCGTTGGGTCATGGGACATGGCTAGGATGTTTAAAAAGGGGATCGAATATGTCGTTTAAATCAATTGTAAATAATATTCGATCAACCAATAAGGTCCTAGTAACAAGTGGGAAACCCTGGATTAAAGGTGAAACACGACTTTACCAGATGTAATGTGTAATTGTGATATCAAAATGAGAAAATATGCATATATGAAGCAGAATGATGCGGGAACTCAGCGAGAATGAATAAAAGAATAATCAGGAAGCTGGAGGAGAAGTGTCATGCTGGCTAGGCTAGACAATGACGGGTGAACACTCGCAGGGACGTTGCGATGCAAGATTTATTCAAACAAAACAGGGGAAAACACAAGAGTGCAGCAATAACGCATGGGGTACTAAGCAGAACAAACGTGACAACGCAACATGGGCAAACTTGAAAGCCACCCGAGGCTGGTTGGTAGCTGGCGAGATAGGGAAGATAATGCTAGACCCAAACGTCACCGGCAGGGCCATTGAAACTAAAACGAGACACCGCGCTCGTCAGGCGCAACTAAACTTACTTGACTCGAACACTAGGGAATCGGTCGCCGAATCCTCCAGGCAACCAACCTGTCAACCAAAAAGCGAACTCCTCCTGAAGGTGAATCGGCTCTTACAGAGCGTACACTAGAGAACACCATAAACAGACCTAGAATCTCTGGAACAGCGAAGCCAACATACAGCTTGGCGTAGCAAGTACAATTCTCGGCAACGAGAACGTCCGTGTTAGCTCCCTTTAGAACCCAGCTCTCAAGTGACCTAACTCAAAACATGAAATGAACGTAAATGACACACTTGAACAAACATGGCGTTGTACATAAATGGCTGTGAACATAAAAGTCCTTGAACTTGAAGCCTGTGGAGCGCGGTTCGGGACCGCCCCCGGGGCGGGCACGGCGACGCGGACCTGACAAGAAGGACAAGATGTAAATAGAAAAAAACAGCTAAAATCGAACTGTTGGAGTACTAACAGTTTCACCTGTGGTCGAAAACAATTTCTAATAATAATAATAATAATAAAAATAATCATAATATTAACTGGCAACAATCACACCTTTCATACACTTTTCCGCTCAATCGGGTCATGGCACGTTGCTTGGCAGTTCAATGAAGGGAAATGTACCTTTGTAAGAATTGTTAAATTACACTCCATCAGTCAGTGATGTCGTATTTACACGGGGATAACATCTATAAATTATAGATGAATCAAGGGTTTAGCAGGTGTGTCTTTCCGTTGTTCCGCAGAGCTCCTCTCGTTAAGGTTCGAACGTAATACAAATTGTCAAGTCAAGTCAAATTTATTTGTATAGCGCTTTTTACAACTGTTGTCGTCACAGCTTTACATAATTAGTACTTAATAAAGAACAGAGACAGAGAAGAAAGAAGGAATAACATGAAGCGTCAAAGACCCCCGTGAGCAAGCCAACGGCGACAGTGGCAAGGAAAAACTCCCTCAGAGCTGGAGGAAGAAACCTTGGGAGGAACCAAGACTCACAAGGGTGACCCATCCTCCTCTGGCCAGACTGTTTTAAACATTAATGATAAAAATTACCAAAGCAGATACAACAGAAAGTTAATAGTGGTGATATTAATAGTGTCAGACAGGCACGAGTCCATCTAGGTTTCAGCACGGCCACCAAACAGGCAGCAGCGGCTGGCGGGTGAGCCATGGGTGGTGGCGGGTTGAGGGTGGACCCGCTGGCCGGACTGATAGGTGGCAGCTGGTTAAATGCAGGTAGAGGGGACCTCAGCGGGCAATCTTCCTGCAGATCGGGCTGGGTGGCCATTTACTCGGGGAAGGTAAAGAGAGAGAAGTTAGTTCTAAGAGGAATTTTATGTAGTGCAGAGAATGTTGAGAATCAGCATCTGGGTATGTCTGATGACTCCGGCAGGTCTGATTATCACAGCATAATTAAAAGTAGAGAGCCAGAAGGTAACACGGACATGGGTGTACCCTGAGAACACCAGCATCTATCTGCTCCACCGTCAACAAACCTGAGTGATCGCGTGTAAGCAGCGAGACGACAGCTCCAGCATCTCAGTGTACTACAATTCCCTGGGTCCGCGAACCCCTGGACCTGCAGCCCTTATCTAAGAAACATTAATTACCAAAAGCTAAACTAAACATATAAGTTTTCAGCTTAGATTTAAAGATTGAGACTGTGTCTGAGTCCCGAACATTATCTGGAAGGTTATTCCAGAGCTGGGGGGCTTTATAGGAAAAGGCTCTTCCCCCTGCTGAGGTTTTCTGAATTTTGGGAACGCGTAAGAGGCCAGCACCCTGAGATCTAAGTAGTCTTGATGGTTCGTAATATACTATAAGATCCTGCAGGTACTCAGGAGCGAGGCCATGTAGGGCTTTATACGTTAATAAAAGAATTTTGTATTCAATACGGAATTTAACTGGGAGCCAATGAAGTGCTGATAGAACTGGACTGATATGGTCAAATTTTCTAGCTTTAGTAAGGACCCTGGCTGCAGCATTTTGCTTATATCTTGCCATATCTTACTTCTGCGTAGTTTGAAGATAAATCATTTATCTTTACAAATTGGAAGCGTCCAGTTAGATATGATTGGAACCATGATAGGGCTGTCCCTGTGATTCCAACCATTTTCTCTAATCTTTCTAGTAATATAGAATGATCTATTGTATCAAAGGCTGCACAAAGGTCTAGTAGGACTAATAAAGATACGTAGCCTTGATCAGAGGCAAGAAGGAGATCATTCGTAATCTTCACTAGGGCTGTCTCTGTGCTGTGATTGAGTCTAAATCCAGACTGGAATTTCTCATACATGTCATTTACTCAGGTATAAGCAGAGTTGTTGGGCCACAGCTTTTTCTAATATCTTAGATACGAAGGTTAAGTTTGAGATGGGTCTATAATTAGATAATACGCTAGAATCAAGATTTGGTTTCTTGATTAAAGGTTTTATAACTGCTATTTTAAGGGTTTGGGGTACATGCCCAAGGCTAAGGGATGAATTTACAATTGTTAAAAGAGGTCCGATTATAATTGGGAGAATTTCATTTAGCAATTTAGAGGGAATCGGGTCGAGTGTACATGTTGTACAATTAGCTGAGGATATAATTTTTCCTAGTTCAGGCTGTGGAAGTGGGTAGAAGGCTTCCAGCCTTTGTTCTACAACCAAGTTATGTTCTAAAGCAACTACATCAGGTGACGGCCATGTTTGATTTAATAAGCAGGGTTGGATTTGTTGTCTAATATTTTCTATTTTATTATTAAAATAGTCCATAAAAACATGACTGGTTAAAGATGTTGGGATCTGGGGTTAAGTATCTGCCTGGCTTTTAGTAAGTTTAGAGATCTCATTAAAAAGAATTCTGGGATTGTTTTTGTTTTTCTCGATCAGCGAGTCCAGATACACTGAGAGAGCTTTAATGAGTGCCTTTCTATATTGACTAAGGCTGTCCTTCCACGCAGAGTGGAACACCTCTAGTTTGGTCGTCCGCCATTTACGCTCTAGTTTCCGCACTGTTTGTTTTAAGGTACGAGTTTGATCACTGTACCACGGTGCAAGCCTTTCTTGACTCATCATTTTATTTTTGAACAGTGCTACTTTGTCTAAGGTTGATCGAAGGGTATTCTCTAGATCGTTTGCTAATTTAACTAGCTCCGTTTGGTCTGACGGAGTGTAAGCTAAGGTCGAAAGGGGTGGGAGATTTTTAGTAAACTGTACAGCTGTCATTGGTGTTATTGTGCGCTTTAGGCAGTGTTGGGGAGAAGAATTTACATTTTGCCTTAGATGTAGCTCAAAGGAGATTAGATAATGGTCTGAAATTACTGAGCTTTGAGGTAGAATATTTAGCTGATCAATGCTAACACCCAGGGTCAGGACTAAATCTAGGGTATGATTACAGTAATGTGTGGGTCCAGTTATGTTTTGTATAATGCCAACAGAATCTAAAGTTGATACAAACGCCTTTGTTAATGGATCGTCTGCTTTTTCAAAGTGAATATTAAAATCTCCTACTATTAACTTTGTTGCTGCACACTGCCAAGTCTGCAGAAAAATTACTGAATTCTTTTAAAAATTCAGAGTAGGGCCCTGGAGGCCTATACATATTAATCAGTGAGAAAACATTTTTATTTGTGGCCGGATTTGATATATTAATGTAGATAAGCTCAAAAGAAGTGAAGGTGTTACAGTGTTTTTGAATAATCTCTAGTGTATTCTGATAGATTATACATACTCCACCTCCTCTGCCTGATAATCTAGGGCTATGTACATATTTATAGCCTGCGGGGGTGGCTTCATTTAGACCTATATATTGATCAGGTCTAATCCAGGTTTCGGTTAGGCAGAAAACATCTAGAAGCTAGTGCTAGCTCTCCCTGAGGCAACGGGGGGCAACTCTTGCTCTCTATCCTTCAGTAACCCCATGATGCACACCTCTAACTGCTCCACCTTTTCCACCAGAGAGCTAACTAACACACATTTAGTGCAAACACTATCATTATCACTAGCGGTGGGAAAAGGGTCTAGACTAAACATGCCACACTTCTCACACTCAAAAAGTCCAGCAACAGCCATAATAAAATACAAACTTACCGCTTTCAGCTGATTTAGGCACCGAAATAAGGTTGTTGTGGGGTACTCCGCTTTTAAATAAACCTGTGGACTGTAAACACAATCTAAAAGCAGTTACGAGGAAAAGCGCTAGAAAGTGATAGAAAGGCCCCACCCAGACTTATAACTCTCTGTATGTTACACTACAGATAAGACATTTACAACTGGGGTTCACAATGATGGTGACCATTGGTCAGTTCCTGATTGGATAACGTGGAAATATGCTGATTAACTGAGTTACCATCAACGTGAAATCTGGAGCATCAAGCTAAGATGGACGGGATAAGCAGTGACCTCTGTTTGAGGGTAGATTCAGGAGGGTTTACTCTCTGTAATCAAAAAACTGCAGTAGGTGTGATAAACTCTTCCCACACTGCACCCATGTGCTAGTACAGGCTGACCCACATCTGCAGCTGTTCTTTTCTCTCTATGAGGTTCTAGGTAGTTCAGTGCTGGTTTTCAGGTTCAGGGTAAGTGCCGTTGACTCTAAGCTGATTACAGACAGCTTTTCAGAATATTCTCTGATCAGTTTAACTGGAGAACTTTACTTCCTGTGTTTACTGACTTTCACACTGACGGTCAGAATTGGTCAGGTCGTCTAGGTGAAATGGTCATTTTCTGAGGAAGCCTGAAGTCTGGATCTCTCGAAATCTGAGTTTTTCCTCATGTTAGTCAAACAGGCTCTGCTATAAAAAAAAAAAAATAAAATAAAAATAAAAAAAAAAAAAAAAAAAACTCCACTGGCAGGTACTTCAGTACTAGTCTTCACCTTCATGGTAACTTTTGATCATATCCCAGCTTACCTGATCTGTAAGGACCTATAAAGCATGAGGAGCATTCAACATCCAGCCTTCATTCATCCTACAGTAAAACACCCAAATGCTGCCATAATAGATCCTATTTAACCCATTTAAGACAAATGTTTGTGCAGATATTTGCATATATTATAATCTATATATAAATATATTTGCATACTCAAACAAATGTAGCAAATTTAAATGAATGTAACCTGTATGTCTTACCAGCGCGTGCACAAATCCAGAGTCACACAGTTTAATCACGTTACAACAAATTACATTTATATACACTGTGTTGACAAAAGTATGTGGACACCTGCTCATGCAACGTCCAAAATCGAGAGCGGTAGCCAGGAGTTTGTCCTCATTTACTGCTGTAAAATGAATTTTGAAAAAGTTGATTGCATTCAACCTTTAGTGGGAGTATCAATGAGGTCAAATCCTGTGTTTCTCCACTCTATACTCCAGACCGTTCAATACTCACACCATCTCATCACCATGCTTACTAGCTGTACTACATCAGTAATTGGCCAATCAGCCAACCAGGTAAGTTGTTGGAGGGAGAGTGTCTGTAAAGGACAGGAAGAAGAAGGCCTCCACAGTCAGGTAGGCTACTCCAACTTTATAAACGATGGAAAGTGTAAAGATCAGAACAAGGACAGGATCTTCAGCACGTCCAGAGACTCTCCCAGCTTCACCTCTAAACCTATGGAGGAGAAACTGTTCACGGTTTAAATGTTAGTGTGGAGAACAGGAGCAGAACAGCACTGGAGTTGCTAGCATACATGCTAACAGTGTTTGCATTAGCTTCCCGGCTAGCTGGCTAGGACAGATCAACTCCGTAAATTGAACCTTTTATAGATTCTCAGTAAAAGGTTCAGGTCCATCAGGACATCCAGCTCTGACTCCTGTGGGTTCGTAGCTCAAGACAGATCCTTTTTAAAGTCTGTAGTGTTGGTGTTGTAGATACAGAGAACTGTCTGTGTTCCACCTGAGGCACCCGTGGAAGCTCAGCAGCATCTGTCCTACCTCACCTGCTGCTTCTGACGTCTCCAACACCACACGCCATTGATTGTAAGCAGCGCCCCCTGGTAGAAGAGGACTAGGATAAGATTGGACTCTCTGGAGCAGAAAAACATGAACTTACTGGCACCATGCCCAATGTCCGGCATGAGTCACCTGGATATAAAGCCCCCCACCATTGAGCTGTGGAGCAGTGTAACTGTCTTCTCTAGAACTTTTGGGATGAGGTGGAGTGGTGCTCATCCAACATACTGACTTCACTAATGTTCGTCATTGAAGGTGTTGGATAGTAATTTGGCATCCTACAGCACGCCAATCTTTATGTGTTCTGTTCATAATGCTGCTTTTCAAGCAAAATTCTTCTCTTCCTCCAGTTACTGCAAGACCCTCAAACTGAGCATATTACACTACAGTACATCTGCTGTTCCACTGGATGTTCTAAGACAAAGTGTAAACAAAGATGGCCACCCCACTTTTTAATTGAAAAGAAGGTTAGCTGAGCAGACCCCAGTAAGTTTGACAATAAGTGACAGTAAGTGAACAGCATTGTCTCAGTTGTCAGTAATAAAGTGGGTATTGTGTCTAGAACTGCTGAAATGTTCTAGATAGATTCTAATAAAATATATCCCAGCCCAAAGATTGTGAGGAAATTTTGAGAGCTTCATTCTTTTCAGCAGCTTTCATGAGCTTTTTATATTAGTATATTTAATGAGCAAACAACCAATTGCAATTAATATGAGTCTTTAAAAGGCATGTGATGTGACCGGTGTTCTCCATCGCGGTGGAGACAAGAAAAAGTGCAAAATCTGAGATTGTTCCACCATGATTGAGAAGACTGGAGCCGTAGACTAAGTCTCAGCATTGGAATGAAAAAAGGTGCTTAAAACTGAGTTTTTTTTTTCCTTCCACCTATAGCGTCTCTGGCTCTAGAAGCATTTTATTCTCCATTTGGCCTGGGGCACTCTCCGATCCACCGAGGACCAAGGAGCCCTTACCCAAAGTGGGCTAAGAACAAGATTGCATTGATTGGGCCAACCCAACTGCTCCGCTTTTCTGAGTGGAAGACGAAGGCAGGCCAACCCCATTCTTGAGTGGGACTTGAACACACTGACACTAAGTGGAGGTCAAGACAAACTGGGGCAACTCAAATGTATATTGTTCAGTTACTATTTTAAATCAAGGTTTCACACTGATGGTTACTTTTGCTCTTTTTAACCTGATTGGGTGAGGTGGAAATATGATGGAATTTTTTTAAACATGGATATCGTCTATAAAACAAGAGCTATGGTGTTTATTAAGGAGCACTTAAGAGCTAATAAGCTTACTTGAGAGAAAAATAAGAACATGAACCTCTTCAAACTAGATTATGTTAAGGATATAAGCGTAAGACTAGTTTTCACAGTGATGGTAACTAAGATAAACAATCTGATGTCTGGAAGAACAGAAAAACAAACAAACAAACAAAAACTAACAAAAAAAACATAATAATAATAATATAAAACATAATAATGATCTCCAATGGAGATTGGAGTGTGAAGTGTGGCAATCCTGACTGCTTCCTCCCCATTTCATTTAGTCCTGTATGTGGAAAAAAGTTTACTAAAGTGGCCAGTAGGGGGAAGCACAAGGCTGTGTTTTTAAAAAAAAGTGGCCCATGAGGGAAAGCATTAGGAAGGGGTTGAGAAAGGGGTGTGTAAAAACTTTTCAACATATAGTGCAAATTTATCTTCAGCATGATTTCAGCAGTGTACGCTTTAATGTTTCCTGACTGCAAGCAATGTCCTTATTTATGATTCATTAATTAAAAGTTTTAACCAAACCATGAAAACTAAAGCTCTTCTACCTGCAGTGTTTCTCCACTCTGGATTCCAAACTCATTCAACACCAACACCTTCCAAACCTCATGCTAACCAGCAATCATGGAAGTCCTGCTTTAGTCTTGAGACTTTAAACTCAGCGTTGTGTCTTGCAGCGAAAGGTGTTTAATTAGTGATGAACTTTTCCAACATGACACGCCTATTAATAGTGAGCCAATTCTTAGTTAATAGTTAATTCTTTTCTGCAGATTGTGTTCCTTCCTATTCGCTGATGCTGGAACATCAACATAACTCAGAGAATGACTTCAGCTCATTCATCTGCTGACTGACAGTAAGTGAACAGCAGCAGCTCAGTAATCAAGTTGGTATTGTGTCTAGAACTAAAGAAAAGTCAATAAATATATCCCAGCACAAAATCCATAAGGAGAGTGTCTGATGATCGACATCTTCATTCTTTCAAGCAGCTTTGATGATTCTAATACTGCAGTTTTTTTTTTTTTCTGGTAACCTGGTTGTCAGCTGGACATGGGCTCTAAGATCTTCATCTGCTCCAAACAGTCCAGTCTAGAAGATCAGCCCGAAGGATCATTTATCTGAGTTTCCGTCAGCCCACAGTGCTTTTGTGATTACTTCCCACAATGCAAAGCATTCACTACTTTATCCACATTCTCCCACCTTTTTGGAATATATTTTCCTGTTTAATGAGCAAGCAGCCAATCGGACATAGCAATTATGATGAGTCTTTGAAAGGTGCGTGATGTAAATGGTGTTCTCAATAGAGAAGACTGGAGCAGCAAACCAAGTCTTAGCATCAGAACAGAAAACCTGCTTAAAACTTTTGGAAAAAGGAGATTTTTTTTCTTTTATCTAAAGATCTGATAGAGCGGGGTTTGTGTTTGTCGCCCTTTCAGCCAGAGACCATGTAGTGCCCCTGACTCTAGGAGCATCTCATTCTTTCTCTCTGACCCACACAGGACCAGGAAAACCCTGCCCAAAATGGACAGAGAATGAGCTTGGAGTTTTTCTTTTCTGGATCAGCCTAACTGCACCTCCCCTATGTGTGGGAGAAGAAAGAAAGTCTGAAAGATTGGGTGTGGTGGAAATATGCTAATTATCTCTCTTACCATCAACGTAAAGTCAGGTTAAGATTGAGGGGAAGGCGGTCAGCTCTGTTTGTCACTAAAGGGACAGGTAGGCATCCTGTTCTACTCTGATAATTATCTCATTGTTTCATGTGTTTTAATCACAGCTAGCAATAACTAAAATGTGGGTCAGTTCTGTGTGTAAAGCCCAACCCACATCACACACCCAGAAACACATTCACAGGTTTGCTGCTTTCTGAAGTTATAAGTAGCTCAGTGCTTATCTTTCAGTTCATGGTAGATGCTTCTAATTCCTAGAAAATTATCATCAGTGTTAAGAATAGCAATCCTTATTTGATAGAAAAACAAGAACATACATTTAACTAGTCTAGACTTGATTACGTTAAGACTGTACATTGTGAGACTAGTTTTCACAATGACGGTAACTGAGATACACTGAGTCTGAGATATGGAATATCAGGAAAAAAAAACAACCCAGAATTTTTGGAATTGTACACTGCCGGACCCACATTAAAGATAAATTTGCACTATATGTTTTAAAGTTTGTGGACACCACTTCTCAATAGCTAATCCAATTAAGTAGCTTTGGGATAAGTTGTCTAACTGGAGACCCTATACATCTAACGCTAGCATTGTGGAATGGCATCAAAGGGTATAAAGCCCCCCAGCATTGAGCTGTGGAACAGTGGAATTGTGTTCTCTGGAATGATGGTTCTCCATCTAATACTTTTCGGATGAGTTGGGGATTTGAGGATGATGAGGTGGGGTGGTAATCCAACATCCTGCACCAGAATCTAGCAAAAAGCCATCTTCCTTGGACAGTAGAAACAGTTACTCCAACAAAGGCAGGATATGCTCTTTTTCAATATCCTTGATTGTAGAATAAATAATGAATGTGCAGGTGTCCAAATAATTTTTGTCCATATAGTGTAGCTCATTAGCATTATTGAAAGTATGTAACCATGCGGGAATATGGATCTACTGCACCAGAAGTTTATTCATGTCCATTATTCTTATTCTATACTTTATTATTTTTATTATAAATGTGTGTGGTTGTTTGCTCATATGAGCAGTTTTATGTCACACACACACAATCAAATTGCTCATATGATTCTCAGACGACTAACATTGTTACCTCAGACTAAGACAGGCTACCCTTAGCTGATATATTTTATTAGTTTGATATGGGCAAAGCTACAGCACACTTTTCTGTTTGTTAGCATGTAAAACTGAACTGCCAGCAGGAGCGCTAACCCTTCATGTAGCCTACTTTGATAGCTCCCTACTTTTCCACTGTCAACTGTGAAGATTCTGAGAGCCTCGTTAAATCCTAAAAGGACATGTCAACATTAAAATACACTGGGGGGGTTCTCTATAAAGCCAGCAAAGTCTCAGTTCACAGTAATAAAGTGCTATATAAATAACCAAATTTGGATTAAAGTGGGAATTGTGTCTAGAACTGCTGAAATGTTCTACATCAATATATCACAGCACAAAGATCATGAATAATGGCTTGGTGTTTGAGATCTTCAAACACTGCAGTTCTGTTTCAGGAACCTGGTTTTCAGCTGGATCTGGGCTTCTGGATCTTCATCTGCACTGAAGAGACCAGTCTGGAAGGTCAGCGTGAGGACTCATTTATCTGAGCTTCTTCCCTTAACGCAAAGCCTCCACTTCATCATCCATGCTCTCCCATTCCTTATTCTAGAAGATCAGATGGTGTGGGTTTTCTGAGCAATTCATTTTCCGTTTGGCCTGGTGCCCTCAGTAAACCACATATGACCCTCAGCCCTACGCATGCTGGGCAGATAACAAGGTTTGGTTCATTTGGGAAAGCCCCAAGACTCTTTTTCTGTCAGATGAAAAAGAAGAAGTCATGCCGTACAGAAAGTCTCTCTTCTGAATCTCCCCTGCCTAAAGAATAAATCAAAATGATCCAACCCAGACTGAGATCATATGAGCTTCAGAGCTCTGACTATTTTAGAGCAAGGTTTAACTCTGATGGTTGGTTATTACTATGGGGACAGATAGTCATCGTCGAATTACATTCGATCTGTCAGTGAGATGGTACTTACAAGTGGGGATACTTGGGATGGTAGATGGAACACGACTTGACCAGATGTGAAGTTGCTGTGGTAGAAAACAGAGAAAAAGTTACATAAATCAAGCAGAATAAGAAGGTAGGTTACTGGCATGTTTTACGAGCCATTTTCGCTCTGGTTGGTCATCGCATTTTGCTAGGCTTCTTAATAATGGATATTGCGTTTTTAGGAAGTTTAAATTACATTCGATCTGTCAGTAAGGTCGTATTTACAAGTACTTGGGATTGTAGATGCAACGGGACTTGACAAGATGTGAAGTGTAACTGTGGTATAAAAATAAAAAAAATGTACATAAATGAAGGACAATGAGGCGGAAACTCCGCGAAATGCTTGTGAAATTTAAATAGTTAAAAGGGAGCTGGAGGAGAAGGACAAGAAATAATTAACAAAGCAACACCCAAAACCAAGCTACTAAAATAGTTACAGTTGGTTCAGTGAAAAAGTTCAAAGGCAGCTGGAGAAGAAGGACAAGACATATTTAACAAAGCAACACCCAAAACCAAGCTACTGAAACAGTTACAGTTTTAGATGTGGTGTAAAACAGAATGTAATAGGAAAAACTTAACCATAATAATATTGGCACACAAAGTGCCTCTTTAACATGCTTTTGTCTCTCCGTTTGGTCATCGTACATTTGATAGGCATCGTAATAATGGATAAGTCGGTATTTACCAAGTTTAAATTACATTCGATTTGTCAGTGAGGTCGAATTTACAAGTGGGGATACTTGCGATTGTAGATGGAACAAGACTTGACTAGATGTGAAGTGTAACTGTGGTATAAAAATGAAAAATATATACATACATATAGCAGAATGAGGCGGGATTTCAGAAAGAAGGTATTGAAGTGTAAATAGTTGAAAGGGAGCTGGAGCAGAAAGACAAGGAGTAATTTACAAAAAACAAACCTAAAACCAAGCTACTGGAATAGTTACAGTTCCAGATGTGGTGGAAAACACATTCGAATATTAATAAAAAATAATTATAATAATAATAATAATAATAATTGGGACAAGAATGGCGTATTTTATACGCTTTTGACGCTCCGTTTGGTCATCGTACTTTGATAGGCTTCTTAATAATGGATATTTCGGTATCCATTCGGTAAGTTTAATTTACATTCGATCTGTCAGGAGGGTCGTATTCACAAGTGGGGATACTTGGAAATGTAGATGGAACACGACTTGACCAGATGTGAAGTGTACCTGTGGTATAAACATGAGAAAATATAATAAATCAAGCATAATGAGGCGTGAACTCAGCGAGAAGGTAAAGAAATGTAAATAGTTAAAAGGGAACTAGAGTAGAAAGACAAGGAGTAATTAACAAACCACGACCTAATACCAAGCTACTGGAATAGATACAGTTTCAGATGTGGTGGAAAACATATTTGAATATTAATAAAAATAATAATTCGAATAATAATTTGGAAAAAACAGCGTCTTTTATTAGCATTTGTCGCTCCGTTTGGTCATCATACTTTGATAGGCTTCTAAATAGTGGATATTTCGGTATTTACGAAGTTTAACTTACATTCCATCTGTCAGGAAGGTTATATGTACAAGTGGGGATACTTGGGAATGTAGATGCAACTCAAATTGACCAGATGTGAAGTGTAACTATGGTATAAAAATGATAAAATAAATCAAGCAGAATGAGGCGGGAGCTCAGCGAGAAGGTAGTTAAGTGTAAATAGTTAAAAGGGAACTAGAGTAGAAAGACAAGGAGTAATATGTCATGCTGGCTAGGCGAGACAAGGGAACACTCGCAGGGACAGAGCAATGCAGAGAAACAGTCTTTAATGACAAAACCAAAATGAACAAACACAAACAAAACGAGGCAGCAAAGTACAGGGTCCAATAAACAGAAACAGAAAACAAACAGGTGACAACTGAAACGGGGATAAACCTGGAAAACCACCTGAGTCTGGAAAGCAGTCCGGGAGCAAAGCGAAAGGGGACAAATCAAACGGGGGGAGGAAGGCTAGAACGCAACAGAACCAACGAAACTAACAACCAAAAACCTCACCCCAAAACCGCGCTCGTCAGGCGCCGATGAACTTACTCGACTCAGGTGCAAGGGAACCGGACGCCAAATCACCCTGGCAACCAACCGGTGAACCAGACAGCGAACTCCTGAACGTGAAACCGCTCCGATAGAGCATATACTACTTGAACTTGTAGACCTCCCTAGAAGTCTCCAGAACCTGAAGCCAACCTTACAGCTTGGCATCACAAGAGTAATTCTTGGCGCCGAGGCATCTGCGTTTGCTCCCTTTGTACCCCAGCACACAGGTGAAACAAATCAGACGTAAACAGAAAACATGGCGCCTTACTGCGACCGCTGTCAACATAAAAGTCCTTAGTGAGAAAACCAACGGGAGGAACAGAAAGTACGTGAACACTGAAATTAACCCAACATTGACTGAAAAGTTCCGAGGAGCCTGTGGACCCCCCTGGGGGGGGGGGGGGGGGGGGGCGGCGCCGCAGGGCTGACATAATAAACAAAAAACACAACCTAAAACCAAGCTACTGCAATAGTAACAGTTTCAGATGTGGTGGAAAACACATTCGAATATTAATAAAAAAATAATTCGAATAATAATTTGGAAAAAAACAGCGTCTTTTATTAGCATTTGTCGCTCCGTTTGGTCATCGTACTTTGATAGGCTTCTAAATAGTGGATGTTTCGGTATTTAGGAAGTTTAAATTACATTCGATCTATGAGGGAGGTCGAATTTACAAGTGGGATAACTTGCGATTGTAGATGGAACACGACTTGACCAGATGTGAAGTGTAACTGTGGTATAAAAATAATAAAATAAATCAAGCAGAATGAGGCGGGAACTCAGCGAGGTAAAGAAGTGTAAATAGTTAAAAGGGACCTGGAGAATTAAAACAAGGAATAATTAACAAAACACAACCTAATACCAAGCTACTGGAATAGTTACTGTTTCATATGTGGTGTAAAACACATTGTAATATGAAAAAAAAAATAATAAAAATAATTGCCACAAAAAGTGCGTCTTTTACATGCTTTTGTCGCTCCGTTTGGTCATCGGACTTTGATAGGCTTCCTAATAATGGATTTGTCTTCATTTAGAAAGTTTAAATTACAATAGTTACAGTTTCAGGTGTGGTGGAAAACACATTCGAATATTAATAAAAAATAATTATAATAATAATAATAATTGGGACACAAATTGAGTCTTTTACACGCTTTTGTCGCTCCGTTTGGTCATCGTACTTTGATAGGCTTCTTAATAATGGATATTTCGGAATTTACATTCGATCTGTCAGGAAGGTCATGTTTACAAGTGGGGATACTTGGGAATGTAGATGGAACAAGACTTGACCAGATGTGAAGTGCAACTGTAGTATAAAAATGAAAAAAATATACATACATCAAGCAGAATGAGGCGGGAACTCACCGAGAAGGTAAAGAATTGTAAATAGTTAAAAGGGACCTGGAGAATAAAAACAAGGAATAATTAACAAAACACAACGTAATACCAAGCTACTGGAATAGTTACTGTTTCATATGTGGTGTAAAACACATTGTAATATGAAAATAATGATAATAATAATAATTGGCACAAAACGTGCGTCTTTTACACGCTTTTGTCGCTCCGTTTGGTCATCGTACTTTGATAGGCTTCTTAATAATGGATAAGTGGGTATTTTGGAAGTTTAAATTACATTCGATCTGTCAGGGAGATCGAATTTAAAAGTGGGGATACTTGGGATTGCAGATGGAACACGACTTGACCATATGTGAAGTGTAACGGTGGAATAAAAATGATAAAATATAAGAAATCAAGCAAAATGAGGCGGGACCTCAGCGAGAAGGCAAAGAAGTGTAAATAGTTAAAAGGGACCTGGAGAATAAAAACAAGGAATAATTAATAAAACACAACCTAATGCCAAGCTACTGGAATAGATACAGTTTCATATTTGGTGTAAGACACATTGTAATATGCAAAAATAATCAAAATAATAATAATTGGGGGGTAAATGGCGTCTTGTATACGCTTTTGTCGCTCCGTTTGGTCATCGTACTTTGATAGGCTTCCTAACAATGGATTTGTCTTCATTTAGAAATTTTAAATTACATTCGATCTGTCAGGGAGGTCGAATTTACAAGTGGGGATACTTGGGATTGTAGATGGAACACAACTTGACCAGATGTGAAGTGTAACTGTGGTATAAAAATGATAATATATAATAAATCAAGCAGATTGAGGCGGGAACTCAGCGAGAACTTAATGAAGTGTAAATAGTTAAAAGGGACCTGGAGGAGAGAGACAAGTAGTACTAAACAAACACAACCTAAACCAAGCTACTGGAATAGTAACAGTTTCAGATGTGGTGGAAAACACATTCGAGTATTAATAAAAAAATAATTCGAATAATAATTTGGAAAAAACAGCGTCTTTTATTAGCATTTGTCGGTCCGTTTGGTCATCGTACTTTGATAGGCTTCTAAATAGTGGATGTTTCGGTATTTAGGAAGTTTAAATTACATTCGATCTGTCAGGGAGATCGAATTTAAAAGTGGGGATACTTGGGATTGCAGATGGAACACGACTTGACCATATGTGAAGTGTAACGGTGGAATAAAAATTATCAAATATAAGAAATCAAGCAAAATGAGGCGGGACCTCAGCGAGAAGGCAAATAAGTGTAAATAGTTAAAAGGGACCTGGAGAATAAAAACAAGGAATAATTAACAAAACACAACCTAATGCCAAGCTACTGGAATAGATACAGTTAGATACAGTTTCATATTCAAGCTCAACAAACTGATCAGGAAAGCTGGATCAGTCCTGGGCTGCTCTCTGGAAGGCTTTGAGGTGGTTGTAGAAAGGAGGACTCTGAGCAAACTCACTGCCATTCTGGAGAACACTTCCCACCCCCTCCATGATCTACTGGTCAAGCAGCGGAGCACTTTCAGTAACAGGCTCCTTCAGCTCCGCAGCAGTAAGGAACGGTACAGGAGATCGTTTCTCCCAACAGCGATCTCGCTGTACAACGCCTCGTCACTGTGCCGGGACATTATTGTGCACTGAGTGTACTAATAGAACAGTCCCGCTGTTTCTCAATCGGACACTTTTTCTGTTCATCAGTATGTACTGCCACACAGCTCTGTCATCTGCACTGCCACTTTAAACTCTATACTGTAATGATACCCCATGATGTAATGATACCCCATGATAATGATAATGAGGTGGGATTTCAGAAAGAAGGTATTGAAGTGTAAATAGTTGAAAGGGAACTGGAGGAGAAAGATAAGGAGTAATTAACAAAACACAACCTAAAACCAAGCTACTGGAATAGTTACAGTTTCAGATGTGGTGGAAAACACATTCGAATATTACTAAAATATGATTAGAATAATTTGATAGGCTTCCTAATAATGGATAAGTCGGTATTTAGGAAGTTCAAATTACACTCGATCTGTCAGGGAGGTCGAATTTACAAGTGGGACAACTTGCGATTTTAGATGGAACACGACTTGACCAGATGTGAAGTGTAACTGTGTTATAAAAATGATAAAATATAATAAATCAAGCAGAATGAGGCGGGAACTCACCGAGAAGGTAAAGAAGTGTAAATAGTTAAAAGGGACCTGGAGAATAAAAACAAGGAATAATTAACAAAACACAACCTAATACCAAGCTACTGGAATAGTCACTGTTTCATATGTGGTGTAAAACACATTGTAATATGAAAAAAAAAAAAAAAAATAATAATAATAATAATTGCCACAAAAAGTGCGTCTTTTACATGCTTTTTCGCTCCGTTTGGTCAACAGAAAACATGGCGCCTTACTGCGACCGCTGTCAACATAAAAGTCCTTAGTCAGAAAACCAACGGGAGGAACAGAAAGTGTTGACATAATAAACAAAACACAACCTAAAACCAAGCTACTGGAATAGTTACAGTTTCAGATGTGGTGGAAAACACATTCGCATATTAATATAAAATAATTAGAATAATAATTGGGACACAAATTGAGTCTTATACACGCTTTTGTCGCTCCGTTTGGTCATCGTACTTTGATAGGCTTCTTAATAATGGATATTTCGGAATTTACATTCGATCTGTCAGGAAGGTCACGTTTACAAGTGGGGATACTTGGGAATGTAGATGGAACAAGACTAGACCAGATGTGAAGTGCAACTGTAGTATAAAAATGAAAAAAATATACATACATCAAGCAGAATGAGGCGGGAACTCACCGAGAAGATAAAGAAGTGTAAATAGTTAAAAGGGACCTGGAGAATAAAAACAAGGAATAATTAACAAAACACAACCCAATACCAAGCTACTGGAATAGTTACTGTTTCATATGTGGTGTAAAACATATTGTAATATGAAAATAATAATAATAATGATAATTGCCAAAAAAAGTGCGTCTTTTACACGCTTTTGTCGCTCCGTTTGGTCATCGTACTTTGATAGGCTTCCTAACAATGGATTTGTCTTCATTTAGAAATTTTAAATTACATTCGATCTGTCAGGGAGGTCGAATTTACAAGTGGGGATACTTGGGATTGTAGACGGAACACAACTTGACCAGATGTGAAGTGTAACTGTGGTATAAAAATGATAATATATAATAAATCAAGCAGATTGAGGCGGGAACTCAGCGAGAAGGTATTGAAGTGTAAATAGTTAAAAGGGACCTGGAGAAAAAAAGACAAGGAGTACTAAACAAAACTCAACCTAAAACCAAGCTACTGGAATAGTTACAGTTTCAGATGTGGTGGAAAACACATTCGAATATTAATAAAAAATAATTATAATAATAATTTGGACAAAAATGGCGTCTTTTACACGTTTTTGTCGCTCCGCTTGGTCATCGTACTTTGATAGGCTTCTTAATAATGGATATTTCGGTATTAACGAAGTTTAATTTATATTCGATCTGTCAGGAAGGTCGAATTTACAAGTGGGGATACTTGGGATTGTAGATGGAACACGACTTGACCAGTTGTGAAGTGTAACTGTGGTATAAAAATGAAAAAAATATACATACATCAAGCAGAATGAGGTGGGATTTCAGCAAGAAGGTATTGAAGTGAAAATAGTTAAAAGGGAACTGGAGGAGAAAAACAAGGAATAATTAACAAAACACCACCTAATACCAAGCTACTGGCACAGAAACAGTTTCATATGTGTTGTAAAAAACATTGTAATATGAAAAAATAATAGTAATAATAATTGGCACAAAAAGTGCATCTTTTACATGCTTTTTCGCTCCGTTTGGTCATCGTACTTTGATAGGCTTCTTAATAATGGATAAGTCGGTATTTAGGAAGTTTAAATTACATTCGATCTGTCAGGGAGATCGAATTTATAGGTGGGGATACTTGGGATGGTAGATGGAACACAACTTGACCAGATGTGAAGTGTAACTGTGGTATAAACATGAGAAAATATAAAAAATCAAGCAGAATGAGGCGGGACCTCAACGAGAAGGCAATGAAGTGTCAATAGTTAAAAGTGACCTGGAGAAGAAGGACAATGAGTAATTAACAAAAACAACCTAAAACCAAGCTACTGGAATAGTTAAAGTTTCAGATGTGGTGGAAAACACATTCGAATATTAATAAAAAATAATAATAATAATTGGGACACAAATGGCGTCTTTTATACGCTTTTGTCGCTCCGTTTGGTCATCGTACTTTGATAGGCTTCTTAATAATGGATATTTCGGTATTTAGGAAGTTTAATTTCCATTCGATCTGTCAGAAAGGTCATATTTACAGGTGGGGATACTTGGGAATGTAGATGGAACAAGACTTGATCAGATGTGAAGTGTAACTGTGGTAAAAAATGATAAAATACAATAAATCAAGCAGAATGAGGCGGGAACTCAGCAAGAAGGTAAAGAAGTGTAAATAGTTAAAAGGGAACTAGAGTAGAAAGACAAGGAGTAATTAACAAACCACCACCCAATACCAAGCTACTGGAATAGTTACAGTTTCATATTTGGTGTAAAACACATTGTAATATGCAAAAGTAATCATAATAATAAAAATTGGGACAAAAATGGCGTCTTTTATACGCTTTTGTCGCTCCGATTGGTCATCGTACTTTGATAGGCTTCCTAATAATGAATTTGTCGTTAATAAGGAAGTTCAAATTACATTCGATCTTTCAGGGAGATCGAATTTACAAGTGATGATACTTGGGATTGTAGATGGAACACTACTTGAGTGTAACTGTGGTATAAAAATGATAAAATATAATAAATCAAGCAGAATGAGGCGGGAACTCAGCGAGAAGGTATTGAAGTGTAAATAGTTAAAAGGGACCTGGAGATAAAAAGACAAGGAGTACTAAACAAAACTCAACCTAAAACCAAGCTACTGGAATAGTTACAGTTTCAGATGTGGTGGAAAACACATTCGAATATTAATAAAAAATAATTATAATAATAATTGGGACAAAAATGGCGTCTTTCACACGTTTTTGTCGCTCCGCTTGGTCATCGTACTTTGATAGGCTTCTTAATAATGGATATTTCGGTATTAACGAAGTTTAATTTACATTCGATCTGTCAGGAGGGTCATATTTAGAAGTGGGGATACTTGGGAATGTAGATGGAACACGACTTGACCAGTTGTGAAGTGTAACTGTGGTATAAAAATGAAAAAAATATACAAACATCAAGCAGAATGAGGTGGGATTTCAGCAAGAAGGTATTGAAGTGAAAATAGTTAAAAGGGAACTGGAGGAGAAAAACAAGGAATAATTAACAAAACACCACCTAATACCAAGCCACTGGCACAGAAACAGTTTCATATGTGTTGTAAAAAACATTGTAATATGAAAAAATAATAGTTATAATAATTGGCACAAAAAGTGCATCTTTTACATGCTTTTTCGCTCCGTTTGGTCGTCGTACTTTGATAGGCTTCTTAATAATGGATAAGTCGGTATTTAGGAAGTTTAAAATACATTCGATCTGTCAGGGAGATCGAATTTATAAGTGGGGATACTTGGGATGGTAGATGGAACACAACTTGACCAGATGTGAAGTGTAACTGTGGTATAAACATGAGAAAATATAATAAATCAAGCAGAATGAGGCGGGAACTCAGCGAGAAGGTAATGAAGTGTAAATAGTTAAAAGGGACCTGGAGCAGAAAGACAAGGAGGAATTTACAAAACACAACCTAGAACCAAGCTACTGAAATAGTTACAGTTTCAGATGTGTTGGAAAACACATTCGAATATTAATTAAAAAATAATAAGAATAATAATTGGGACAAAAATGGCGTCTTTTATGCGATTTCGTCGCTCCGCTTGTTGATCGTACTTTGATAGGCTTCTTAATAATGGATATTTCGGTATTTAGGAAGTTTAATTTATATTCGATCTGTCAGGGAGGTCGAATTTACAAGTCGGGATACTTGGGATAGTAGATGGAACACGACATGACCAGATGTGAAGTGTAACTGTGGTATAAAAATGATCAAATATGATAAATCAAGCAGAATGAGGCGGGATTTCAGCAAGAAGGTAGTGAAGTGTAAATTGTTAAAAGGGAATTGGAGAACAAATACAAGGAATAATTAACAAAACACCACCTAATACCAAGCTACTGGAATATTTACATTTTCATATGTGGTGTAAAACACATTGTAAAATGAAAAAAATTATAATAATAATAATATTAATAATTGGCACAAAAAGTGCGTCTTTTACATGCTTTTTCGCTCCGTTTGGTCATCGCACTTTGATAGGCTTCTTAATAATGGATTTGTCTTATTTAGGAAATTTAAATTAAATTCGATCTGTCAGGGAGGTCGAATTTACAAGTGGGGATACTTGGGATAGTAGATGGAACACAACTTGACCAGTCGTGAAGTGTAACTGTGGTAGAAAAATGATAAAATATAAGAAATCAAGCAGAATGATGCGGAAAATCAGCAAGAAGATAAATAAGTGTAAATAGTTAAAAGGGAGCTGGAGGATAAAAACAAGGAATAATTAAAAAAACACCACCTAATACCAAGCTACTGGAATAGTTACAGTTTCAGATGTGTTGGAAAACACATTGTAATGTGAAAAAAAATTAGAATAATAATAATAATAATAACAACAACAATAATAATAATAATAATAATAACAACAATAATAATAATTGACACAAAAAACGTGCGTCTTTTATATGCTTTTCGCTCCGTTTGGTCATCGTACTTTGATAGGCTTCTTAATAATGGATAAGTCGGTATTTAGCAAGTTTAATTTACATTCGATCTGTCACGAAGGTCATATTTACAAGTGGGGATAATTGGGAATGTAGATGGAACAAGACTTGACCAGATGTGAAGTGTAACGGTGGAATAAAAATGAGAAAATATAATAAATCAAGCAGAATGAGGCGGGAACTCAGAGAGAAGGTAATGAAGTCTAAATAGTTAAAAGGGACCTGGAGCAGAAAGACAAGGAGTAATTTACAAAAGATAACCTAAAACAAGCTACTGGAATAGATACAGTTTCAGATGTGGTGGAAAACACATTCGAATATTAATAAAAAATAATTCGAATAATAATTGGGACAAAAATGGCGTCTTTTATACGCTTTTGTCGCTCCGTTTGGTGATCGTACTTTGATAGGCTTCTTAATAATTGATTTTTCGGTATTTACGAAGTTTAATTTACATTCGATCTGTCAGGAGGGTCATATTTACAAGTGGGGATACTTAAGAATGTAGATGGAACACGACTTGACCAGACGTGAAATGTAACTGTGGTATAAAAATGAAAAAAAATATATACATACATCAAGCAGAATGAGGCGGGATTTCAGAAAGAAGGTATTGAAGTGTAAATAGTTGAAAGGGACCTGGAGGAGAAAGACAAGGAGTAATTAACAAAACACAACCTAAAACAAGCTACTGGAATAGTTACAGTTTCAGATGTGGTGGAAAACACATTCGAATATTAATAAAAAATAATTATAATAATAATAATTGGGACAAAAATGTCGTCTTTTCTTCGCTTTTTTCGCTCCGTTTTTTCATCGTACTTTGATAAGCTTCCTAATAATGAATTTGTCGTTATTTAGGATGTTTAAATTACATTCGATCTGTGAGGGAGGTCGAATTTACAAGTGGGGATACTTGGGAATGTACATGGAACTCAACTTGACCAGATGTGAAGTGTAACTGTGGTATAAAAATAATCAAATAAATCAAGCAGAATGAGGCGGGAACTCAGCGAGAAGGAAATGAAGTGTAAATAGGTAAAAGGGACCTGGAGAAGAAAGATACGGAGTAATTAACAAAACACAACCTAAAACCAAGCTACTGGAATAGTTACAGTTTCAGATGTGGTGGAAAACACATTCGAATATTAATAAAATATAATTAGAATAATTTGATAGGCTTCCTAATAATGGATAAGTCGGTATTTAGGAAGTTCAAATTACACTCGATCTGTCAGGGAGGTCGAATTTACAAGTGGGACAACTTGCGATTTTAGATGGAACACGACTTGTAAAGATGTGAAGAGTAACTGTGGTATAAAAATGATAAAATATAATAAATCAAGCAGAATGAGGCGGGAACTCACCGAGAAGGTAAAGAAGTGTAAATAGTTAAAAGGGACCTGGAGAATTAAAACAAGGAATAATTAACAAAACACAACCCAATACCAAGCTACTGGAATAGTTACTGTTTCATATGTGGTGTAAAACACATTGTAATTTGAAAAAAATAATAATCATAATAATAGCCACAAAAAGTGCGTCTTTTACATGCTTTTGTCGCTCCGTTTGGTCATCGGACTTTAATAGGCTTCCTAATAATGGATTTGTCTTCATTTAGAAAGTTTAAATTACATTCGATCTGTCAGGGAGGTCGAATTTACAAGTGGGGATACTTGGGATTGTAGATGGAACACAACTTGACCAGATATGAAGTGCGAGAACTTAATGAAGTGTAAATAGTTAAAAGGGAGCTGGAGCAGAAAGACAAGGAGTAATTTACAAAAAACAAACCTAAAACCAAGCTACTGGAATAGTTACAGTTTCAGATGTGGTGGAAAACACATTCGAATATTAATAAAAAATAATTATAATAATAATAATAATAATTTGGACAAGAATGGCGTCTTTTATACGCTTTTGTCGCTCCGTTTGGTCATCGTACTTTGATAGGCTTCCTAATAATGAATTTGTCGTTAATAAGGAAGTTCAAATTACATTCGATCTTTCAGGGAGATCGAATTTACAAGTGGGGATACTTGGGATTGTAGATGGAACACTACTTGACCAGATATGAAGTGTAACTGTGGTATAAAAATGATAAAATATAATAAATCAAGCAGAATGAGGCGGGAACTCAGCGAGAAGGTATTGAAGTGTAAATAGTTAAAAGGGACCTGGAGAAAAAAAGACAAGGAGTACTAAACAAAACTCAACCTAAAACCAAGCTACTGGAATAGTTACAGTTTCAGATGTGGTGGAAAACACATTCGAATATTAATAAAAAATAATTATAATAATAATTGGGACAAAAATGGCGTCTTTCACACGTTTTTGTCGCTCCGCTTGGTCATCGTACTTTGATAGGCTTCTTAATAATGGATATTTCGGTATTTAGGAAATTTAATTTACATTCGATCTGTCAGGAGGGTCATATTTAGAAGTGGGGATACTTGGGAATGTAGATGGAACACGACTTGACCAGTTGTGAAGTGTAACTGTGGTATAAAAATGAAAAAAATATACATACATCAAGCAGAATGAGGTGGGATTTCAGCAAGAAGGTATTGAAGTGAAAATAGTTAAAAGGGAACTGGAGGAGAAAAACAAGGAATAATTAACAAAACACCACCTAATACCAAGCTACTGGCACAGAAACAGTTTCATATGTGTTGTAAAAAACATTGTAATATGAAAAAATAATAGTAATAATAATTGGCACAAAAAGTGCATCTTTTACATGCTTTTTCGCTCCGGTTGGTCATCGTACTTTGATAGGCTTCTTAAATATGGATAAGTCGGTATTTAGGAAGTTTAAATTACATTCGATCTGTCAGGGAGATCGAATTTATAAGTGGGGATACTTGGGATGGTAGATGGAACACAACTTGACCAGATGTGAAGTGTAACTGTGGTATAAACATGAGAAAATATAAAAAATCAAGCAGAATGAGGCGGGACCTCAACGAGAAGGCAATGAAGTGTCAATAGTTAAAAGTGACCTGGAGAAGAAGGACAATGAGTAATTAACAAAAACAACCTAAAACCAAGCTACTGGAATAGTTAAAGTTTCAGATGTGGTAGAAAACACATTCGAATATTAATAAAAAATAATAATAATAATTGGGACATAAATGGCGTCTTTTATACGCTTTTGTCGCTCCGTTTGGTCATCGTACTTTGATAGGCTTCTTAATAATGGATATTTCGGTATTTAGGAAGTTTAATTTCCATTCGATCTGTCAGAAAGGTCATATTTACAGGTGGGGATACTTGGGAATGTAGATGGAACAAGACTTGATCAGATGTGAAGTGTAACTGTGGTATAAAAATGATAAAATACAATAAATCAAGCAGAATGAGGCGGGAACTCAGCAAGAAGGTAAAGAAGTGTAAATAGTTAAAAGGGAACTAGAGTAGAAAGACAAGGAGTAATTAACAAACCACCACCCAATACCAAGCTACTGGAATAGTTACAGTTTCATATGTGGTGTAAAACACATTGTAATATGCAAAAGTAATCATAACAATAAAAATTGGGACAAAAATGGCGTCTTTTATACGCTTTTGTCGCTCCGATTGGTCATCGTACTTTGATAGGCTTCCTAATAATGAATTTGTCGTTAATAAGGAAGTTCAAATTACATTCGATCTTTCAGGGAGATCGAATTTACAAGTGGGGATACTTAGGATTGTAGATGGAACACTACTTGAGTGTAACTGTGGTATAAAAATGATAAAATATAATAAATCAAGCAGAATGAGGCGGGAACTCAGCGAGAAGGTATTGAAGTGTAAATAGTTAAAAGGGACCTGGAGAAAAAAAGACAAGGAGTAGTAAACAAAACTCAACCTAAAACCAAGCTACTGGAATAGTTACAGTTTCAGATGTGGTGGAAAACACATTCGAATATTAATAAAAAATAATTATAATAATAATTGGGACAAAAATGGCGTCTTTCACACGTTTTTGTCGCTCCGCTTGGTCATCGTACTTTGATAGGCTTCTTAATAATGGATATTTCGGTATTTAGGAAATTTAATTTACATTCGATCTGTCAGGAGGGTCATATTTAGAAGTGGGGATACTTGGGAATGTAGATGGAACACGACTTGACCAGTTGTGAAGTGTAACTGTGGTATAAAAATGAAAAAAAATATACATACATCAAGCAGAATGAGGTGGGATTTCAGCAAGAAGGTATTGAAGCGAAAATAGTTAAAAGGGAACTGGAGGAGAAAAACAAGGAATAATTAACAAAACACCACCTAATACCAAGCCACTGGCACAGAAACAGTTTCATATGTGTTGTAAAAAACATTGTAATATGAAAAAATAATAGTTATAATAATTGGCACAAAAAGTGCATCTTTTACATGCTTTTTCGCTCCGTTTGGTCATCGTACTTTGATAGGCTTCTTAATAATGGATAAGTCGGTATTTAGGAAGTTTAAAATACATTCGATCTGTCAGGGAGATCGAATTTATAAGTGGGGATACTTGGGATGGTAGATGTAACACAACTTGACCAGATGTGAAGTGTAACTGTGGTATAAACATGAGAAAATATAATAAATCAAGCAGAATGAGGCGGGAACTCAGCGAGAAGGTAATGAAGTGTAAATAGTTAAAAGGGACCTGGAGCAGAAAGACAAGGAGGAATTTACAAAACACAACCTAGAACCAAGCTACTGAAATAGTTACAGTTTCAGATGTGTTGGAAAACACATTCGAATATTAATTAAAAAATAATAAGAATAATAATTGGGACAAAAAGGGCGTCTTTTATGCGATTTCGTCGCTCCGCTTGTTGATCGTACTTTGATAGGCTTCTTAATAATGGATATTTCGGTATTTAGGAAGTTTAATTTATATTCGATCTGTCAGGGAGGTCGAATTTACAAGTCGGGATACTTGGGATAGTAGATGGAACACGACCTGACCAGATGTGAAGTGTAACTGTGGTATAAAAATGATAAAATACAATAAATCAAGCAGTATGAGGCGGGAACTAAGCGAGAAGGTAGTGAAGTGAAAATAGTTAAATGGGAGCTGGAGAAGAAAAACAAGGAATATTTAACAAAACACCACACAATACCAACCTTCTGGAATAGTTACAGTTTCATATTTGGTGTAAAACACATTGTAATATGCAAAAATAATCATAATAATAATAATAATTGAGGAAAAAAATAGCGTCTTTTGTTAGCTTTTGTCGCTCCGTTTGGTCATCGTACTTTGATAGGCTTCTTAATAATGAATAAGTCGGTATTTAGGAAGTTTAATTTATATTCGATCTGTCAGGGAGGTCGACTTTGCAAGTCGGGATACTTGGGATAGTAGATGGAACACGACATGACCAGATGTGAAGTGTAACTGTGGTATAAAAATGATCAAATATGATAAATCAAGCAGAATGAGGCGGGATTTCAGCAAGAAGGTAGTAAAGTGTAAATTGTTAAAAGGGAATTGGAGAAGAAATACAAGGAATAATTAACAAAACTCAACCTAAAACCAAGCTACTGGAATAGTTACAGTTTCAGATGTGGTGGAAAACACATTCGAATATTAATAAAAAATAATTATAATAATAATTGGGACAAAAATGGCGTCTTTCACACGTTTTTGTCGCTCCGCTTGGTCATCGTACTTTGATAGGCTTCTTAATAATGGATTTGTCTTATTTAGGAAATTTAAATTACATTCGATCTGTCAGGGAGGTCGAATTTACAAGTGGGGATACTTGGGATAGTAGATGGAACACAACTTGACCAGTCGTGAAGTGTAACTGTGGTAGAAAAATGATAAAATATAAGAAATCAAGCAGAATGATGCGGAAAATCAGCAAGAAGATAAATAAGTGTAAATAGTTAAAAGGGAGCTGGAGGATAAAAACAAGGAATAATTAAAAAAACACCACCTAATACCAAGCTACTGGAATAGTTACAGTTTCAGATGTGTTGGAAAACACATTGTAATGTGAAAAAAAATTAGAATAATAATAATAATAATAATAATAATAATAACAACAACAACAATAATAATAATAATAATAATAATAATAATAATAATAACAACAATAATAATAATTGACACAAAAAACGTGAGTCTTTAATATGCTTTTCGCTCCGTTTGGTCATCGTACTTTGATAGGCTTCTTAATAATGGATAAGTCGGTATTTAGCAAGTTTAATTTACATTCGATCTGTCACGAAGGTCATATTTACAAGTGGGGATAATTGGGAATGTAGATGGAACAAGACTTGACCAGATGTGAAGTGTAACGGTGGAATAAAAATGAGAAAATATAATAAATCAAGCAGAATGAGGCGGGAACTCAGAGAGAAGGTAATGAAGTCTAAATAGTTAAAAGGGACCTGGAGCAGAAAGACAAGGAGTAATTTACAAAAGATAACCTAAAACAAGCTACTGGAATAGATACAGTTTCAGATGTGGTGGAAAACACATTCGAATATTAATAAAAAATAATTCGAATAATAATTGGGACAAAAATGGCGTCTTTTATACGCTTTTGTCGCTCCGTTTGGTGATCGTACTTTGATAGGCTTCTTAATAATTGATTTTTCGGTATTTACGAAGTTTAATTTACATTCGATCTGTCAGGAGGGTCATATTTACAAGTGGGGATAATTGGGAATGTAGATGGAACACGACTTGACCAGACGTGAAATGTAACTGTGGTATAAAAATGAAAAAAAATATATACATACATCAAGCAGAATGAGGCGGGATTTCAGAAAGAAGGTATTGAAGTGTAAATAGTTGAAAGGGACCTGGAGGAGAAAGACAAGGAGTAATTAACAAAACACAACCTAAAACAAGCTACTGGAATAGTTACAGTTTCAGATGTGGTGGAAAACACATTCGAATATTAATAAAAAATAATTATAATAATAATAATTGGGACAAAAATGTCGTCTTTTCTTCGCTTTTTTCGCTCCGTTTTTTCATCGTACTTTGATAAGCTTCCTAATAATGAATTTGTCGTTATTTAGGATGTTTAAATTACATTCGATCTGTGAGGGAGGTCGAATTTACAAGTGGGGATACTTGGGAATGTACATGGAACTCAACTTGACCAGATGTGAAGTGTAACTGTGGTATAAAAATAATCAAATAAATCAAGCAGAATGAGGCGGGAACTCAGCGAGAAGGAAATGAAGTGTAAATAGGTAAAAGGGACCTGGAGAAGAAAGATACGGAGTAATTAACAAAACACAACCTAAAACCAAGCTACTGGAATAGTTACAGTTTCAGATGTGGTGGAAAACACATTCGAATATTAATAAAATATAATGAGAATAATTTGATAGGCTTCCTAATAATGGATAAGTCGGTATTTAGGAAGTTCAAATTACACTCGATCTGTCAGGGAGGTCGAATTTACAAGTGGGACAACTTGCGATTTTAGATGGAACACGACTTGTAAAGATGTGAAGAGTAACTGTGGTATAAAAATGATAAAATATAATAAATCAAGCAGAATGAGGCGGGAACTCACCGAGAAGGTAAAGAAGTGTAAATAGTTAAAAGGGACCTGGAGAATTAAAACAAGGAATAATTAACAAAACACAACCCAATACCAAGCTACTGGAATAGTTACTGTTTCATATGTGGTGTAAAACACATTGTAATTTGAAAAAAATAATAATCATAATAATAGCCACAAAAAGTGCGTCTTTTACATGCTTTTGTCGCTCCGTTTGGTCATCGGACTTTAATAGGCTTCCTAATAATGGATTTGTCTTCATTTAGAAAGTTTAAATTACATTCGATCTGTCAGGGAGGTCGAATTTACAAGTGGGGATACTTGGGATTGTAGATGGAACACAACTTGACCAGATATGAAGTGCGAGAACTTAATGAAGTGTAAATAGTTAAAAGGGAGCTGGAGCAGAAAGACAAGGAGTAATTTACAAAAAACAAACCTAAAACCAAGCTACTGGAATAGTTACAGTTTCAGATGTGGTGGAAAACACATTCGAATATTAATAAAAAATAATTATAATAATAATAATAATAATTTGGACAAGAATGGCGTCTTTTATACGCTTTTGTCGCTCCGTTTGGTCATCGTACTTTGATAGGCTTCCTAATAATGAATTTGTCGTTAATAAGGAAGTTCAAATTACATTCGATCTTTCAGGGAGATCGAATTTACAAGTGGGGATACTTAGGATTGTAGATGGAACACTACTTGAGTGTAACTGTGGTATAAAAATGATAAAATATAATAAATCAAGCAGAATGAGGCGGGAACTCAGCGAGAAGGTATTGAAGTGTAAATAGTTAAAAGGGACCTGGAGAAAAAAAGACAAGGAGTAGTAAACAAAACTCAACCTAAAACCAAGCTACTGGAATAGTTACAGTTTCAGATGTGGTGGAAAACACATTCGAATATTAATAAAAAATAATTATAATAATAATTGGGACAAAAATGGCGTCTTTCACACGTTTTTGTCGCTCCGCTTGGTCATCGTACTTTGATAGGCTTCTTAATAATGGATATTTCGGTATTTAGGAAATTTAATTTACATTCGATCTGTCAGGAGGGTCATATTTAGAAGTGGGGATACTTGGGAATGTAGATGGAACACGACTTGACCAGTTGTGAAGTGTAACTGTGGTATAAAAATGAAAAAAAATATACATACATCAAGCAGAATGAGGTGGGATTTCAGCAAGAAGGTATTGAAGCGAAAATAGTTAAAAGGGAACTGGAGGAGAAAAACAAGGAATAATTAACAAAACACCACCTAATACCAAGCCACTGGCACAGAAACAGTTTCATATGTGTTGTAAAAAACATTGTAATATGAAAAAATAATAGTTATAATAATTGGCACAAAAAGTGCATCTTTTACATGCTTTTTCGCTCCGTTTGGTCATCGTACTTTGATAGGCTTCTTAATAATGGATAAGTCGGTATTTAGGAAGTTTAAAATACATTCGATCTGTCAGGGAGATCGAATTTATAAGTGGGGATACTTGGGATGGTAGATGGAACACAACTTGACCAGATGTGAAGTGTAACTGTGGTATAAACATGAGAAAATATAATAAATCAAGCAGAATGAGGCGGGAACTCAGCGAGAAGGTAATGAAGTGTAAATAGTTAAAAGGGACCTGGAGCAGAAAGACAAGGAGGAATTTACAAAACACAACCTAGAACCAAGCTACTGAAATAGTTACAGTTTCAGATGTGTTGGAAAACACATTCGAATATTAATTAAAAAATAATAAGAATAATAATTGGGACAAAAAGGGCGTCTTTTATGCGATTTCGTCGCTCCGCTTGTTGATCGTACTTTGATAGGCTTCTTAATAATGGATATTTCGGTATTTAGGAAGTTTAATTTATATTCGATCTGTCAGGGAGGTCGAATTTACAAGTCGGGATACTTGGGATAGTAGATGGAACACGACCTGACCAGATGTGAAGTGTAACTGTGGTATAAAAATGATAAAATACAATAAATCAAGCAGTATGAGGCGGGAACTAAGCGAGAAGGTAGTGAAGTGAAAATAGTTAAATGGGAGCTGGAGAAGAAAAACAAGGAATATTTAACAAAACACCACACAATACCAACCTTCTGGAATAGTTACAGTTTCATATTTGGTGTAAAACACATTGTAATATGCAAAAATAATCATAATAATAATAATAATTGAGGAAAAAAATAGCGTCTTTTGTTAGCTTTTGTCGCTCCGTTTGGTCATCGTACTTTGATAGGCTTCTTAATAATGAATAAGTCGGTATTTAGGAAGTTTAATTTATATTCGATCTGTCAGGGAGGTCGACTTTGCAAGTCGGGATACTTGGGATAGTAGATGGAACACGACATGACCAGATGTGAAGTGTAACTGTGGTATAAAAATGATCAAATATGATAAATCAAGCAGAATGAGGCGGGATTTCAGCAAGAAGGTAGTAAAGTGTAAATTGTTAAAAGGGAATTGGAGAAGAAATACAAGGAATAATTAACAAAACTCAACCTAAAACCAAGCTACTGGAATAGTTACAGTTTCAGATGTGGTGGAAAACACATTCGAATATTAATAAAAAATAATTATAATAATAATTGGGACAAAAATGGCGTCTTTCACACGTTTTTGTCGCTCCGCTTGGTCATCGTACTTTGATAGGCTTCTTAATAATGGATTTGTCTTATTTAGGAAATTTAAATTACATTCGATCTGTCAGGGAGGTCGAATTTACAAGTGGGGATACTTGGGATAGTAGATGGAACACAACTTGACCAGTCGTGAAGTGTAACTGTGGTAGAAAAATGATAAAATATAAGAAATCAAGCAGAATGATGCGGAAAATCAGCAAGAAGATAAATAAGTGTAAATAGTTAAAAGGGAGCTGGAGGATAAAAACAAGGAATAATTAAAAAAACACCACCTAATACCAAGCTACTGGAATAGTTACAGTTTCAGATGTGTTGGAAAACACATTGTAATGTGAAAAAAAATTATAATAATAATAATAATAATAATAATAATAATAATAATAATAACAACAACAATAATAATAATAATAATAATAATAATAATAATAATAACAACAATAATAATAATTGACACAAAAAACGTGCGTCTTTAATATGCTTTTCGCTCCGTTTGGTCATCGTACTTTGATAGGCTTCTTAATAATGGATAAGTCGGTATTTAGCAAGTTTAATTTACATTCGATCTGTCACGAAGGTCATATTTACAAGTGGGGATAATTGGGAATGTAGATGGAACAAGACTTGACCAGATGTGAAGTGTAACGGTGGAATAAAAATGAGAAAATATAATAAATCAAGCAGAATGAGGCGGGAACTCAGAGAGAAGGTAATGAAGTCTAAATAGTTAAAAGGGACCTGGAGCAGAAAGACAAGGAGTAATTTACAAAAGATAACCTAAAACAAGCTACTGGAATAGATACAGTTTCAGATGTGGTGGAAAACACATTCGAATATTAATAAAAAATAATTCGAATAATAATTGGGACAAAAATGGCGTCTTTTATACGCTTTTGTCGCTCCGTTTGGTGATCGTACTTTGATAGGCTTCTTAATAATTGATTTTTCGGTATTTACGAAGTTTAATTTACATTCGATCTGTCAGGAGGGTCATATTTACAAGTGGGGATAATTGGGAATGTAGATGGAACACGACTTGACCAGACGTGAAATGTAACTGTGGTATAAAAATGAAAAAAAATATATACATACATCAAGCAGAATGAGGCGGGATTTCAGAAAGAAGGTATTGAAGTGTAAATAGTTGAAAGGGACCTGGAGGAGAAAGACAAGGAGTAATTAACAAAACACAACCTAAAACAAGCTACTGGAATAGTTACAGTTTCAGATGTGGTGGAAAACACATTCGAATATTAATAAAAAATAATTATAATAATAATAATTGGGACAAAAATGTCGTCTTTTCTTCGCTTTTTTCGCTCCGTTTTTTCATCGTACTTTGATAAGCTTCCTAATAATGAATTTGTCGTTATTTAGGATGTTTAAATTACATTCGATCTGTGAGGGAGGTCGAATTTACAAGTGGGGATACTTGGGAATGTACATGGAACTCAACTTGACCAGATGTGAAGTGTAACTGTGGTATAAAAATAATCAAATAAATCAAGCAGAATGAGGCGGGAACTCAGCGAGAAGGAAATGAAGTGTAAATAGGTAAAAGGGACCTGGAGAAGAAAGATACGGAGTAATTAACAAAACACAACCTAAAACCAAGCTACTGGAATAGTTACAGTTTCAGATGTGGTGGAAAACACATTCGAATATTAATAAAATATAATTAGAATAATTTGATAGGCTTCCTAATAATGGATAAGTCGGTATTTAGGAAGTTCAAATTACACTCGATCTGTCAGGGAGGTCGAATTTACAAGTGGGACAACTTGCGATTTTAGATGGAACACGACTTGTAAAGATGTGAAGAGTAACTGTGGTATAAAAATGATAAAATATAATAAATCAAGCAGAATGAGCGGGAACTCACCGAGAAGGTAAAGAAGTGTAAATAGTTAAAAGGGACCTGGAGAATTAAAACAAGGAATAATTAACAAAACACAACCCAATACCAAGCTACTGGAATAGTTACTGTTTCATATGTGGTGTAAAACACATTGTAATATGAAAAAAAAAAAAAATAATAATAATAGCCACAAAAAGTGCGTCTTTTACATGCTTTTGTCGCTCCGTTTGGTCATCGGACTTTAATAGGCTTCCTAATAATGGATTTGTCTTCATTTAGAAAGTTTAAATTACATTCGATCTGTCAGGGAGGTCGAATTTACAAGTGGGGATACTTGGGATTGTAGATGGAACACAACTTGACCAGATATGAAGTGCGAGAACTTAATGAAGTGTTAATAGTTAAAAGGGAGCTGGAGCAGAAAGACAAGGAGTAATTTACAAAAAACAAACCTAAAACCAAGCTACTGGAATAGTTACAGTTTCAGATGTGGTGGAAAACACATTCGAATATTAATAAAAAATAATAATAATAATAATAATAATAATTGGGACAAGAATGGCGTCTTTTATATGCTTTTGTCGCTCCGTTTGGTCATCGTACTTTGATAGGCTTCCTAATAATGAATTTGTCGTTAATAAGGAATTTCAAATTACATTCGATCTTTCAGGGAGATCGAATTTACAAGTGGGGATACTTGGGATTGTAGATGGAACACTACTTGACCAGATGTGAAGTGTAACTGTGGTATAAAAATGATAAAATATAATAAATCAAGCAGAATGAGGCGGGAACTCATCGAGAAGGTATTGAAGTGTAAATAGTTAAAAGGGACCTGGAGATAAAAAG
Organism: Salminus brasiliensis; assembly: GCF_030463535.1. Taxonomy (NCBI): domain Eukaryota; kingdom Metazoa; phylum Chordata; class Actinopteri; order Characiformes; family Bryconidae; genus Salminus; species Salminus brasiliensis. The sequence continues at coordinate 34,707,574 of NC_132895.1, read as the reverse complement.
ACAAGGAGTACTAAACAAAACTCAACCTAAAACCAAGCTACTGGAATAGTTACAGTTTCAGATGTGGTGGAAAACACATTCGAATATTAATAAAAAATAATTATAATAATAATTGGGACAAAAATGGCGTTTTTCACACGTTTTTGTCGCTCCGCTTGGTCATCGTACTTTGATAGGCTTCTTAATAATGGATATTTCGGTATTTAGGAAATTTAATTTACATTCGATCTGTCAGGAGGGTCATATTTAGAAGTGGGGATACTTGGGAATGTAGATGGAACACGACTTGACCAGTTGTGAAGTGTAACTGTGGTATAAAAATGAAAAAAAATATACATACATCAAGCAGAATGAGGTGGGATTTCAGCAAGAAGGTATTGAAGTGAAAATAGTTAAAAGGGAACTGGAGGAGAAAAACAAAGAATAATTAACAAAACACCACCTAATACCAAGCCACTGGCACAGAAACAGTTTCATATGTGTTGTAAAAAACATTGTAATATGAAAAAATAATAGTTATAATAATTGGCACAAAAAGTGCATCTTTTACATGCTTTTTCGCTCCGTTTGGTCATCGTACTTTGATAGGCTTCTTAATAATGGATAAGTCGGTATTTAGGAAATTTAAAATACATTCGATCTGTCAGGGAGATCGAATTTATAAGTGGGGATACTTGGGATGGTAGATGGAACACAACTTGACCAGATGTGAAGTGCAACTGTGGTATAAACATGAGAAAATATAATAAATCAAGCAGAATGAGGCGGGAACTCAGCGAGAAGGTAATGAAGTGTAAATAGTTAAAAGGGACCTGGAGCAGAAAGACAAGGAGGAATTTACAAAACACAACCTAGAACCAAGCTACTGAAATAGTTACAGTTTCAGATGTGTTGGAAAACACATTCGAATATTAATTAAAAAATAATAAGAATAATAATTGGGACAAAAATGGCGTCTTTTATGCGATTTCGTCGCTCCGCTTGTTGATCGTACTTTGATAGGCTTCTTAATAATGGATATTTCGGTATTTAGGAAGTTTAATTTATATTCGATCTGTCAGGGAGGTCGAATTTACAAGTCGGGATACTTGGGATAGTAGATGGAACACGACCTGACCAGATGTGAAGTGTAACTGTGGAATAAAAATGAGAAAATATAATAAATCAAGCAGAATGAAGCGAGAACTAAGCGAGAAGGTAGTGAAGTGTAAATAATTAAAAGGGACCTGGAGGAGGGCGACAAGTAGTACTAAACAAACACAACCTAAAACCAAGCTACTGGAATGGTAACAGTTTCAGATGTAGTGGAAAACACATTCGAATATTAATAAAAAAATAATTCGAATAATAATTTGGAAAAAACAGCGTCTTTTATTAACATTTGTCGCTCCGTTTGGTCATCGTACTTTGATAGGCTTCTAAATAGTGGATGTTTCGGTATTTATGAAGTTTAAATTACATTCGATCTATGAGGAAGGTCGAATTTACAAGTGGGATAACTTGCGATTGTAGATGAAACACGACCTGACCAGATGTGAAGTGTAACTGTGGTATAAAAATGATAAAATATAATAAATCAAGCAGTATGAGGCGGGAACTAAGCGAGAAGGTAGTGAAGTGAAAATAGTTAAATGGGAGCTGGAGAAGAAAAACAAGGAATATTTAACAAAACACCACACAATACCAAGCTACTGGAATAGTTACAGTTTCATATTTGGTGAAAAACACATTGTAATATGAAAAATAATCATAATAATAATAATTGGGAAAAAAGTGCGTCTTTTTTACGCTTTTGTCGCTCCGTTTAGTCATCGTACATTGATAAGCTTGTTAATAATGGATATTTCGGTATTTAGGAAGTTTAAATTACATTCGATCTATGAGGGAGGTCGAATTTACAAGTGGGATAACTTGCGATTGTAGATGGAACACGACCTATCCAGATGTGAAGTGTAACTGTGGTATAAAAATGATAAAATATAATAAATCAAGCAGTATGAGGCGGGAACTAAGCGAGAAGGTAGTGAAGTGAAAATAGTTAAATGGGAGCTGGAGAAGAAAAACAGGAATATTTAACAAAACACCACCTAATACCAAGCTACTGGAATAGTTACAGTTTCATATTTGGTATAAAACACATTGTAATATGCAAAAATAATCATAATAATAATAATTGGGACAAAAAGTGCGTCTTTTACATGCTTTTTCGCTCCGTTTGGTCATCGTACTTTGATAGGCTTCTTAATAATGGATAAGTCGGTATTTAGGAAGTGTAAATTACATTCGATCTGTCAGGGAGATCGAATTTACAAGTGGGGATACTTGGGATAGTAGATGGAACACAACTTGACCAGATGTGAAGTGTAACTTTGGTATAAAAATGATAAAATATGATAAATCAAGCAGAATGAGGCGGGATTTCAGCAAGAAGGTAGTGAAGTGTAAATAGTTGAAAGGGACCTGGAGGAGAGAGACAAGGAGTATTTAACAAAACACAACCTAAAACCAAGCTACAGGAATAGTTACAGTTTCAGATGTGGTGGAAAACACATTCGAATATTAATAAAAAATAATTATAATAATAATTGGGCCAACAATGGCGTCTTTTATACGCTTTTGTCGCTCCGTTTAGTCATCGTACATTGATAAGCTTGTAAATAATAGATATTTCGGTATTAACGAAGTTTAATTTACATTCGATCTGTCAGAAGGGTCATATTTACAAGTGGGGATACTTGGGAATGTAGATGTAACATGACTTGACCAGATGTGAAGTGTAACTGTGGTATAAAAATGATAAAATATAATAAATCAAGCAGAATGAGGCGGGAACTCAGCCAGAAGGTATTGAAATGTAAATATTTTAAAGGGACCTGGAGCAGAAAGACAAGGAGGAATTTATAAAACAGAACATAAAACCAAGCTACAGGAATAGTTACAGTTTCAGATGTGGTGTAAAACACATTGGAAAATTAATAAAAAAAAATAATTAGAATAATAATTGGGACAAAAATGGCGTCTTTCACACGTTTTTGTCGCTCCGCTTGGTCATCTTACTTTGATAGGCTTCTTAATAATGGATATTTCGGTATTTAGGAAATTTAATTTACATTCGATCTGTCAGGAGGGTCATATTTAGAAGTGGGGATACTTGGGAATGTAGATGGAACACGACTTGACCAGTTGTGAAGTGTAACTGTGGTACAAAAATGAAAAAAATATACATACATCAAGCAGAATGAGGAGGGATTTCAGCAAGAAGGTATTGAAGTGAAAATAGTTAAAAGGGAACTGGAGGAGAAAAACAAGGAATAATTAACAAAACACCACCTAATACCAAGCTACTGGCACAGAAACAGTTTCATATGTGTTGTAAAATACATTGTAATATGAAAAAATAATAGTAATAATAATTGGCACAAAAAGTGCATCTTTTACATGCTTTTTCGCTCCGTTTGGTCCTCGTACTTTGATAGGCTTCTTAATAATGGATAAGACGGTATTTAGGAAGTTTAAATTACATTCGATCTGTCAGGGAGATCGAATTTATAAGTGGGGATACTTGGGATGGTAGATGGAACACAACTTGACCAGATGTGAAGTGTAACTGTGGTATAAACATGAGAAAATATAAAAAATCAAGCAGAATGAGGCGGGACCTTAACGAGAAGGCAATGAAGTGTCAATAGTTAAAAGTGACCTGGAGAAGAAGGACAATGAGTAATTAACAAAAACAACCTAAAACCAAGCTACTGGAATAGTTAAAGTTTCAGATGTGGTGGAAAACACATTCGAATATTAATAAAAAATAATAATAATAATTGGGACACAAATGGCGTCTTTTAAACGCTTTTGTCGCTCCGTTTGGTCATCGTACTTTGATAGGCTTCTTAATAATGGATATGTCGGTATTTACGAAGTTTAATTTACATTCGATCTGTCAGGAGGGTCGTATTTACAAGTGGGGATACTTGGGAATGTAGATGGAACACGACTTGACCAGATGTGAAGTGTAACTGTGGTATAAACATGAGAAAATATAATAAATCAAGCAGAATGAGGCGGGACCTCAGCGAGAAGGTAAAGAAGTGTAAATAGTTAAAAGGGAACTAGAGTAGAAAGACAAGGAGTAATTTACAAACCACCACCCAATACCAAGCTACTGGAATAGTTACAGTTTCATATTTGGTGTAAAACACATTGTAATATGCAAAAGTAATCATAATAATAAAAATTGGGACAAAAATGGCGTCTTTTATACGCTTTTGTCGCTCCGATTGGTCATCGTACTTTGATAGGCTTCCTAATAATGAATTTGTCCTCAATAAGGAAGTTCAAATTACATTCGATCTTTCAGGGAGATCGAATTTACAAGTGGGGATACTTGGGATTGTAGATGGAACACTACTTGAGTGTAACTGTGGTATAAAAATGATAAAATATAATAAATCAAGCAGAATGAGGCGGGAACTCAGCGAGAAGGTATTGAAGTGTAAATAGTTAAAAGGGACCTGGAGAAAAAAAGACAAGGAGTACTAAACAAAACTCAACCTAAAACCAAGCTACTGGAATAGTTACAGTTTCAGATGTGGTGGAAAACACATTCGAATATTAATAAAAAATAATTATAATAATAATTGGGACAAAAATGGCGTCTTTCACACGTTTTTGTCGCTCCGCTTGGTCATCGTACTTTGATAGGCTTCTTAATAATGGATATTTCGGTATTTAGGAAGTTTAATTTACATTCGATCTGTCAGGAGGGTCGTATTTACAAGTGGGGATACTTGGGAATGTAGATGGAACACGACTTGACCAGATGTGAAGTGTAACTGTGGTATAAACATGAGAAAATATAATAAATCAAGCAGAATGAGGCGGGACCTCAGCGAGAAGGTAAAGAAGTGTAAATAGTTAAAAGGGAACTAGAGTAGAAAGACAAGGAGTAATTAACAAACCACCACCCAATACCAAGCTACTGGAATAGTTACAGTTTCATATTTGGTGTAAAACACATTGTAATATGCAAAAGTAATCATAATAAAAATTGGGGAAAAAATGGCGTCTTTTATACGCTTTTGTCGCTCCGATTGGTCATCGTACTTTGATAGGCTTCCTCATAATGAATTTGTCATTAATAAGGAAGTTCAAATTACATTCGATCTTTCAGGGAGATCGAATTTACAAGTGGGGATACTTGGGATTGTAGATGGAACACTACTTGAGTGTAACTGTGGTATAAAAATGATAAAATATAATAAATCAAGCAGAATGAGGCGGGAACTCAGCGAGAAGGTATTGAAGTGTAAATAGTTAAAAGGGACCTGGAGAAAAAAAGACAAGGAGTACTAAACAAAACTCAACCTAAAACCAAGCTACTGGAATAGTTACAGTTTCAGATGTGGTGGAAAACACATTCGAATATTAATAAAAAATAATTATAATAATAATTGGGACAAAAATGGCGTCTTTCACACGTTTTTGTCGCTCCGCTTGGTCATCGTACCTTGATAGGCTTTTTAATAACGGATATTTCGGTATTTAGGAAGTTTAATTTATATTCGATCTTTCAGGGAGGTCGAATTTACAAGTGGGGATACTTGGGATTGTAGATGGAACACAACTTGACCAGATGTGAAGTGTAACTCTGGTATAAAAATGATAATATATAATAAATCAAGCAGATTGAGGCGGGAACTCAGCGAGAACTTAATGAAGTGTAAATAGTTAAAAGGGAGCTGGAGCAGAAAGACAAGGAGTAATTTACAAAAAACAAACCTAAAACCAAGCTACTGGAATAGTTACAGTTTCAGATGTGTTGGAAAACACATTCGAATATTAATTAAAAAATAATAAGAATAATAATTGGGACAAAAATGGCGTCTTTTATGCGATTTCGTCGCTCCGCTTGTTGATCGTACTTTGATAGGCTTCTTAATAATGGATATTTCGGTATTTAGGAAGTTTAATTTATATTCGATCTGTCAGGGAGGTCGAATTTACAAGTCGGGATACTTGGGATAGTAGATGGAACACGACCTGACCAGATGTGAAGTGTAACTGTGGAATAAAAATGAGAAAATATAATAAATCAAGCAGAATGAAGCGAGAACTAAGCGAGAAGGTAGTGAAGTGTAAATAATTAAAAGGGACCTGGAGGAGGGCGACAAGTAGTACTAAACAAACACAACCTAAAACCAAGCTACTGGAATGGTAACAGTTTCAGATGTAGTGGAAAACACATTCGAATATTAATAAAAAAATAATTCGAATAATAATTTGGAAAAAACAGCGTCTTTTATTAACATTTGTCGCTCCGTTTGGTCATCGTACTTTGATAGGCTTCTAAATAGTGGATGTTTCGGTATTTATGAAGTTTAAATTACATTTGATCTATGAGGAAGGTCGAATTTACAAGTTGGATAACTTGCGATTGTAGATGGAACACGACCTGACCAGATGTGAAGTGTAACTGTGGTATAAAAATGATAAAATACAATAAATCAAGCAGTATGAGGCGGGAACTAAGCGAGAAGGTAGTGAAGTGAAAATAGTTAAATGGGAGCTGGAGAAGAAAAACAAGCAATATTTAACAAAACACCACCTAATACCAAGCTACTGGAATAGTTACAGTTTCATATTTGGTGTAAAACACATTGTAATATGCAAAAATAATCATAATAATAATAATTGGGACAAAAAGTGCGTCTTTTATACGCTTTTGGCGCTCCGTTTAGTCATCGTACATTGATAAGCTTGTTAATAATGGATATTTCGGTATTAACGAAGTTTAATTTACATTCGATCTGTCAGGAGGGTCATATTTACAAGTGGGGGTACTTGGGAATGTAGATGTAACACGACTTGACGAGATGTGAAGTGTAACTGTGGTATAAAAATGATAAAATATAATAAATCAAGCAGAATGAGGAGGGAACTCAGCGAGAAGGTATTGAAATGTAAATATTTTAAAGGGACCTGGAGCAGAAAGACAAGGAGGAATTAACAAAACAGAACATAAAACCAAGCTTCTGGTATAGTTAAAGTTTCAGATGTGGTGTAAAACACATTGGAATATTAATTAAAAAAAATAATTAGAATAATAATTGGGACAAAAATTACGTCTTTCACACGTTTTTGTCGCTCCGTTTGGTCATCGTACTTTGATAGGCTTCTCAATAATGGATATTTCGGTATTTAGGAAATTTAATTTACATTCGATCTGTCAGGAGGGTCATATTTAGAAGTGGGGATACTTGGGAATGTAGATGGAACACGACTTGACCAGTTGTGAAGTGTAACTGTGGTATAAAAATGAAAAAAATATACATACATCAAGCAGAATGAGGTGGGATTTCAGCAAGAAGGTATTGAAGTGAAAATAGTTAAAAGGGAACTGGAGGAGAAAAACAAGGAATAATTAACAAAACACCACCTAATACAAAGCCACTGGCACAGAAACAGTTTCATATGTGTTGTAAAAAACATTGTAATATGAAAAAATAATAGTTATAATAATTGGCACAAAAAGTGCATCTTTTACATGCTTTTTCGCTCCGTTTGGTCGTCGTACTTTGATAGGCTTCTTAATAATGGATAAGTCGGTATTTAGGAAGTTTAAAATACATTCGATCTGTCAGGGAGATCGAATTTATAAGTGGGGATACTTGGGATGGTAGATGGAACACAACTTGACCAGATGTGAAGTGTAACTGTGGTATAAACATGAGAAAATATAATAAATCAAGCAGAATGAGGCGGGAACTCAGCGAGAAGGTAATGAAGTGTAAATAGTTAAAAGGGACCTGGAGCAGAAAGACAAGGAGGAATTTACAAAACACAACCTAGAACCAAGCTACTGAAATAGTTACAGTTTCAGATGTGTTGGAAAACACATTCGAATATTAATTAAAAAATAATAAGAATAATAATTGGGACAAAAATGGCGTCTTTTATGCGATTTCGTCGCTCCGCTTGTTGATCGTACTTTGATAGGCTTCTTAATAATGGATATTTCGGTATTTAGGAAGTTTAATTTATATTCGATCTATCAGGGAGGTCGAATTTACAAGTCGGGATACTTGGGATAGTAGATGGAACACGAAATGACCAGATGTGAAGTGTAACTGTGGTATAAAAATGATCAAATATGATAAATCAAGCAGAATGAGGCGGGATTTCAGCAAGAAGGTAGTGAAGTGTAAATTGTTAAAAGGGAATTGGAGAACAAATACAAGGAATAATTAACAAAACACCACCTAATACCAAGCTACTGGAATATTTACATTTTCATATGTGGTGTAAAACACATTGTAAAATGAAAAAAATAATCATAATAATAATATTAATAATTGGCACAAAAAGTGCGTCTTTTACATGCTTTTTCGCTCCGTTTGGTCATCGCACTTTGATAGGCTTCTTAATAATGGATTTGTCTTATTTAGGAAATTTAAATTACATTCGATCTGTCAGGGAGGTCGAATTTACAAGTGGGGATACTTGGGATAGTAGATGGAACACAACTTGACCAGTCGTGAAGTGTAACTGTGGTAGAAAAATGATAAAATATAAGAAATCAAGCAGAATGAGGCGGAAAATCAGCAAGAAGATAAATAAGTGTAAATAGTTAAAAGGGAGCTGGAGGATAAAAACAAGGAATAATTAAAAAAACACCACCTAATAACAAGCTACTGGAATAGTTACAGTTTCAGATGTGTTGGAAAACACATTGTAATGTGAAAAAAAAATTAAAATAATAATAATAATAACAATAATAATAATAATAACAACAACAACAATAATAATTGGCACAAAAAACGTGCGTCTTTTATATGCTTTTCGCTCCGTTTGGTCATCGTACTTTGATAGGCTTCTTAATAATGGATAAGTCGGTATTTAGCAAGTTTAATTTACATTCGATCTGTCACGAAGGTCATATTTACAAGTGGGGATAATTGGGAATGTAGATGGAACAAGACTTGACCAGATGTGAAGTGTAACGGTAGAATAAAAATGAGAATATATAATAAATCAAGCAGAATGAGGCGGGAACTCAGAGAGAAGTTAATGAAGTCTAAATAGTTAAAAGGGACCTGGAGGAGAAAAACAAGGAATAATTAACAAAACACCACCTAATACCAAGCCACTGGCACAGAAACAGTTTCATATGTGTTGTAAAAAACATTGTAATATGAAAAAATAATAGTTATAATAATTGGCACAAAAAGTGCATCTTTTACATGCTTTTTCGCTCCGTTTGGTCGTCGTACTTTGATAGGCTTCTTAATAATGGATAAGTCGGTATTTAGGAAGTTTAAAATACATTCGATCTGTCAGGGAGATCGAATTTATAAGTGGGGATACTTGGGATGGTAGATGGAACACAACTTGACCAGATGTGAAGTGTAACTGTGGTATAAACATGAGAAAATATAATAAATCAAGCAGAATGAGGCGGGAACTCAGCGAGAAGGTAGTGAAGTGTAAATAGTTAAAAGGGACCTGGAGGAGAGAGATAAGTAGTACTAAACAAACACAACCTAAAACCAAGCTACTGGAATAGTAACAGTTTCAGATGTGGTGGAAAACACATTCGAATATTAATAAAAAAATAATTCGAATAATAATTTGGAAAAAAACAGCGTCTTTTATTAGCATTTGTCGCTCCGTTTGGTCATCCTACTTTGATAGGCTTCTAAATAGTGGATGTTTCGGTATTTAGGAAGTTTAAATTACATTCGATCTATGAGGGAGGTCGAATTTACAAGTGGGATAACTTGCGATTGTAGATGGAACACGACCTGACCAGATGTGAAGTGTAATTGTAGTATAAAAATGATAAAATACAATAAATCAAGCAGTATGAGGCGGGAACTAAGCGAGAAGGTAGTGAAGTGAAAATAGTTAAATGGGAGCTGGAGAAGAAAAACAAGCAATATTTAACAAAACACCACCTAATACCAAGCTACTGGAATAGTTACAGTTTCATATTTGGTGTAAAACACATTGTAATATGCAAAAATAATCATAATAATAATAATTGGGACAAAAAGTGCGTCTTTTATACGCTTTTGGCGCTCCGTTTAGTCATCGTACATTGATAAGCTTGTTAATAATGGATATTTCGGTATTAACGAAGTTTAATTTACATTCGATCTGTCAGGAGGGTCATATTTACAAGTGGGGGTACTTGGGAATGTAGATGTAACACGACTTGACGAGATGTGAAGTGTAACTGTGGTATAAACATGAGAAAATATAATAAATCAAGCAGAATGAGGCGGGACCTCAGCGAGAAGGTAAAGAAGTGTAAATAGTTAAAAGGGAACTAGAGTAGAAAGACAAGGAGTAATTTACAAACCACCACCCAATACCAAGCTACTGGAATAGTTACAGTTTCATATTTGGTGTAAAACACATTGTAATATGCAAAAGTAATCATAATAATAAAAATTGGGACAAAAATGGCGTCTTTTATACGCTTTTGTCGCTCCGATTGGTCATCGTACTTTGATAGGCTTCCTAATAATGAATTTGTCCTCAATAAGGAAGTTCAAATTACATTCGATCTTTCAGGGAGATCGAATTTACAAGTGGGGATACTTGGGATTGTAGATGGAACACTACTTGAGTGTAACTGTGGTATAAAAATGATAAAATATAATAAATCAAGCAGAATGAGGCGGGAACTCAGCGAGAAGGTATTGAAGTGTAAATAGTTAAAAGGGACCTGGAGAAAAAAAGACAAGGAGTACTAAACAAAACTCAACCTAAAACCAAGCTACTGGAATAGTTACAGTTTCAGATGTGGTGGAAAACACATTCGAATATTAATAAAAAATAATTATAATAATAATTGGGACAAAAATGGCGTCTTTCACACGTTTTTGTCGCTCCGCTTGGTCATCGTACTTTGATAGGCTTCTTAATAATGGATATTTCGGTATTTAGGAAGTTTAATTTACATTCGATCTGTCAGGAGGGTCGTATTTACAAGTGGGGATACTTGGGAATGTAGATGGAACACGACTTGACCAGATGTGAAGTGTAACTGTGGTATAAACATGAGAAAATATAATAAATCAAGCAGAATGAGGCGGGACCTCAGCGAGAAGGTAAAGAAGTGTAAATAGTTAAAAGGGAACTAGAGTAGAAAGACAAGGAGTAATTAACAAACCACCACCCAATACCAAGCTACTGGAATAGTTACAGTTTCATATTTGGTGTAAAACACATTGTAATATGCAAAAGTAATCATAATAAAAATTGGGGAAAAAATGGCGTCTTTTATACGCTTTTGTCGCTCCGATTGGTCATCGTACTTTGATAGGCTTCCTCATAATGAATTTGTCATTAATAAGGAAGTTCAAATTACATTCGATCTTTCAGGGAGATCGAATTTACAAGTGGGGATACTTGGGATTGTAGATGGAACACTACTTGAGTGTAACTGTGGTATAAAAATGATAAAATATAATAAATCAAGCAGAATGAGGCGGGAACTCAGCGAGAAGGTATTGAAGTGTAAATAGTTAAAAGGGACCTGGAGAAAAAAAGACAAGGAGTACTAAACAAAACTCAACCTAAAACCAAGCTACTGGAATAGTTACAGTTTCAGATGTGGTGGAAAACACATTCGAATATTAATAAAAAATAATTATAATAATAATTGGGACAAAAATGGCGTCTTTCACACGTTTTTGTCGCTCCGCTTGGTCATCGTACCTTGATAGGCTTTTTAATAACGGATATTTCGGTATTTAGGAAGTTTAATTTATATTCGATCTTTCAGGGAGGTCGAATTTACAAGTGGGGATACTTGGGATTGTAGATGGAACACAACTTGACCAGATGTGAAGTGTAACTCTGGTATAAAAATGATAATATATAATAAATCAAGCAGATTGAGGCGGGAACTCAGCGAGAACTTAATGAAGTGTAAATAGTTAAAAGGGAGCTGGAGCAGAAAGACAAGGAGTAATTTACAAAAAACAAACCTAAAACCAAGCTACTGGAATAGTTACAGTTTCAGATGTGTTGGAAAACACATTCGAATATTAATTAAAAAATAATAAGAATAATAATTGGGACAAAAATGGCGTCTTTTATGCGATTTCGTCGCTCCGCTTGTTGATCGTACTTTGATAGGCTTCTTAATAATGGATATTTCGGTATTTAGGAAGTTTAATTTATATTCGATCTGTCAGGGAGGTCGAATTTACAAGTCGGGATACTTGGGATAGTAGATGGAACACGACCTGACCAGATGTGAAGTGTAACTGTGGAATAAAAATGAGAAAATATAATAAATCAAGCAGAATGAAGCGAGAACTAAGCGAGAAGGTAGTGAAGTGTAAATAATTAAAAGGGACCTGGAGGAGGGCGACAAGTAGTACTAAACAAACACAACCTAAAACCAAGCTACTGGAATGGTAACAGTTTCAGATGTAGTGGAAAACACATTCGAATATTAATAAAAAAATAATTCGAATAATAATTTGGAAAAAACAGCGTCTTTTATTAACATTTGTCGCTCCGTTTGGTCATCGTACTTTGATAGGCTTCTAAATAGTGGATGTTTCGGTATTTATGAAGTTTAAATTACATTTGATCTATGAGGAAGGTCGAATTTACAAGTTGGATAACTTGCGATTGTAGATGGAACACGACCTGACCAGATGTGAAGTGTAACTGTGGTATAAAAATGATAAAATACAATAAATCAAGCAGTATGAGGCGGGAACTAAGCGAGAAGGTAGTGAAGTGAAAATAGTTAAATGGGAGCTGGAGAAGAAAAACAAGCAATATTTAACAAAACACCACCTAATACCAAGCTACTGGAATAGTTACAGTTTCATATTTGGTGTAAAACACATTGTAATATGCAAAAATAATCATAATAATAATAATTGGGACAAAAAGTGCGTCTTTTATACGCTTTTGGCGCTCCGTTTAGTCATCGTACATTGATAAGCTTGTTAATAATGGATATTTCGGTATTAACGAAGTTTAATTTACATTCGATCTGTCAGGAGGGTCATATTTACAAGTGGGGGTACTTGGGAATGTAGATGTAACACGACTTGACGAGATGTGAAGTGTAACTGTGGTATAAAAATGATAAAATATAATAAATCAAGCAGAATGAGGAGGGAACTCAGCGAGAAGGTATTGAAATGTAAATATTTTAAAGGGACCTGGAGCAGAAAGACAAGGAGGAATTAACAAAACAGAACATAAAACCAAGCTTCTGGTATAGTTAAAGTTTCAGATGTGGTGTAAAACACATTGGAATATTAATTAAAAAAAATAATTAGAATAATAATTGGGACAAAAATTACGTCTTTCACACGTTTTTGTCGCTCCGTTTGGTCATCGTACTTTGATAGGCTTCTCAATAATGGATATTTCGGTATTTAGGAAATTTAATTTACATTCGATCTGTCAGGAGGGTCATATTTAGAAGTGGGGATACTTGGGAATGTAGATGGAACACGACTTGACCAGTTGTGAAGTGTAACTGTGGTATAAAAATGAAAAAAATATACATACATCAAGCAGAATGAGGTGGGATTTCAGCAAGAAGGTATTGAAGTGAAAATAGTTAAAAGGGAACTGGAGGAGAAAAACAAGGAATAATTAACAAAACACCACCTAATACAAAGCCACTGGCACAGAAACAGTTTCATATGTGTTGTAAAAAACATTGTAATATGAAAAAATAATAGTTATAATAATTGGCACAAAAAGTGCATCTTTTACATGCTTTTTCGCTCCGTTTGGTCGTCGTACTTTGATAGGCTTCTTAATAATGGATAAGTCGGTATTTAGGAAGTTTAAAATACATTCGATCTGTCAGGGAGATCGAATTTATAAGTGGGGATACTTGGGATGGTAGATGGAACACAACTTGACCAGATGTGAAGTGTAACTGTGGTATAAACATGAGAAAATATAATAAATCAAGCAGAATGAGGCGGGAACTCAGCGAGAAGGTAATGAAGTGTAAATAGTTAAAAGGGACCTGGAGCAGAAAGACAAGGAGGAATTTACAAAACACAACCTAGAACCAAGCTACTGAAATAGTTACAGTTTCAGATGTGTTGGAAAACACATTCGAATATTAATTAAAAAATAATAAGAATAATAATTGGGACAAAAATGGCGTCTTTTATGCGATTTCGTCGCTCCGCTTGTTGATCGTACTTTGATAGGCTTCTTAATAATGGATATTTCGGTATTTAGGAAGTTTAATTTATATTCGATCTATCAGGGAGGTCGAATTTACAAGTCGGGATACTTGGGATAGTAGATGGAACACGAAATGACCAGATGTGAAGTGTAACTGTGGTATAAAAATGATCAAATATGATAAATCAAGCAGAATGAGGCGGGATTTCAGCAAGAAGGTAGTGAAGTGTAAATTGTTAAAAGGGAATTGGAGAACAAATACAAGGAATAATTAACAAAACACCACCTAATACCAAGCTACTGGAATATTTACATTTTCATATGTGGTGTAAAACACATTGTAAAATGAAAAAAATAATCATAATAATAATATTAATAATTGGCACAAAAAGTGCGTCTTTTACATGCTTTTTCGCTCCGTTTGGTCATCGCACTTTGATAGGCTTCTTAATAATGGATTTGTCTTATTTAGGAAATTTAAATTACATTCGATCTGTCAGGGAGGTCGAATTTACAAGTGGGGATACTTGGGATAGTAGATGGAACACAACTTGACCAGTCGTGAAGTGTAACTGTGGTAGAAAAATGATAAAATATAAGAAATCAAGCAGAATGAGGCGGAAAATCAGCAAGAAGATAAATAAGTGTAAATAGTTAAAAGGGAGCTGGAGGATAAAAACAAGGAATAATTAAAAAAACACCACCTAATAACAAGCTACTGGAATAGTTACAGTTTCAGATGTGTTGGAAAACACATTGTAATGTGAAAAAAAAATTAAAATAATAATAATAATAACAATAATAATAATAATAACAACAACAACAATAATAATTGGCACAAAAAACGTGCGTCTTTTATATGCTTTTCGCTCCGTTTGGTCATCGTACTTTGATAGGCTTCTTAATAATGGATAAGTCGGTATTTAGCAAGTTTAATTTACATTCGATCTGTCACGAAGGTCATATTTACAAGTGGGGATAATTGGGAATGTAGATGGAACAAGACTTGACCAGATGTGAAGTGTAACGGTAGAATAAAAATGAGAATATATAATAAATCAAGCAGAATGAGGCGGGAACTCAGAGAGAAGTTAATGAAGTCTAAATAGTTAAAAGGGACCTGGAGGAGAAAAACAAGGAATAATTAACAAAACACCACCTAATACCAAGCCACTGGCACAGAAACAGTTTCATATGTGTTGTAAAAAACATTGTAATATGAAAAAATAATAGTTATAATAATTGGCACAAAAAGTGCATCTTTTACATGCTTTTTCGCTCCGTTTGGTCGTCGTACTTTGATAGGCTTCTTAATAATGGATAAGTCGGTATTTAGGAAGTTTAAAATACATTCGATCTGTCAGGGAGATCGAATTTATAAGTGGGGATACTTGGGATGGTAGATGGAACACAACTTGACCAGATGTGAAGTGTAACTGTGGTATAAACATGAGAAAATATAATAAATCAAGCAGAATGAGGCGGGAACTCAGCGAGAAGGTAGTGAAGTGTAAATAGTTAAAAGGGACCTGGAGGAGAGAGATAAGTAGTACTAAACAAACACAACCTAAAACCAAGCTACTGGAATAGTAACAGTTTCAGATGTGGTGGAAAACACATTCGAATATTAATAAAAAAATAATTCGAATAATAATTTGGAAAAAAACAGCGTCTTTTATTAGCATTTGTCGCTCCGTTTGGTCATCCTACTTTGATAGGCTTCTAAATAGTGGATGTTTCGGTATTTAGGAAGTTTAAATTACATTCGATCTATGAGGGAGGTCGAATTTACAAGTGGGATAACTTGCGATTGTAGATGGAACACGACCTGACCAGATGTGAAGTGTAATTGTAGTATAAAAATGATAAAATACAATAAATCAAGCAGTATGAGGCGGGAACTAAGCGAGAAGGTAGTGAAGTGAAAATAGTTAAATGGGAGCTGGAGAAGAAAAACAAGCAATATTTAACAAAACACCACCTAATACCAAGCTACTGGAATAGTTACAGTTTCATATTTGGTGTAAAACACATTGTAATATGCAAAAATAATCATAATAATAATAATTGGGACAAAAAGTGCGTCTTTTATACGCTTTTGGCGCTCCGTTTAGTCATCGTACATTGATAAGCTTGTTAATAATGGATATTTCGGTATTAACGAAGTTTAATTTACATTCGATCTGTCAGGAGGGTCATATTTACAAGTGGGGGTACTTGGGAATGTAGATGTAACACGACTTGACGAGATGTGAAGTGTAACTGTGGTATAAAAATGATAAAATATAATAAATCAAGCAGAATGAGGAGGGAACTCAGCGAGAAGGTATTGAAATGTAAATATTTTAAAGGGACCTGGAGCAGAAAGACAAGGAGGAATTAACAAAACAGAACATAAAACCAAGCTTCTGGTATAGTTAAAGTTTCAGATGTGGTGTAAAACACATTGGAATATTAATTAAAAATAATAATAAGAATAATAATTGGGACAAAAATGACGTCTTTCACACGTTTTTGTCGCTCCGTTTGGTCATCGTACTTTGATAGGCTTCTCAATAATGGGTATTTCGGTATTTAGGAAATTTAATTTACATTCGATCTGTCACGAGGGTCATATTTAGAAGTGGGGATACTTGGGAATGTAGATGGAACACAACTTGACCAGATGTGAAGTGTAACTGTGGTATAAACATGAGAAAATATCATAAATTAAGCAGAATGAGGCGGGACCTCAACGAGAAGGCAATGAAGTGTCAATAGTTAAAAGTGACCTGGAGAAGAAGGACAATGAGTAATTAACAAAAACAACCTAAAACCAAGCTACTGGAATAGTTACAGTTTCAGATGTGGTGGAAAACACATTCGAATATTAAAAAAATAATAATAATAATTGGGACAAAAATGACGTCTTTTAGACGCTTTTGTCGCTCCGTTTGGTCATCGTACTTTGATAGGCTTCTTAATAATGGATATTTCGGTATTTACGAAGTTTAATTTACATTCGATCTGTCAGTAAGGTCATGTTTACAAGTGGGGATACTTGGGAATGTAGATGGAACAAGACTTGACCAGATGTGAACTGCAACTGTAGTATAAAAATGAAAAATATACATACATCAAGCAGATTGACGCGGGAACTTAGCGAGAAGGTAAAGAAGTGTAAATAGTTAAAAGGGACCTGGAGAATAAAAACAAGGAATAATTTACAAAAAACAAACCTAAAACCAAGCTACTGGAATAGTTACAGTTTCAGATGTGGTGGAAAACACATTCGAATATTAATAAAAAATAATAATAATAATAATAATAATAATAATAATTGGGACAAGAATGGCGTCTTTTATACGCTTTTGTCGCTCCGTTTGGTCATCGTACTTTGATAGGCTTCTTAATAATGGATATGTCGGTATTTACGAAGTTTAATTTACATTCGATCTGTCAGGAGGGTCGTATTTACAAGTGGGGATACTTGGGAATGTAGATGGAACACGACTTGACCAGATGTGAAGTGTAACTGTGGTATAAACATGAGAAAATATAATAAATCAAGCAGAATGAGACGGGAACTCAGCGAGAAGGTAAAGAAGTGCAAATAGTTAAAAGGGAACTAGAGTAGAAAGACAAGGAGTAATTAACAAACCACCACCCAATACCAAGCTACTGGAATAGTTACAGTTTCATATTTGGTGTAAAACATTGTAATATGCAAAAATAATCATAATAATAATAATTGGGACAAAAAGTGCGTCTTTTACATGCTTTTTCGCTCCGTTTGGTCATCGTACTTTGATAGGCTTCTTAATAATGGATAAGTCGGTATTTAGGAAGTGTAAATTACATTCGATCTGTCAGGGAGATCGAATTTACAAGTGGGGATACTTGGGATAGTAGATGGAACATAACTTGACCAGATGAGAAGTGTAACTTTGGTATAAAAATGATAAAATATGATAAATCAAGCAGAATGAGGCGGGATTTCAGCAAGAAGGTAGTGAAGTGTTAATAGTTGAAAGGGACCTGGAGGAGAGAGACAAGGAGTATTTAACAAAACACAACCTAAAACCAAGCTACAGGAATAGTTACAGTGTCAGATGTGGTGGAAAACACATTCGAATATTAATAAAAAATAATTATAATAATAATTGGGCCAAAAATGGCGTCTTTTATACGCTTTTGTCGCTCCGTTTAGTCATCGTACTTTGATAGGCTTCTTAATAATGGATATTTCGATATTAACGAATTTTAATTTACATTAGATCTGTCAGTAGGGTCATATTTACAAGTGGGGATACTTGGGAACGTAGACGGAACAAGACTTGACCAGATGTGAAGTGCAACTGTAGTAAAAAAAATGAAAAAAATATAATAAATCAAGCAGAATGAGGCGGGAAGTCAGCGAGAAGGTAAAGAAGTGTAAATAGTTAAAAGGGAACTAGAGTAGAAAGACAAGGAGTAATTAACAAACCACCACCCAATACCAAGCTACTGGAATAGTTACAGTTTCATATTTGGTGTAAAACACATTGTAATATGCAAAAGTAATCATAATAATAAAAATTGGGACAAAAATGGCGTCTTTTATACGCCTTTGTCGCTCCGATTGGTCATCGTACTCTGATAGGCTTCCTAATAATGAATTTGTCGTTAATAAGGAAGTTCAAATTACATTCGATCTTTCAGGGAGATCTAATTTACAAGTGGGGATACTTGGGATTGTAGATGGAACACTACTTGACCAGATGTGAAGTGTAACTTTGGTATAAAAATGATAAAATATAATAAATCAAGCAGTATGAGGCGGGAACTAAGCAAGAAGGTAGTGAAGTGAAAATAGTTAAATGGGAGCTGGAAAAGAAAAACAAAGAATATTTAACAAAACACCACCTAATACCAAGCTACTGGAATAGTTACAGTTTCATATTTGGTGTAAAACACATTGTAATATGCAAAAATAATCATAATAATAATTGTGACAAAAAATGCGTCTTTTACATGCTTTTTCGCTCCGTTTGGTCATCGTACTTTGATAGGCTTCTTAATAATGGATAAGTCGGTATTTAGGAAGTGTAAATTACATTCGATCTGTCAGGGAGATCGAATTTACAAGTGGGGATACTTGGGATAGTAGATGGAACACAACTTGACCAGATGTGAAGTGTAACTTTGGTATAAAAATTATAAAATATGATAAATCAAGCAGAATGAGGCGGGATTTCAGCAAGAAGGTAGTGAAGTGTAAATAGTTGAAAGGGACCTGGAGGAGAGAGACAAGGAGTATTTAACAAAACACAACCTAAAACCAAGCTACAGGAATAGTTACAGTTTCATATTTGGTGTAAAACACATTGTAATATGCAAAAGTAATCATAATAATAATAATTGGGCCAAAAATGGCGTCTTTTATACGCTTTTGTCGCTCCGTTTAGTCATCGTACTTTGATAGGCTTCTTAATAATGGATATTTCGATATTAACGAATTTTAATTTACATTAGATCTGTCAGTAGGGTCATATTTACAAGTGGAGATACTTGGGAATGTAGATGGAACACAACTTGACCAGATGTGAAGTGTAACTGTGGTATAAAAATGATAAAATATACATACATCAAGCAGAATGACCATTACAAACTGCATTCGATCAGCGAGTGAGGTCGTATGTACTAGTGGGAAACTCGAAATCTTTGATGTAATGTATAATTGTGGTATAAAAATTTATATATATATATATATATATATATATATATATATATATATATATATATATACACACACACACACACACACATACACACATATATCATGCAGAATTAGCGGTAAACTCAGAGAAGGCATCAAAGAATAACATATTAAAGAGTTAGCTGGAGGAGGTGGTCAAGATGTAAATAAATATACCTAAAATTGAGCTATTGCAGTTGGTTCATTTCAACCTGTGTTCAAAAACACATTTTAATAATAATAAAAATAATCATAATAATAACTGAAGACAATCTCACCTTTTACACGCTGTTTCCGCTCCGTTGGGTCATGGGACATGGCTAGGATGTTTAAAAAGGTGATCGAATATGTCGTTTAAATCAATTGTAAATAATATTCGATCAACCAATAAGGTCCTAGTAACAAGCGGGAAACCCTGGATTAAAGATGAAACACGACTTTACCAGATGTAATGTGTAATTGTGATATCAAAATGAGAAAATATGCATACATGAAGCAGAATGATGCGAGAATGAATTAAAGAATAATCAGGAAGCTGGAGGAGAAGTGTCATGCTGGCTAGGCTAGACAATGACGGGTGAACACTCGCAGGGACGTTGCGATGCAAGATTTATTCAAACAAAACGGGAAAACACAAGAGTGCAGCAATAACGCATGGGGTACTGACTAAGCAGAATAAACGTGACAACGCAACATGGGCAAACTTGAAAGCCACACGAGGCTGGTTGGTAGCCAGGCGAGATAGGGAAGATAATGCTAGACCCAAACGTCACCGGCAGGACCAGTGAAACTAAAACGGGACACCGCGCTCGTCAGGCGCAACTAAACTTACTTGACTCGAACACTAGGGAATCGGTCGCCGAATCCTCCAAGCAACCAACCTGTCAACCAAAAAGCGAACTCCTCCTGAAGGTGAATCGGCTCTTACAGAGCGTACTCTAGAGAACACCATAAACAGACCTAGAATCTCTGGAACAGCGAAGCCAACATACAGCTTGGCGTAGCAAGTACAATTCTCGGCAACGAGAACGTCCGTGTTAGCTCCCTTTAGAACCCAGCTCTCAAGTGACCTAACTCAAAACATGAAATGAACGTTAATGACACACTTGAACAAACATGGCGTTGTACATAAATGGCTGTGAACATAAAAGTCCTTGAACTTGAAGCCTGTGGAGCGCGGGTCGGGACCGCCCCCGGGGCTGGCACGGCGACGCGGACCTGACAAGAAGGACAAGATGTAAATAGAAAAAAACAGCTAAAATCGAACTGTTGGAGTACTAACAGTTTCACCTGTGGTCGAAAACACTTTCTAATAATAATAATAATAATAATAATAATAAAATTCATCATAATATTAACTGGCAACAATCACACCTTTCATACACTTTTCCGCTCAATCGGGTCATGGCATGTTGCTTGGCAGTTCAATGAAGGGAAATGTACCTTTGTAAGAATTGTTAAATTACACTACATCAGTCAGTGATGTCGTATTTACACGGGGATAACATCTATAAATTATAGATGAATCAAGGATTTAGCAGGTGTGTCTTTCCGTCGTTCCGCAGAGCTCCTCTCGTTAAGGTTCGAACGTAATACAAATTGTCAAGTCAAGTCAAGTCAAATTTATTTGTATAGCGCTTTTTACAACTGTTGTCGTCACAGCTTTACATAATTAGTACTTAATAAAGAACAGAGACAGAGAAGAAAGAAGGAATAACATGAAGCGTCAAAGACCCCCGTGAGCAAGCCAACGGCGACAGTGGCAAGGAAAAACTCCCTCAGAGCTGGAGGAAGAAACCTTGGGAGGAACCAAGACTCACAAGGGGGACCCATCCTCCTCTGGCCAGACTGTTTTAAACATTAATGATAAAAATTACCAAAGCAGATACAACAGAAAGTTGATGGTGGTGATATTAATAGTGTCAGACAGGCACGAGTCCATCTAGGTTTCAGCACGGCCACCAAACAGGCAGCAGCGGCAGGCGGGTGAGCCATGGGTGGTGGCGGGTTGGGGGGACCCGCTGGCCGGACTGGTAGGTGGCAGCTGGTTAGATGCAGGTAGAGGGGACCTCAGCGGGCAATCTTCCAGCAGATCGGGCTGGGTGGCCATTTACTCGAAGAAGGTAAAGAGAGAAAAGTTAGTTCTAAGAGGAATTTTATGGAGTGCAGAGAATGTTGAGAATCAGCATCTGGGTATGTCTGATGACTCCGGCAGGTCTGATTATCACAGCATAATTAAAAGTAGAGAGCCAGAAGGTAACACGGACACGGGTGTACCCTGAGAACACCAGCATCTATCTGCTCCACCTTCAACAAACCTGAGTGATCGCGTGTAAGCAGCGAGACGACAGCTCCAGCATCTCAGTGTACTACAATTCCCTGGGTCCGCGAACCCCTGGACCTGCAGCCCTTATCTAAGAAACATTAATTACCAAAAGCTAAACTAAACATATAAGTTTTCAGCTTAGATTTAAAGATTGAGACTGTGTCTGAGTCCCGAACATTATCTGGAAGGTTATTCCAGAGCTGGGGGGCTTTATAGGAAAAGGCTCTTCCCCCTGCTGAGGTTTTCTGAATTTTGGGAACGCGTAAGAGGCCAGCACCCTGAGATCTTGAGTAGTCTTGATGGTGCGTAATATACTATAAGATCCTGCAGGTACTCAGGAGCGAGGCCATGTAGGGCTTTATACGTTAATAAAAGAATTTTGTATTCAATACGGAATTTAACTGGGAGCCAATGAAGTGCTGATAGAACTGGACTGATATGGTCAAATTTTCTAGTTTTAGTAAGGACCCTGGCTGCAGCATTTTGCTTATATCTTGCCATATCTTACTTCTGCATAGTTTGAAGATAAATCATTTATCTTTACAAATTGGAAGCGTCCAGTTAGATATGATTGGAACCATGATAGGGCTGTCCCTGTGATTCCAACCATTTTCTCTAATCTTTCTAGTAATATAGAATGATCTATTGTATCAAAGGCTGCACAAAGGTCTAGTAGGACTAATAAAGATACGTAGCCTTGATCAGAGGCAAGAAGGAGATCATTCGTAATCTTCACTAGGGCTGTCTCTGTGCTGTGATTGAGTCTAAATCCAGACTGGAATTTCTCATACATGTCATTTTTACTCAGGTATAAGCAGAGTTGTTGGGCCACAGCTTTTTCTAATATCTTAGATACGAAGGTTAAGTTTGAGATGGGTCTATAATTAGATAATACGCTAGGATCAAGATTTGGTTTCTTGATTAAAGGTTTTATAACTGCTATTTTAAGGGTTTGGGGTACATGCCCAAGGCTAAGGGATGAATTTACAATTGTTAAAAGAGGTCCGATTATAATTGGGAGAATTTCATTTAGCAATTTAGAGGGAATCGGGTCGAGTGTACATGTTGTACAATTAGCTGAGGATATAATTTTTTCTAGTTCAGGCTGTGGAAGTGGGTAGAAGGCTTCCAGCCTTTGTTCTACAACCAAGTTATGTTCTAAAGCAACTACATCAGGTGACGGCCATGTTTGATTTAATAAGCAGGGTTGGATTTGTTGTCTAATATTTTCTATTTTATTATTAAAATAGTCCATAAAAACATGACTGGTTAAAGATGTTGGGATCTGGGGTTAAGTATCTGCCTGGCTTTTAGTAAGTTTAGAGATCTCATTAAAAAGAATTCTGGGATTGTTTTTCTCGATCAGCGAGGCCAGATACACTGAGCGAGCTTTAATGAGTGCCTTTCTATATTGACTAAGGCTGTCCTTCCACGCAGAGTGGAACACCTCTAGTTTGGTCGTCCGCCATTTACGCTCTAGTTTCCGCACTGTTTGTTTTAAGGTACGAGTTTGATCACTGTACCACGGTGCAAGCCTTTTTTGCCTCATCATTTTATTTTTGAACGGTGCTACTTTGTCTAAGGTTGATCGAAGGGTATTCTCTAGATCGTTTGTTAATTTAACTAGCTCCGTTTGGTCTGACGGAGTGTAAGCTAAGGTCGAAAGGGGTGGGAGATTTTTAGTAAACTGTACAGCTGTCATTGGTGTTATTGTGCGCTTTAGGCAGTGTTGGGGAGAAGAATTTACATTTTGCTTTAGATGTAGCTCAAAGGAGATTAGATAATGGTCTGAAATTACTGAGCTTTGAGGTAGAATATTTAGCTGATCAATGCTAACACCCAGGGTCAGGACTAAATCTAGGGTATGATTACAGTAATGTGTGGGTCCAGTTATGTTTTGTATAATGTCAACAGAATCTAAGATTGATACAAATGCCTTTGTTAATGGATCGTCTGCTTTTTCAAAGTGAATATTAAAATCTCCTACTATTATAACTTTGTTGCTGCACACTGCCAAGTCTGCAGAAAAATTACTGAATTCTTTTAAAAATTCAGAGTAGGGCCCTGGAGGCCTATAAATATTAATCAGTGAGAAAACATTTTTATTTGTGGCCGGATTTGATATATTAATGTAGATAAGCTCAAAAGAAGTGAAGGTGTTAGTGATTTTGAATAATCTCTAGTGTATTCTGATAGAATATACATACTCCACCTCCTCTGCCTGATAATCTAGGGCTATGTACATATTTATAGCCTGCGGGGGTGGCTTCATTTAGAGCTATATATTGATCAGGTCTAATCCAGGCTTCGGTTAGGCAGAAAACATCTAGTTTCTGATCACATATCATTTCATTTACGATCACTGCTTTTGAGGATAGTGATCTAATGTTAAGTAGACCGAGCTTTAGGTCTGAGGTGCTGCTGTTATCGTTGAAATGAGAGATTTTAACACTGATTAAATGATTAAAACGAGCTGATCTAGATGTTCTCTGTTTGGCTTTAATTCGGGGCACAGACACAGTCTCAATACGGTGAAACCTGGGTGACGCCTCAAAGCAGCTCGCAGACGGTCGGTTTAGCCTGTCTGTCTGCGGCCTGGTCTCGGCTCTGGATTGTCAGCAGTCCTTTACACTCCTCTGCGACTAACTAGCAGACTATGCGCTATGCTGCACGAAAGTAAGGCAGCACCCTCCCGCGTGGGGTGGACACCATCCCTACCTAAAAAACCAGGCTTGCCCTCAAACTTTAACCAATTATCTATGAAGCCCACATGATTTTCGGAACACCACTTGGACATCCAGCGGTTCAGCGCTGTGAGTCGGCTGTAGGACTCAGCGCCGCGCCTCATTGGGATGGGACCAGAGCAAATTACGGCATCGGACATCGTCTGGGCCAGTTTAACCACCTCTTTAATATTATCCTTAGTTATTTCTGACTGCCGCAGACGGATATCATTGGCCACTACATGAATCACTATCCTCGAATATCTCCTGTTTGCTAGCCGCTTAAGGTTGCCGCTAATGTCCGGCGCTCTGGCTCCCGGTAAACAGCTAACGGTCACTGCTGGAGCCCCTAAAGGACTAGTTATCTTCACGTGTCGAACAATAGAGTCTCCTATTACCAGAGTTCTCTGAACAGGCTCCTCAGCGGGTGTTTCGCTGAGCGGGGCAAACCTGTTTGACACGCGAATCGGGGGGGAGAGCGTGGTGTTCCGGTGGGCTAGCTTCGGCCTTTGCGCTAGCATTAGCCTTAGCTAACCCTAACCCTAACTCAGCAGCATCTGTCCTACCTCACCTGCTGCTTCTGACGTCTCCAACACCACACGCCATTGATTGTAAGCAGCGCCCCCTGGTAGAAGAGGACTAGGATAAGATTGGACTCTCTGGAGCAGAAAAACATGAACTTACTGGCACCATGCCCAATGTCCGGCATGAGTCACCTGGATATAGCCCCCCACCATTGAGCTGTGGAGCAGTGTAACTGTCTTCTCTAGAACTTTTGGGATGAGGTGGAGTGGTGCTCATCCAACATACTGACTTCACTAATGTTCGTCATTGAAGGTGTTGGATAGTAATTTGGCATCCTACAGCACGCCAATCTTTATGTGTTCTGTTCATAATGCTGCTTTTCAAGCAAAATTCTTCTCTTCCTCCAGTTACTGCAAGACCCTCAAACTGAGCATATTACACTACAGTACATCTGCTGTTCCACTGGATGTTCTAAGACAAAGTGTAAACAAAGATGGCCACCCCACTTTTTAATTGAAAAGAAGGTTAGCTGAGCAGACCCCAGTAAGTTTGACAATAAGGGACAGTAAGTGAACAGCATTGTCTCAGTTGTCAGTAATAAAGGGGGAATTGTGTCTAGAACTGCTGAAATGTTCTAGATAGATTCTAATAAAATATATCCCAGCCCAAAGATTGTGAGGAAATTTTGAGAGCTTCATTCTTTTCAGCAGCTTTCATGAGCTTTTTATATTAGTATATTTAATGAGCAAACAACCAATTGCAATTAATATGAGTCTTTAAAAGGCATGTGATGTGACCGGTGTTCTCCATCGCGGTGGAGACAAGAAAAAGTGCAAAATCTGAGATTGTTCCACCATGATTGAGAAGACTGGAGCCGTAGACTAAGTCTCAGCATTGGAATGAAAAAAGGTGCTTAAAACTGAGTTTTTTTTTTCCTTCCACCTATAGCGTCTCTGGCTCTAGAAGCATTTTATTCTCCATTTGGCCTGGGGCACTCTCCGATCCACCGAGGACCAAGGAGCCCTTACCCAAAGTGGGCTAAGAACAAGATTGCATTGATTGGGCCAACCCAACTGCTCCGCTTTTCTGAGTGGAAGACGAAGGCAGGCCAACCCCATTCTTGAGTGGGACTTGAACACACTGACACTAAGTGGAGGTCAAGACAAACTGGGCCAACTCAAATGTATATTGTTCATAAGACTCCGAACGGTTACTATTTTAAATCAGGGTTTCACACTGATGGTTACTTTTGCTCTTTTTAACCTGATTGGGTGAGGTGGAAATATGATGGAATTTTTTAAAACATGGATATCGTCTATAAAACAAGAGCTATGGTGTTTATTAAGGAGCACTTAAGAGCTAATAAGCTTACTTGAGAGAAAAATAAGAACATGAACCTCTTCAAACTAGATTATGTTAAGGATATAAGCGTAAGACTAGTTTTCACAGTGATGGTAACTAAGATAAACAATCTGATGTCTGGAAGAACAGAAAAACAAACAAACAAACAAAAAAACTAACAAAAACATTATAATAATAATATAAAACATAATAATGATCTCCAATGGAGATTGGAGTGTGAAGTGTGGCAATCCTGACTGCTTCCTCCCCATTTTATTTAGTCCTGTATGTGGAAAAAAGTTTACTAAAGTGGCCAGTAGGGGGAAGCACAAGGCTGTGTTTTAAAAAAAAAGTGGCCCATGAGGGAAAGCATTAGGAAGGGGTTGAGAAAGGGGTGTGTAAAACCTTTTCAACATATAGTACAAATTTATCTTCAGCATGATTTCAGCAGTGTACGCTTTAATGTTTCCTGACTGCAAGCAATGTCCTTATTTATGATTCATTAATTAAAAGTTTTAACCAAACCATGAAAACTAAAGCTCTTCTACCTGCAGTGTTTCTCCACTCTGGATTCCAAACTCATTCAACACTAACACCTTCCAAACCTCATGCTAACCAGCAATCATGGAAGTCCTGCTTTAGTCTTTAGACTTTAAACTCAGCGTTGTGTCTTGCAGCGAAAGGTGTTTATTAATAGGCGTGTCATGTTGGAAAAGTTCATCACTAATTAGTGAGCCAATTCTTAGTTAATAGTTAATTCTTTTCTGCAGATTGTGTTCCTTCCTATTCGCTGATGCTGGAACATCAACATAACTCAGAGAATGACTTCAGCTCATTCATCTGCTGACTGACAGTAAGTGAACAGCAGCAGCTCAGTAATCAAGTTGGTATTGTGTCTAGAACTAAAGAAAAGTCCTAGATAAATATATCCCAGCACAAAATCCATAAGGAGAGTGTCTGATGATCGACATCTTCATTCTTTCAAGCAGCTTTGATGATTCTAATACCAGAAAAAAAAAAAAACTGCAGTAACCTGGTTGTCAGCTGGACATGGGCTCTAAGATCTTCATCTGCTCCAAACAGTCCAGTCTAGAAGATCAGCCCGAAGGATCATTTATCTGAGTTTCCGTCAGCCCACAGTGCTTTTGTGATTACTTCCCACAATGCAAAGCATTCACTACTTTATCCACATTCTCCCACCTTTTTGGAATATATTTTCCTGTTTAATGAGCAAGCAGCCAATCGGACATAGCAATTATGATGAGTCTTTGAAAGGTGCGTGATGTAAATGGTGTTCTCAATAGAGAAGACTGGAGCAGCAAACCAAGTCTTAGCATCAGAACAGAAAACCTGCTTAAAACTTTTGGAAAAAGGAGATTTTTTTTCTTTTATCTAAAGATCTGATAGAGCGGGGTTTGTGTTTGACGCCCTTTCAGCCAGAGACCATGTAGTGCCCCTGACTCTAGGAGCATCTCATTCTTTCTCTCTGACCCACACAGGACCAGGAAAACCCTGCCCAAAATGGACAGAGAATGAGCTTGGAGTTTTTCTTTTCTGGATCAGCCTAACTGCACCTCCCCTATGTGTGGGAGAAGAAAGAAAGTCTGAAAGATTGGGTGTGGTGGAAATATGCTAATTATCTGTCTTACCATCAACGTAAAGTCAGGTTAAGATTGAGGGGAAGGTGGTCAGCTCTGTTTGTCACTAAAGGGACAGGTAGGCATCCTGTTCTACTCTGATAATTATCTCATTGTTTCATGTGTTTTAATCACAGCTAGCAATAACTAAAATGTGGGTCAGTTCTGTGTGTAAAGCCCAACCCACATCACACACCCAGAAACACATTCACAGGTTTGCTGCTTTCTGAAGTTATAAGTAGCTCAGTGCTTATCTTTCAGTTCATGGTAGATGCTTCTAATTCCTAGAAAATTATCATCAGTGTTAAGAATAGCAATCCTTATTTGATAGAAAAACAAGAACATACATTTAACTAGTCTAGACTTGATTACGTTAAGACTGTACATTGTGAGACTAGTTTTCACAATGACGGTAACTGAGATACACTGAGTCTGAGATATGGAATATCAGAAAAAAAAACAACCCAGAATTTTTTGGAATTGTACACTGCCGGACCCACACTAAAGATAAATTTGCACTATATGTTTTAAAGTTTGTGGACACCACTTCTCAATAGCTAATCCAATTAAGTAGCTTTGGGATAAGTTGTCTAACTGGAGACCCTATACATCTAATGCTAGCATTGTGGAATGGCATCAAAGGGTATAAAGCCCCCCAGCATTGAGCTGTGGAACAGTGGAATTGTGTTCTCTGGAATGATGGTTCTCCATCTAATACTTTTCGGATGAGTTGGGGATTTGAGGATGATGAGGTGGGGTGGTAATCAAACATCCTGCACCAGAATCTAGCAAAAAGCCATCTTCCTTGGACAGTAGAAACAGTTACTTCAACAAAGGCAGGATATGCTCTTTTTCAATATCCTTGATTGTAGAATAAATAATGAATGTGCAGGTGTCCAAATAATTTTTGTCCATATAGTGTAGCTCATTAGCATTATTGAAAGTATGTAACCATGCAGGAATATGGATCTACTGCACCAGAAGTTTATTCATGTCCATTATTCTTATGCTATACTTTATTACTTTTATTATAAATATGTGTGTGTGTGTGTGTGTGTGTGTGTGTGTGTGTGTGTGTGTGTGTGACATAAAACTGCTCATATGAGCAAACAACCAATCAAATTGCTCATATGATTCTCAGACGACTAATATTGTTACCTCAGACTAAGACAGGCTACCCTTAGCTGATATATTTTATTAGTTTGATATGGGCAAAGCTACAGCACACTTTTCTGTTTGTTAGCATGTAAAACTGAACTGCCAGCAGGAGCGCTAACCCTTCATGTAGCCTACTTTGATAGCTCCCTACTTTTCCACTGTCAACTGTGAAGATTCTGAGAGCCTCGTTAAATCCTAAAAGGACATGTCAACATTAAAATACACTGGGGGGGCGGGGGGGGGGGGGGGGGTTCTCTATAAAGCCAGCAAAGTCTCAGTTCACAGTAATAAAGTGCTATATAAATAACCAAATTTGGATTAAAGTGGGAATTGTGTCTAGAACTGCAGAAATGTTCTACATCAATATATCATAGCACAAAGATCATGAATAATGGCTTGGTGTTTGAGATCTTCAAACACTGCAGTTCTGTTTCAGGAACCTGGTTTTCAGCTGGATCTGGGCTTCTGGATCTTCATCTGCACTGAAGAGACCAGTTTGGAAGGTCAGCGCGAGGACTCATTTATCTGAGCTTCTTCCCTTAACGCAAAGCCTCCACTTCATCATCCATGCTCTCCCATTCCTTATTCTAGAAGATCAGATTTTTCTGAGCAATTCATTTTCCGTTTGGCCTGGTGGCCTCAGTAAACCACATATGACCCTCAGCCCTACGCATGCTGGGCAGATAACAAGGTTTGGTTCATTTGGGAAAGCCCCAAGACTCTCTTTCTGTCAGATGAAAAAGAAGAAGTCATGCCGTACAGAAAGTCTCTCTTCTGAATCTCCCCTGCCTAAAGAATAAATCAAATTGATCCAACCCAGACTGATATCATATGAGTTTCAGAGCTCTGACTATTTTAGAGCAAGGTTTAACTCTGATGGTTGGTTATTACTATGGGGACAGATAGTCATCGTCGAATTACATTCGATCTGTCAGTGAGATGGTACTTACAAGTGGGGATACTTGGGATGGTAGATGGAACACGACTTGACCAGATGTGAAGTTGCTGTGGTAGAAAACTGAGAAAAAGTTACATAAATCAAGCAGAATAAGAAGAAGTTAGGTTAATGGCATGTTTTACGAGCCATTTTCGCTCTGGTTGGTCATCGCATGTTGCTAGGCTTCTTAATAATGGATATTGCGTTTTTAGGAAGTTTAAATTACATTCGATCTGTCAGTGAGGTCGAATTTACAAGTGGGGATACTTGAGATTGTAGATGGAACAAGACTTGACCAGACGTTAATTGTAATGGTGGTATAAAAATAAGAAAATATAAATAAATCAAGCAGAATAAGGCGGAAAGTCAGCAATAAGGTAGTGAAGTGTAAATAGTTAAAAGGGAGCTGGAGGAGAAGGACAATGAATAATTAACTATTACATTAGCTTGGTTTTATATGGTGTTTTGTTACAGTTTCAGATGTGGTGGAAAACACATTCAAATATTATTAAAAAATAATTAGAATAATAATTGGGACAAAAATGGCGTCTTTTATACGCTTTTGTTGCTTCGTTTGGACATCGTACTTTGATAGGCTTCTTAATAATGGATGTGTCGCTATTTAAGAAGTTTAAATTACATTCGATCTGTCAGGGAGGTCGAATTTACAAGTGGGGATACTTGGGATTGCAGATGGAACACGATTTAACCAGAAGTGATGTCTAACTGTGGTTTTAAAATGAGAAAATATTATTAATCAAGCAGAATGAGGCGGGAACTCAGCGAGAAGTTGGTTCAGTGAAAATGTTCAAATGGAGCTGGAGGAGAAGGACAAGACATATTTAACAAAGCAACACCCAAAACCAAGCCACTGAAATAGTTACAGTTTTAGATGTGGTGTAAAACAGAATGTAATAGGAAAAACTTAACCATAATAATATTGGCACAGAAATTGCCTCTTTAACATGCTTTTGTCGCTCCGTTTGGTCATCGTACATTTGATAGGCATCGTAATAATGGATATTTTGGTATTTAGGAAGTTTAAATTACATTCGATTTGTCAGTGAGGTCGAATTTACAAGTGGGGATACTTGCGATTGTAGATGGAACAAGACTTGACCAGATGTGAAGTGTAACTGTGGTATAAAAATGAAAAATATATACATACATCAAGCAGAATGAGGTGGGATTTCAGCAAGAAGGAAGTGAAGTCTAAATAGTTGAAAGGGACCTGGAGGAGAAAGACAAGGAGTAATTAACAAAACACCACCTAATACCAAGCTACTGGAATAGTTACAGTTTCATATGTGGTGTAAAACACATTGTAATATGAAAAAAATAAATAAATAATAATAATAATAATTGCCACAAAAAGTGCGTCTTTTATATGCTTTTGTCGCTCCGTTTGGTCATCGGACTTTGATAGGCTTCCTAAAAATGGATAAGTCGGTATTTAGAAAGTTTAAATTACATTCGATCTGTCAGGGAGGTCGAACTTACAAGTGGGGATACTTGGGATTGTAGATGGAACACAACTTGACCAGATATGAAGTGTAACTGTGGTATAAACATGAGAAAATATAATAAATCAAGCAGTATGAGGCGGGAACTAAGCGAGAAGGTAGTGAAGTGAAAATAGTTAAATGGGAGCTGGAGAAGAAAAACAAGGAATATTTAACAAAACACCACCTAATACCAAGCTACTGGAAGAGTTACAGTTTCATATTTGGTGTAAAACACATTGTAATATGCAAAAATAATCATAATAATAATAACTGGGACAAAAAGTGCGTCTTTTATACGCTTTTGTCGCTCCATTTAGTCATCGTACATTGATAAGCTTGTTAATAATGGATATTTCGGTATTAACGAAGTTTAATTTACATTCGATCTGTCAGGAGGGTCATATTTAGAAGTGGGGATACTTGGGAATGTAGACGGAACACAACTTGACCAGATGTGAAGTGTAACTGTGGTATAAAAATGATAATATATAATAAATCAAGCAGATTGAGGCGGGAACTCAGCGAGAAGGTAAAGAAGTGTAAATAGTTAAAAGGGACCTGGAGAATAAAAACAAGGAATAATTTACAAAAAACAAACCTAAAACCAAGCTACTGGAATAGTTACAGTTTCAGATGTGGTGGAAAACACATTCGAATATTAATAAAAAAAAAAAAATAATAATAATAATAATAATTGGGACAAGAATGGCGTCTTTTATACGCTTTTGTCGCTCCGTTTGGTCATCGTACTTTGATAGGCTTCTTAATAATGGATATGTCGGTATTTACGAAGTTTAATTTACATTCGATGTGTCAGGAGGGTCGTATTTACAAGTGGGGATATTTGGGAATGTAGATGGAACACGACTTGATCAGATGTGAAGTGTAACTGTGGTATAAACATGAGAAAATATAATAAATCAAGCAGAATGAGACGGGAACTCAGCGAGAAGGTAAAGAAGTGTAAATAGTTAAAAGGGAACTAGAGTAGAAAGACAAGGAGTAATTAACAAACCACCACCCAATACCA
Source organism: Salminus brasiliensis (assembly GCF_030463535.1). NCBI lineage: Eukaryota > Metazoa > Chordata > Actinopteri > Characiformes > Bryconidae > Salminus > Salminus brasiliensis. The sequence continues at coordinate 34,674,486 of NC_132895.1, read as the reverse complement.
AGCTACTGGAATAGTTACAGTTTCATATTTGGTGTAAAACACATTGTAATATGCAAAAGTATTCATAATAATAAAAATTGGGACAAAAATGGCGTCTTTTATACGCTTTTGTCGCTCCGATTGGTCATCGTACTTTGATAGGCTTCCTAATAATGAATTTGTCGTTAATAAGGAAGTTCAAATTATATTCGATCTTTCAGGGAGATCGAATTTACAAGTGGGGATACTTGGGATTGTAGATGGAACACTACTTGACCAGATGTGAAGTGTAACTGTGGTATAAAAATGATAAAATATAATAAATCAAGCAGTATGAGGCGGGAACTAAGCAAGAAGGTAGTGAAGTGAAAATAGTTAAATGGGAGCTGGAGAAGAAAAACAAAGAATATTTAACAAAACACCACCTAATACCAAGCTACTGGAATAGTTACAGTTTCATATTTGGTGTAAAACACATTGTAATATGCAAAAATAATCATAATAATAATAATTGGGACAAAAAGTGCGTCTTTTACATGCTTTTTCGCTCCGTTTGGTCATCGTACTTTGATAGGCTTCTTAATAATGGATAAGTCGGTATTTAGGAAGTGTAAATTACATTCGATCTGTCAGGGAGATCGAATTTACAAGTGGGGATACTTGGGATAGTAGATGGAACACAACTTGACCAGATGTGAAGTGTAACTTTGGTATAAAAATGCTAAAATATGATAAATCAAGCAGAATGAGGCGGGATTTTAGCAAGAAGGTAGTGAAGTGTAAATAGTTGAAAGGGACCTGGAGGAGAGAGACAAGGAGTATTTAACAAAACACAACCTAAAACCAAGCTACAGGAATAGTTACAGTTTCAGATGTGGTGGAAAACACATTCGAATATTAATAAAAAATAATTATAATAATAATTGGGCCAAAAATGGCGTCTTTATTACGCTTTTGTCGCTCCGTTTGGTCATCGTACATTGATAGGCTTCTTAATAATGGATATTTCGGTATTTACGAAGTTTAATTTACATTCGATGTGTCAGGAAGGTCATATTTACAAGTGGGGATACTTGGGAATGTAGACGGAACAAGACTTGACCAGATGTGAAGTGCAACTGTAGTATAAAAATGAAAAAAATATACATACATCAAGCAGAATGAGGCGGGATTTCAGCAAGAAGGTATTGAAGTGTAAATAGTTGAAAGGGACCTGGAACAGAAAGACAAGGAGGAATTTACAAAACACAACCTAAAACCAAGCTACTGGAATATTTACAGTTTCAGATGTGGTGGAAAACACATTCGAATATTAATAAAAAATAATTATAATAATAAATGGGACAAAAATGGCGTCTTTTATTTGATTTTGTCGCTCCGTTTGGTCATCATACATTGATAGGCTTCTTAATAATGGATATTTCGGTATTTACGAAGTTTAATTTACATTCGATGTGTCAGGAAGGTCATATTTACAAGTGGGGATACTTGGGAATGTAGACGGAACAAAACTTGACCAGATGTGAAGTGTAACTGTGGAATAAAAATGAGAAAATATAATAAATCAAGCAGAATGAAGCGAGAACTAAGCGAGAAGGTAGTGAAGTGTAAATACTTAAAAGGGACCTGGAGGAGAGAGACAAGTAGTACTAAACAAACACAACCTAAAACCAAGCTACTGGAATAGTAACAGTTTCAGATGTGGTGGAAAACACATTCGAATATTAATTAAAAAATAATTCGAATAATAATTTGGAAAAAACAGCGTCTTTTATTAGCATTTGTCGCTCCGTTTGGTCATCGTACTTTGATAGGCTTCTATATAGTGGATGTTTCGGTATTTAGGAAGTTTAAATTACATTCGATCTATGAGAGAGGTCGAATTTACAAGTGGGATAACTTGCGATTGTAGATGGAACACGACTTGACCAGATGTGAAGTGTAACTGTGGTATAAAAATGATAAAATATAATAAATCAAGCAGTATGAGGCGGGAACTAAGCGAGAAGGTAGTGAAGTGAAAATAGTTAAATGGGAGCTGGAGAAGAAAAACAAGGAATATTTAACAAAACACCACACAATACCAAGCTACTGGAATAGTTACAGTTTCATATTTGGTGTAAAACACATTGTAATATGTAAAAATAATCATAATAATAATAATTGGGGAAAAAGTAGCGTCTTTTGTTAGCTTTTGTCGCTCCGTTTGGTCATTGTACTTTGATAGGCTTCTTAATAATGGATATTTCGGTATTTAGGAAGTTTAAATTACATTCGATCTATGAGGGAGGTCGAATTTACAAGTGGGATAACTTGCGATTGTAGATGGAACACGACCTGACCAGATGTGAAGTGTAACTGTGGTATAAAAATGATAAAATATAATAAATCAAGCAGTATGAGGCGGGAACTAAGCGAGAAGGTAGTGAAGTGAAAATAGTTAAATGGGAGCTGGAGAAGAAAAACAAGGAATATTTAACAAAACACCACACAATACCAAGCTACTGGAATAGTTACAGTTTCATATTTGGTGTAAAACACATTGTAATATGCAAAAATAATCATAATAATAATAATTGGGACAAAAAGTGCGTCTTTTATACGCTTTTGTCGCTCCGTTTAGTCACCGTACATTGATAAGCTTGTTAATAATGGATATTTCGGTATTAACGAAGTTTAATTTACATTCGATCTGTCAGGAGGGTCATATTTAGAAGTGGGGATACTTGGGAATGTAGATGGAACACGACTTGACCAGTTGTGAAGTGTAACTGTGGTATAAAAATGAAAAAAATATACATACATCAAGCAGAATGAGGTGGGATTTCAGCAAGAAGGTATTGAAGTGAAAATAGTTAAAAGGGAACTGGAGGAGAAAAACAAGGAATAATTAACAAAACACCACCTAATACCAAGCCACTGGCACAGAAACAGTTTCATATGTGTTGTAAAAAACATTGTAATATGAAAAAATAATAGTAATAATAATTGGCACAAAAAGTGCATCTTTTACATGCTTTTTCGTTCCGTTTGGTCATCGTACTTTGATAGGCTTCTTAATAATGGATAAGTCGGTATTTAGGAAGTTTAAATTACATTCGATCTGTCAGGGAGATCGAATTTATAAGTGGGGATACTTGGGATGGTATATGGAACACAACTTGACCAGATGTGAAGTGTAACTGTGGTATAAACATGAGAAAATATAATAAATTAAGCAGAATGAGGCGGGACCTCAACGAGAAGGCAATGAAGTGTCAATAGTTAAAAGTGACCTGGAGAAGAAGGACAATGAGTAATTAACAAAAACAACCTAAAACCAAGCTACTGGAATAGTTAAAGTTTCAGATGTGGTGGAAAACACATTCGAATATTAAAAAAATAATAATAATAATTGGGACAAAAATGACGTCTTTTAGACGCTTTTGTCGCTCCGTTTGGTCATCTTACTTTGATAGGCTTCTTAATAATGGATATTTCGGTATTTACGAAGTTTAATTTACATTCGATCTGTCAGTAAGGTCATGTTTACAAGTGGGGATACTTGGGAAAGTAGATAGAACAAGACTTGATCAGAAGTGAAGTATATCTGTGGTAAAAAATGATAAAATACAATAAATCGAGCAGAATGAGGCGGGAACTCAGTGAGAAGGTAATGAAGTGTAAATAGTTAAAAGCGACCTGGAGTAGAAAGACAAGGAGTAATTTACAAATCACAACCTAAAACCAAGCTACTGGTATAGTTACAGTTTCAGATGTGGTGGAAAACACATTTGAATATTAATATAAAACTAATTAGAATAATAATTTGGTGAAAAATAGCGTCTTTAATTAGCTTTTGTCGCTCCGTTTGGTCATCGTACTTTGATAGGTTTCCTAATAATGGATAAGTCGGTATTTAGGAAGTTTAAATTACATTCGATCTGTCAGGGAGGTCGAATTTACAAGTGGCATAACTTGACATCGTAGATGGATCATGACTTGTCCAGATGTGAAGTGTAACTGTAGTATAAAAATGAAAAAAATATACATACATCAAGCAGAATGAGGCGGGATTTCAGCAAGAAGGTATTGAAGTGTAAATACTTGAAAGCGACCTGGAGAATAAAAACAAGGAATAATTAACAAAACACAACCTAATACCAAGCTACTGGAATAGTTACTGTTTCATATGTGGTGTAAAACACATTGCAATATGAAAATAATAATAATAATAATAATAATAATAATAATAATAATAATTGCCACAAAAAGTGCGTCTTTTACACGCTTTTTTCGCTCCGTTCGGTCATCGTACTTTGATAGGCTTCTTAATAATGGATAAGTCGGTATTTAGGAAGTTTAAATTACATTCGATCTGTCAGGGAGATCGAATTTATAAGTGGGGATACTTGGGATGGTAGATGGAACACAACTTGACCAGATGTGAAGTGTAACTGTGGTATAAACATGAGAAAATATAAAAAATCAAGCAGATTGAGGCGGGATTTCAGCAAGAAGGTAGTGAAGTGTAAATTGTTAAAAGGGAATTGGAGAACAAATACAAGGAATAATTAACAAAACACCACCTAATACCAAGCTACTGGAATATTTACATTTTCATATGTGGTGTAAAACACATTGTAAAATGAAAAAAATAATCATAATAATAATATTAATAATTGGCACAAAAAGTGCGTCTTTTACATGCTTTTTCGCTCCGTTTGGTCATCGCACTTTGATAGGCTTCTTAATAATGGATTTGTCTTATTTAGGAAATTTAAATTACATTCGATCTGTCAGGGAGGTCGAATTTACAAGTGGGGATACTTGGGATAGTAGATGGAACACAACTTGACCAGTCGTGAAGTGTAACTGTGGTAGAAAAATAATAAAATATAAGAAATCAAACAGAATGAGGCGGAAAATCAGCAAGAAGGTAAATAAGTGTAAATAGTTAAAAGGGAGCTGGAGGATAAAAACAAGGAATAATTAAAAAAAACACCACCTAATACCAAGCTACTGGAATAGTTACAGTTTCAGATGTGTTGGAAAACACATTGTAATGTGAAAAAAAAATTAGAATAATAATAATAATAACAATAATAATTGGCACAAAAAACGTGCGTCTTTTTTATGCGTTTCGCTCCGTTTGGTCATCGTACTTTGATAGGCTCCTAATAATGGATATTTCGGAATTTAGGAAGTTTAATTTACATTCGATCTGTCAGGAAGGTCATGTTTACAAGTGGGGATACTTGGGAATGTAGATGGAACAAGACTTGACCAGATGTGAAGTGCAACTGTAGTATAAAAATGATAATATATAATAAATCAAGCAGATTGAGGCGGGAACTCAGCGAGAACTTAATGAAGTGTAAATAGTTAAAAGGGAGCTGGAGCAGAAAGACAAGGAGTAATTTACAAAAAACAAACCTAAAACCAAGCTACTGGAATAGTTACAGTTTCAGATGTGGTGGAAAACACATTCGAATATTAATAAAAATTAATTATAATAATAATAATAATAATAATTGGGACAAGAATGGCGTCTTTTATACGCTTTTGTCGCTCCGTTTGGTCATCGTACTTTGATAGGCTTCTTAATAATGGATATGTCGGTATTTACGAAGTTTAATTTACATTCGATCTGTCAGGGGGGTCGTATTTACAAGTGGGGATACTTGGGAATGTAGATGGAACAAGACTTGACCAGATGTGAAGTGCAACTGTAGTATAAAAATGAAAAAGATATACATACATCAAGCAGAATGAGGCGGGAACTCACCGAGAAGGTAAAGAAGTGTAAATAGTTAAAAGGGACCTGGAGAATAAAAACAAGGAATAATTAACAAAACACAACCTAATGCCAAGCTACTGGAATAGATACAGTTTCATATTTGGTGTAAGACACATTGTAATATGCAAAAATAATCAAAATAATAATAATTGGGGGAAAAATGGCGTATTTTATACGTTTTTGTCGCTCCGTTTGGTCATCGTACTTTGATAGGCTTCCTAATAATGGATTTGTCTTCATTTAGAAATTTTAAATTACATTCGATCTGTCAGGGAGGTCGAATTCACAAGTGGGGATACTTGGGATTGTAGATGGAACACAACTTGACCAGATGTGAAGTGTAACTGTGGTATAAAAATGATAATATATAATAAATCAAGCAGATTGAGGCGGGAACTCAGCGAGAACTTAATGAAGTGTAAATAGTTAAAAGGGAGCTGGAGCAGAAAGACAAGGAGTAATTTACAAAAAACAAACCTAAAACCAAGCTACTGGAATAGTTACAGTTTCAGATGTGGTGGAAAACACATTCGAATATTAATAAAAATAATAATAATAATAATAATAATTGGGACAAGAATGGCATCTTTTATACGCTTTTGTCGCTCCGTTTGGTCATCGTACTTTGATAGGCTTCTAAATAATGGATATTTCGGTATTTACGAAGTTTAATTTACATTCGATCTGTCAGGAGGGTCGTATTTACAAGTGGGGATACTTGGGAATGTAGATGGAACACGACTTGACCAGATGTGAAGTGTAACTGTGGTATAAACATGAGAAAATATAATAAATCAAGCAGAATGAGGCGGGAACTCAGCGAGAAGGTAAAGAAGTGTAAATAGTTAAAAGGGAACTAGAGAAGAAAGACAAGGAGTAATTAACAAACCACCACCTAATACCAAGCTACTGGAATAGTTACAGTTTCATATTTGGTGTAAAACACATTGTAATATTCAAAAGTAATCATAATAATAAAAATTGGGACAAAAATGGGGTCTTTTATACGCTTTTGTCGCTCCGATTGGTCATCGTACTTTGATAGGCTTCCTAATAATGAATTTGTCGTTAATAAGGAAGTTCAAATTACATTCGATCTTTCAGGGAGATCGAATTTACAAGTGGGGATACTTGGGATTGTAGATGGAACACTACTTGACCAGATATGAAGTGTAACTGTGGTATAAAAATGATAAAATATAATAAATAAAGCAGAATGAGGCGGGAACTCAGCGAGAAGGTATTGAAGTGTAAATAGTTAAAAGGGACCTGGAGAAAAAAAGACAAGGAGTACTAAACAAAACTCAACCTAAAACCAAGCTACTGGAATATTTACAGTTTCAGATGTGGTGGAAAACACATTCGAATATTAATAAAAAATAATTATGAAAATAATAATAATAATAATAATTGGGACAAGAATGGCGTCTTTTATACGCTTTTGTCGCTCCGTTTGGTCATCGTACTTTGATAGGCTTCTTAATAATGGATATTTCGGTATTTACGAAGTTTAAATTACATTCGTTCTGTCAGTGAGGTCGAATTTACAAGTGGGGATACTTGAGATTGTAGATGGAACACGACTTGACCAGACGTTAATTGTAACGGTGGTATAAAAATAAGAAAATAAAAATAAATCAAGCAGAATAAGGCGGAAAGTCAGCAATAAGGTAGTGAAGTATAAATAGTTAAAAGGGAGCTGGAGGAGAAGGACAATGAATAATTAACTATTCCATTAGCTTGGTTTTATATGGTGTTTTGTTACAGTTTCAGATGTGGTGGAAAACACATTCAAATATTATTAAAAAATAATTAGAATAATAATTGGGACAAAAATGGCGTCTTTTATACGCTTTTGTTGCTTCGTTTGGTTATCGTACTTTGATAGGCTTCTTAATAATGGATGTGTCGTTATTTAAGAAGTTTAAATTACATTCGATCTGTCAGGGAGGTCGAATTTACAAGTGGGGATACTTGGGAATGTAGATGGAACAAGACTTGACCAGATGTGAAGTGCAACTGTAGTATAAAAATGAAAAAAATATACATACATCAAGCAGAATGAGGCGGGATTTCAGCAAGAAGGTATTGAAGTGTAAATAGTTGAAAGGGACCTGGAGCAGAAAGCCAAGGAGGAATTTACAAAACACAACCTTAAACCAAGCTACTGGAATATTTACAGTTTCAGATGTGGTGGAAAACACATTCGAATATTAATAAAAAATAATAATAATAATAATTGGGACAAAAATGGCGTCTTTTATATGATTTTGTCGCTCTGTTTGGTCATCGTACGTTGATAGGCTTCTTAATAATGGATATTTCGGTATTTACGAAGTTTAATTTACATTCGATCTGTCAGGAAGGTCATTTTTACAAGTGGGGATACTTGGGAATGTAGATGGAACACGACTTGACCAGATGTGAAGTGTAACTGTGGAATAAAAATGAGAAAATATAATTAATCAAGCAGAATAAAGCGAGAACTAAGCGAGAAGGTAGTGAAGTGTAAATAGTTAAAAGGGACCTGGAGAAGAGAGACAAGTAGTACTAAACAAACACAACCTAAAACCAAGCTACTGGAATAGTAACAGTTTCAGATGTGGTAGAAAACACATTCGAATATTAATAAAAAAATAATTCGAATAATAATTTGGAAAAAAACAGCGTCTTTTATTAGCATTTGTCGCTCCGTTTGGTCATCCTACTTTGATAGGCTTCTAAATAGTGGATGTTTCGGTATTTAGGAAGTTTAAATTACATTCGATCTATGAGGGAGGTCGAATTTACAAGTGGGATAACTTGCGATTGTAGATGGAACACGACCTGACCAGATGTGAAGTGTAACTGTGGTATAAAAATGATAAAATATAATAAATCAAGCAGAATGAGGAGGGAACTCAGCGAGAAGGTATTGAAATGTAAATATTTTAAAGGGACCTGGAGCAGAAAGACAAGGAGGAATTAACAAAACAGAACATAAAACCAAGCTTCTGGTATAGTTAAAGTTTCAGATGTGGTGTAAAACACATTGGAATATTAATTAAAAAACAATAATAAGAATAATAATTGGGACAAAAATGACGTCTTTCACACGTTTTTGTCGCTCCGTTTGGTCATCGGACTTTGATAGGCTTCTCAATAATGGATATTTCGGTATTTAGGAAATTTAATTTACATTCGATCTGTCAGGAGGGTCATATTTAGAAGTGGGGATACTTGGGAATGTAGATGGAACACGACTTGACCAGTTGTGAAGTGTAACTGTGGTATAAAAATGAAAAAAATATACATACATCAAGCAGAATGAGGTGGGATTTCAGCAAGAAGGTATTGAAGTGAAAATAGTTAAAAGGGAACTGGAGGAGAAAAACAAGGAATAATTAACAAAACACCACCTAATACAAAGCCACTGGCACAGAAACAGTTTCATATGTGTTGTAAAAAACATTGTAATATGAAAACATAATAGTTATAATAATTGGCACAAAAAGTGCATCTTTTACATGCTTTTTCGCTCCGTTTGGTCGTCGTACTTTGATAGGCTTCTTAATAATGGATAAGTCGGTATTTAGCAAGTTTAAAATACATTCGATCTGTCAGGGAGATCGAATTTATAAGTGGGGATACTTGGGATGGTAGATGGAACACAACTTGACCAGATGTGAAGTGTAACTGTGGTATAAACATGAGAAAATATAATAAATCAAGCAGAATGAGGCGGGAACTCAGCGAGAAGGTAATGAAGTGTAAATAGTTAAAAGGGACCTGGAGCAGAAAGACAAGGAGGAATTTACAAAACACAACCTAGAACCAAGCTACTGAAATAGTTACAGTTTCAGATGTGTTGGAAAACACATTCGAATATTAATTAAAAAATAATAAGAATAATAATTGGGACAAAAATGGCGTCTTTTATGCGATTTCGTCGCTCCGCTTGTTGATCGTACTTTGATAGGCTTCTTAATAATGGATATTTCGGTATTTAGGAAGTTTAATTTATATTCGATCTGTCAGGGAGGTCGAATTTACAAGTCGGGATACTTGGGATAGTAGATGGAACACGACTTGACCAGATGTGAAGTGTAACTGTGGTATAAAAATGATCAAATATGATAAATCAAGCAGAATGAGGCGGGATTTCAGCAAGAAGGTAGTGAAGTGTAAATTGTTAAAAGGGAATTAGAGAACAAATACAAGGAATAATTAAAAAAACACCACCTAATAACAAGCTACTGGAATAGTTACAGTTTCAGATGTGTTGGAAAACACATTGTAATGTGAAAAAAAAATTAGAATAATAATAATAATAATAATAATAATAATAATAATAATAATACTAATAATAATTGGCACTTTTACATGCTTTTTCGCTCCGTTTGGTCAACAGAAAACATGGCGCCTTACTGCGACCGCTGTCAACATAAAAGTCCTTAGTGAGAAAACCAACGGGAGGAACAGAAAGTACGTGAACATTGAAATTAACCCAACATTGACTGAAAAGTTCCGAAGAGCCTGTGGACCGCGGCCCGGAGCCGCCCCTGGGGGGGGCGCGTAGCCGCAGGGCTGACATAATAAACAAAACACAACCTAAAACCAAGCTACTGGAATAGTTACAGTTTCAGATGTGGTGGAAAACACATTCGCATATTAATATAAAATAATTAGAATAATAATTGGGACACAAATTGAGTCTTTTACACGCTTTTGTCGCTCCGTTTGGTCATCGTACTTTGATAGGCTTCTTAATAATGGATATTTCGGAATTTACATTCGATCTGTCAGGAAGGTCATGTTTACAAGTGGGGATACTTGGGAATGTAGATGGAACAAGACTTGACCAGATGTGAAGTGCAACTGTAGTATAAAAATGAAAAAAATTTACATACATCAAGCAGAATGAGGCGGGAACTCACCGAGAAGATAAAGAAGTGTAAATAGTTAAAAGGTACCTGGAGAATAAAAACAAGGAATAATTAACAAAACACAACCCAATACCAAGCTACTGGAATAGTTACCGTTTCATATGTGGTGTAAAACACATTGTAATATGAAAATAATAATAATAATGATCATTGCCACAAAAAGTGCGTCTTCTACACGCTTTTGTCGCTCCGTTTGGTCATCGTACTTTGATAGGCTTCCTAATAATGGATTTGTCTTCATTTAGAAATTTTAAATTACATTCGATCTGTCAGGGAGGTCGAATTTACAAGTGGGGATACTTGGGATTGTAGATGGAACACAACTTGACCAGATGTGAAGTGTAACTGTGGTATAAAAATGATAATATATAATAAATCAAGCAGATTGAGGCGGGAACTCAGCAAGAAGGTAAAGAAGTGTAAATAGTTAAAAGGGACCTGGAGAATAAAAACAAGGAATAATTTACAAAAAACAAACCTAAAACCAAGCTACTGGAATAGTTACAGTTTCAGATGTGGTGGAAAACACATTCGAATATTAATAAAAAATAATTATAATAATAATAATAATAATTGGGACAAGAATGGCGTCTTTTATACGCTTTTGTCGCTCCGTTTGGTCATCGTACTTTGATAGGCTTCTTAATAATGGATATGTCGGTATTTACGAAGTTTAATTTACATTCGATCTGTCAGGAGGGTCGTATTTACAAGTGGGGATACTTGGGAATGTAGATGGAACACGACCTAACCAGATGTGAAGTGTAACTGTGGTATAAACATGAGAAAATATAATAAATCAAGCAGAATGAGGCGGGAACTCAGCGAGAAGGTAAAGAAGTGTAAATAGTTAAAAGGGAACTAGAGTAGAAAGACAAGGAGTAATTAACAAACCACCACCCAATACCAAGCTACTGGAATAGTTACAGTTTCAGATGTGGTGGAAAACACATTCGAATATTAATAAAAAATAATTATAATAATAAATAGGCCAAAAATGGCGTCTTTTAGACGCTTTTGTCGCTCCGTTTAGTCATCGTACTTTGATAGGCTTCTTAATAATGGATATTTCGATATTAACGAATTTTAATTTACATTAGATCTGTTAGTAGGGTCATATTTACAAGTGGAGATACTTGGGAATGTAGATGGAACACGACTTGACCAGATGTGAAGTTGCTGTGGTAGAAAACAGAGAAGAAGTTACATAAATCAAGCAGAATAAGAAGGTAGGTTAATGGCATGTTTTACGAGCCATTTTCGCTCTGGTTGGTCATCGCATTTTGCTAGGCTTCTTAATAATGGATATTGCGTTTTTAGGAAGTTTAAATTACATTCGATCTGTCAGTAAGGTCGTATTTACAAGAACTTGGGATTGTAGATGGAACACGACCTAACCAGATGTGAAGTGTAACTGTGGTATAAAAATGATAAAATATAATAAATCAAGCAGTATGAGACGGGAACTAAGCGAGAAGGTGGTGAAGTGAAAATAGTTAAATGGGAGCTGGAGAAGAAAAACAAGGAATATTTAACAAAACACCACCTAATACCAAGCTACTGGAATAGTTACAGTTTCATATTTGGTGTAAAACACATTGTAATATGCAAAAATAATGATAATAATAATAATTGGGACAAAAAGTGCGTCTTTTATACGCTTTTGTCGCTCCGTTTATTCATCGTACATTGATAAGCTTGTTAATAATGGATATTTCGGTATTAACGAAGTTTAATTTACATTCGATCTGTCAGGAGGGTCGTATTTACAAGTGGGGATACTTGGGAATGTAGATGTAACACGACTTGACCAGATGTGAAGTGTAACTATGGTATAAAAATGATAAAATATAATAAATCAAGCAGAATGAGGCGGGAACTCAGCGAGAAGGTATTGAAATGTAAATATTTCAAAGGGACCTGGAGCAGAAAGACAAGGAGGAATTTACAAAACAGAACATAAAACCAAGCTACAAGAATAGTTACAGTTTCAGATGTGGTGGAAAACACATTTGAATATTAATAAAAAATAATTATATTAATAATTGGGATAAAAAAATGGCGTCTTTTATACGCTTTTGTCGCTCCAATTGGTCATCGTACTTTGATGGGCTTCTTAATAATGGATATTTCATTATTTACGAAGTTTAATTTACATTCGATCTGTCAGGAAGGTCATATTTACAAGTGGGGATACTTGGGAATGTAGATGGAATAAGACTTGACCAGATGTGAAGCGTTACTGTGGTATAAAAATGATAAAATACAATAAATCAAACAGAATGAGGCGGGAACTCAGCGAGAAGGAAATGAAGTGTAAATAGTTAAAAACGACTTGGAGTAGAAAGACAAGGAGTAATTTACAAAACACAACCTAAAACCAAGCTACTGGCATAGTTACAGTTTCAGATGTGGTGGACAACACATTCGAATATTAATAAAAAATAATTAGAATAATAATTGGGACAAAAATGGCGTCTTTTACACGCTTTTGTCGCTCCGTTTGGTCATCGTACTTTGATAGGCTTCTTAATAATGGATATTTCGGTATTTAGGAACTTTAATTTATATTCGATCTGTCAGGAAGGTCATGTTTACAAGTGGGGATACTTGGGAATGTAGATGGAACAAGACTTGACCAGATGTGAAGTGCAACTGTAGTATAAAAATAAAAATTAATAATAAAAATTTTTGTAGAAAAAAATTTACATACATCAAGCAGAATGAGGCGGGAACTCACCGAGAAGATAAAGAAGTGTAAATAGTTAAAAGGGACCTGGAGAATAAAAACAAGGAATAATTAACAAAACACAACCCAATACCAAGCTACTGGAATAGTTACTGTTTCATATGTGGTGTAAAACACATTCGAATATTAATAAAAAAAAAAAAATAAAATAATAATAATAATAATAATAATAATTGGGACAAGAATGGCGTCTTTTATACGCTTTTGTCGCTCCGTTTGGTCATCGTACTTTGATAGGCTTCCTAATAATGGATATGTCGGTATTTACGAAGTTTAATTTACATTCGATCTGTCAGGAGGGTCGTATTTACAAGTGGGGATACTTGGGAATGTAGATGGAACACGACTTGACCAGATGTGAAGTGTAACTGTAGTATAAACATGAGAAAATATAATAAATCAAGCAGAATGAGGCGGGAACTCAGCGAGAAGGTAAAGAAGTGTAAATAGTTAAAAGGGAACTAGAGTAGAAAGACAAGGAGTAATTAACAAACCACCACCCAATACCAAGCTACTGGAATAGTTACAGTTTCATATTTGGTGTAAAACACATTGTAATATGCAAAAGTAATCATAATAAAAATTGGGACAAAAATGGCGTCTTTTATACGCTTTTGTCGCTCCGATTGGTCATCGTACTTTGATAGGCTTCCTAATAATGAATTTGTCGTTAATAAGGAAGTTCAAATTACATTCGATCTTTCAGGGAGATCTAATTTACAAGTGGGGATACTTGGGATTGTAGATGGAACACTATTTGAGTGTAACTGTGGTATAAAAATGATAAAATATAATAAATCAAGCAGAATGAGGCGGGAACTCAGCGAGAAGGTATTGAAGTGTAAATAGTTAAAAGGGACCTGGAGAAAAAAAGACAAGGAGTACTAAACAAAACTCAACCTAAAACCAAGCTACTGGAATAGTTACAGTTTCAGATGTGGTGGAAAACACATTCGAATATTAATAAAAAATAATTATAATAACAATTGGGACAAAAATGGCGTCTTTCACACGTTTTTGTCGCTCCGCTTGGTCATCGTACTTTGATAGGCTTCTTAATAATGGATATTTCGGTATTTAGGAAATTTAATTTATATTCGATCTGTCAGGGAGGTCGAATTTTCAAGTGGGGATACTTGGGATTGTAGATGGAACACAACTTGACCAGATGTGAAGTGTAACTGTGGTATAAAAATGATAATATATAATAAATCAAGCAGATTGAGGCGGGAACTCAGCGAGAACTTAATGAAGTGTAAATAGTTAAAAGGGAGCTGGAGCAGAAAGACAAGGAGTAATTTACAAAAAACAAACCTAAAACCAAGCTACTGGAATAGTTACAGTTTCAGATGTGGTGGAAAACACATTCGAATATTAATAAAAAATAATTATAATAATAATTATAATAATAATAATAATAATAATAATAATAATAACTGGGACAAGAATGGCGTCTTTTATACGCTTTTGTCGCTCCGTTTGGTCATCGTACTTTGATAGGCTTCCTAATAATGGATAAGTCGGTATTTAGGAAGTTTAATTTCCATTCGATCTGTCAGAAAGGTCATATTTACAGGTGGGGATACTTGGGAATGTAGATGGAACAAGACTTCAGATGTGAAGTGTAACTGTGGTATAAAAATGATAAAATACAATAAATCAAGCAGAATGAGGCGGGAACTCAGCAAGAAGGTAGTGAAGTGTAAATAGTTGAAAGGGACCTGGAGGAGAGAGACAAGGAGTATTTAACAAAACACAACCTAAAACCAAGCTACTGGAATAGATACAGTTTCAGATGTGGTGGAAAACACATTCGAATATTAATAAAAAATTATTATAATAATAATTGGGCCAAAAATGGCGTCTTTTATACGCTTTTGTCGCTCCGTTTGGTCATCGTACTTTGATAGGCTTCCTAATAATGAATTTGTCGTTAATAAGGAAGTTCAAATTACATTCGATCTTTCAGGGAGATCTAAAAATGAAAAAAATATACATACATCAAGCAGAATGAGGTGGGATTTCAGCAAGAAGGTATTGAAGTGTAAATAGTTAAAAGGGAACTGGAGGAGAAAAAACAAGGAATAATTAACAAAACACCACGTAATACCAAGCTACTGGCACAGAAACAGTTTCATATGTGTTGTATAAAACATTGTAATATGAAAAAATAATAGTAATAATAATTGGCACAAAAAGTGCATCTTTTACATACTTTTTCGCTCCGTTTGGTCATCGTACTTTGATAGGCTTCTTAATAATGGATAAGTCGGTATTTAGGAAGTTTAAATTACATTCGATCTGTCAGGGAGATCGAATTTATAAGTGGGGATACTTGGGATGGTAGATGGAACACAACTTGACCAGATGTGAAGTGTAACTGTGGTATAAACATGAGAAAATATAAAAAAATCAAGCAGAATGAGGCGGGACCTCAACGAGAAGGCAATGAAGTGTCAATAGTTAAAAGTGACCTGGAGAAGAAGGACAATGAGTAATTAACCAAAACAACCTAAAACCAAGCTACTGGAATAGTTAAAGTTTCAGATGTGGTGGAAAACACATTCGAATATTAATAAAAAATAATAATAATAATTGGGACACAAATGGCGTCTTTTATACGCTTTTGTCGCTCCGTTTGGTCATCGTACTTTGATAGGCTTCCTAATAATGGATAAGTCGGTATTTAGGAAGTATAAATTACATTCGATCTGTCAGGGAGGTCGAATTTACAAGTGGGATAACTTGACATCGTAGATGGATCACGACTTGTCCAGATGTGAAGTGTAAGTGTAGTATAAAAATGAAAAACATATACATACATCAAGCAGAATGAGGCGGGATTTCAGCAAGAAGCTATTAAAGTGTAAATACTTGAAAGCGACCTGGAGTAGAAAGACAAGGAGTAATTAACAAAACACAACCTAAAACCAAGCTACTGGCATAGTTACAGTTTCAGATGTGGTGGAAAACACATTAGAATATTAATAAAAAAATAATAATAATAATAATTGGGATAAAAAAATGGCGTCTTTTATACGCTTTTGTCGCTGCGATTGGTCATCGTACTTTGATAGGCTTCTTAATAATGGATATTTCGATATTAACGAATTTAATTTACATTAGATCTGTCAGTAGGGTCATATTTACAAGTGGAGATACTTGGGAATGTAGATGGAACACGACTTGACCAGATGTGAAGTGTAACTGTGGTATAAAAATGATAAAATATACATACATCAAGCAGAATGACCATTACAAACTGCATTCGATCAGCGAGTGAGGTCGTATGTACTAGTGGGAAACTCGAAATCTTAGATGTAATGTATAACTGTGGTATAAAAATTAATATATATATATATATATATATATATATATATATATATATATATATATATATATATATATATATATATATATATACACATACATATATCATGCAGAATTAGCGGTAAACTCATAGAGAAGGCATCAAAGAATAACACATTAAAGAGGGAGCTGGAGGAGGAGGTCAAGATGTAAATAAATAACACCTAAAATTGAGCTATTGCAGTTGGTTCATTTCAACCTGTGTTCAAAAACACATTTTAATAATAATAAAAATAATCATAATAATAACTGAAAACAATCTCACCTTTTACACGCTGTTTCCGCTCCGTTGGGTCATGGGACATGGCTAGGATGTTTAAAAAGGGGAAATATGTCGTTTAAATCAATTGTAAATAATATTCGATCAACCAATAAGGTCCTAGTAACAAGTGGGAAACCCTGGATTAAAGATGAAACACAACTTTACCAGATGTAATGTGTAATTGTGGTATCAAAATGAGAAAATATGCATTTATGAAGCAGAATGATGCGGGAACTCAGCGAGAATGAATAAAAGAATAATCAGGAAGCTGGAGGAGAAGTGTCATGCTGGCTAGGCTAGACAATGACGGGTGAACACTCGCAGGGACGGTGCGATGTAAGATTTATTCAAACAAAACAGGGGAAAACACAAGAGTGCAGCAATAACGCATGGGGCACTGACTAAGCAGAACAAACGTGACAACGCAACATGGGCAAACTTGAAAGCCACCCGAAGCTGGTTGGTAGCCAGGGAGCCAGGCGAGATAGGGAAGATAATGCTAGACCCAAACGTCACCGGCAGGGCCAGTGAAACTAAAACGGGACACCGCGCTCGTCAGGCGCAACTAAACTTACTTGACTCGAACACTAGGGAATCGGTCGCCGAATCCTCCAGGCAACCAACCTGTCAACCAAAAAGCGAACTCCTCCTGAAGGTGAATCGGCTCTTACAGAGCGTATTCTAGAGAACACCATAAACAGACCTAGAATCTCAGGAACAGCGAAGCCAACATACAGCTTGGCGTAGCAAGTACTATTCTCTGCAACGAGAATGTCCGTGTTAGCTCCCTTTAGAACCCAGCTCTCAAGTGACCTAACTCAAAACATGAAATGAACGTTAATGACACACTTGAACAAACATGGCGTTGTACATAAATGGCTGTGAACATAAAAGTCCTTGAACTTGAAGCCTGTGGAGCGCGGGTCGGGACCGCCCCCGGGGCGGGCACGGCGACGCGGACCTGACAAGAAGGACAAAATGTAAATAGGAAAAAACAGCTAAAAACGAACTGTTGGAGTACTAACAGTTTCACCTGTGGTCGAAAACACTTTCTAATAATAATAATAATAATAATAAAAATAATCATAATAGTAACTGGCAACCATGACACCTTTCATACACTTTTCCGCTCCATCGGGTCATGGCACGTTGCTTGGCAGTTCAAAGAAGGGAAATATACCTTTGTAAGAATTGTTAAATTACACTCCATCAGTCAGTAATGTCGTATTTACACGGGGATAACATCTATAAATTATAGATGAATCAAGGGTTTAGCAGGTGTGTCTTTCCGTCGTTCCGCAGAGCTCCTCTCGTTAAGGTTCGAACGTAATACAAATTGGATCATTTCGTTTTAA
Organism: Salminus brasiliensis; assembly: GCF_030463535.1. Lineage (NCBI taxonomy): Eukaryota > Metazoa > Chordata > Actinopteri > Characiformes > Bryconidae > Salminus > Salminus brasiliensis. The sequence goes on along the minus strand of NC_132895.1, from coordinate 34,656,068 downwards.
ACCATTACAAACTGCATTCGATCAGCGAGTGAGGTCGTATGTACTAGTGGGAAACTCGAAATCTTAGATGTAATGTATAATTGTGGTATAAAAATTTATATTATATATATATCAAATATATACATACATATATCATGCAGAATTGGCGGTAAACTCATAGAGAAGGCCTCAAAGAATAACACATTAAAGAGGGAGCTGGAGGAGGTGGTCAAGATGTAAATAAATAACACCTAAAATTGAGCTATTGCAGTTGGTTCATTTCAACCTGTGTTCAAAAACACATTTTAATAATAATAAAAATAATCATAATAATAACTGAAAACAATCTCACCTTTTACACGCTGTTTCCGCTCCGTTGGGTCATGGGACATGGCTAGGATGTTTACAAAGGGGAAATATGTCGTTTAAATCAATTGTAAATAATATTCGATCAACCAATAAGGTCCTAGTAACAAGTGGGAAACCCTGGATTAAGGGATTAAGTAGGCAGGGCTTGCAGAACACCAGTGTTGGGTTCATTTCAAACCCACCCTGAGTGGAGAGGAAGGAAAACTGGCCCCACCCAGACTTATAACTCTCTGTATGTTACACTGCAGATAAGACATTTACAACTGGGGTTCACAATGATGGTGACCTTTGGTCAGTTCCTGATTGGATAACGTGGAAATATGCTGATTAACTGAGTTACCATCAACGTGAAATCTGGAGCATCAAGCTAAGATGGACGGGAGAAGCAGTGACCTCTGTTTGAGGGTAGATTCAGGAGGGTTTACTCTCTGTAATCAAAAAACTGCAGTAGGTGTGATAAACTCTTCCCACACTGCACCCATGTGCTAGTACAGGCTGACCCACATCTGCAGCTGTTCTTTTCTCTCTATGAGGTTCTAGGTAGTTCAGTGCTGGTTTTCAGGTTCAGGGTAAGTGCCGTTGACTCTAAGCTGATTACAGACAGCTTTTCAGAATATTCTCTGATCAGTTTAACTGGAGAACTTTACTTCCTGTGTTTACTGACTTTCACACTGACGGTCAGCATTGGTCAGGTCGTCTAGGTGAAATGGTCATTTTCTGAGGAAGCCTGAAGTCTGGATCTCTCGAAATCTGAGTTTTTCCTCATGTTAGTCAAACAGGCAAAAAAAAAAAAAAAAAAACTCCACTGGCAGGTACTTCAGTACTAGTCTTCACCTTCATGGTAACTTTTGATCATATCCCAGCTTACCTGATCTGTAAGGACCTATAAAGCATGAGGAGCATTCAACATCCAGCCTTCATTCATCCTACAGTAAAACAGCCATCTGCACCACAGCGCCACCCCCAGGCTGTGATTGGTTTAGTACGTGGTCTTCTGATCTACAGTAGATGCTCCAGTGCTACTCTGACTGTTAGATCCCAAATGCTGCCATAATAGATCCTATTTAACCCATTTAAGACAAATGTTTGTGCAGATATTTGCATATATTATAATCTATATATAAATATATTTGCATACTCAAACAAATGTAGCAAATTTAAATGAATGTAACCTGTATGTCTTACCAGCGTGTGCACAAATCCAGAGTCACACAGTTTAATCACGTTACAACAAATTACATTTATATACACTGTGTTGACAAAAGTATGTGGACACCTGCTCATGCAACGTCCAAACTCGAGAGCGGTAGCCAGGAGTTTGTCCTCATTTACTGCTGTAAAATGAATTTTGAAAAAGTTGATTGCATTCAACCTTTAGTGGGAGTATCAATGAGGTCAAATCCTGTGTTTCTCCACTCTATACTCCAGATTCTCAGTGAAAGGTTCAGGTCCATCAGGACATCCAGCTCTGACTCCTGTGGGTTCGTAGCTCAAGACAGATCCTTTTTAAAGTCTGTAGTGTTGGTGTTGTAGATACAGAGAACTGTCTGTGTTCCACCTGAGGCACCCGTGGAAGCTCAGCAGCATCTGTCCTACCTCACCTGCTGCTTCTGACGTCTCCAACACCACACGCCATTGATTGTAAGCAGCGCCCCCTGGTAGAAGAGGACTAGGATAAGATTGGACTCTCTGGAGCAGAAAAACATGAACTTACTGGCACCATGCCCAATGTCCGGCATGAGTCACCTGGATATAAAGCCCCCCACCATTGAGCTGTGGAGCAGTGTAACTGTCTTCTCTAGAACTTTTGGGATGAGGTGGAGTGGTGCTCATCCAACATACTGACTTCACTAATGTTCGTCATTGAAGGTGTTGGATAGTAATTTGGCATCCTACAGCACGCCAATCTTTATGTGTTCTGTTCATAATGCTGCTTTTCAAGCAAAATTCTTCTCTTCCTCCAGTTACTGCAAGACCCTCAAACTGAGCATATTACACTACAGTACATCTGCTGTTCCACTGGATGTTCTAAGACAAAGTGTAAACAAAGATGGCCACCCCACTTTTTAATTGAAAAGAAGGTTAGCTGAGCAGACCCCAGTAAGTTTGACAATAAGTGACAGTAAGTGAACAGCATTGTCTCAGTTGTCAGTAATAAAGTGGGAATTGTGTCTAGAACTGCTGAAATGTTCTAGATAGATTCTAATAAAATATATCCCAGCCCAAAGATTGTGAGGAAATTTTGAGAGCTTCATTCTTTTCAGCAGCTTTCATGATTCTAACACCGTTCCAGGAACCTGGTTGTCAGCTGGATCTCATCCGCACCCAAGATTCCAGTCTAGAGGATCAGGCTGAGGACTCATTTATCTGAGCTTTTTATATTAGTATATTTAATGAGCAAACAACCAATTGCAATTAATATGAGTCTTTAAAAGGCATGTGATGTGACCGGTGTTCTCCATCGCGGTGGAGACAAGAAAAAGTGCAAAATCTGAGATTGTTCCACCATGATTGAGAAGACTGGAGCCGTAGACTAAGTCTCAGCATTGGAATGAAAAAAGGTGCTTAAAACTGAGTTTTTTTTCCTTCCACCTATAGCGTCTCTGGCTCTAGAAGCATTTTATTCTCCATTTGGCCTGGGGCACTCTCCGATCCACCGAGGACCAAGGAGCCCTTACCCAAAGTGGGCTAAGAACAAGATTGCATTGATTGGGCCAACCCAACTGCTCCGCTTTTCTGAGTGGAAGACAAAGGCAGGTCAACCCCAATCTTGAGTGGGACTAACACACTGACACTAAGTGGAGGTTAAGACAAACTGGGCCAACTCAAATGTATATTGTTCATAAGACTCCGAACGGTTACTATTTTAAATCAGGGTTTCACACTGATGGTTACTTTTGCTCTTTTTAACCTGATTGGGTGAGGTGGAAATATGATGGAATTTTTTTAAACATGGATATCTTCTATAAAACAAGAGCTATGGTGCTTATTAAGGAGCACTTAAGAGCTAATAAGCTTACTTGAGAGAAAAATAAGAACATGAACCTCTTCAAACTAGATTATGTTAAGGATATAAGCGTAAGACTAGTTTTCACAGTGATGGTAACTAAGATAAACAATCTGATGTCTGGAAGAACAGAAAAACAAACAAACAAACAAAAAAACTAACAAAAAAAACATAATAATAATAATATAAAACATAATAATGATCTCCAATGGAGATTGGAGTGTGAAGTGTGGCAATCCTGACTGCTTCCTCCCCATTTCATTTAGTCCTGTATGTGGAAAAAAGTTTACTAAAGTGGCCAGTAGGGGGAAGCACAAGGCTGTGTTTTTAAAAAAAGTGGCCCATGAGGAAAAGCATTAGGAAGGGGTTGAGAAAGGGGTGTGTAAAAACTTTTCAACATATAGTGCAAATTTATCTTCAGCATCAATGAGGCGGAAACTCCGCGAAATGCTTGTGAAATTTAAATAGTTAAAAGGGAGCTGGAGGAGAAGGACAAGAAATAATTAACAAAGCAACACCCAAAACCAAGCTACTAAAATAGTTACAGTTTCAGACGTGGTGTAAAACACATTGTAATATGAAAACCGTAATCATAATAACAATAACTGGCACAAAAATGGCATATTTAACACGCTGTTTTTGCTGCATTTGGTCATCGTACTTCGATAGGCTTCTTAAAAATGGATATTTCGGTATTTACGAAGTTTAAATTACATTCGTTCTGTCAGTGAGGTCGAATTTACAAGTGGGGATACTTGAGATTGTAGATGGAACACGACTTGACCAGACGTTAATTGTAACGGTGGTATAAAAATAAGAAAATATAAATAAATTAAGCAGAATAAGGCGGAAAGTCAGCAATAAGGTAGTGAAGTGTAAATAGTGAAAAGGGAGCTGGAGGAGAAGGACAATGAATAATTAACTATTCCATTAGCTTGGTTTTATATGGTGTTTTGTTACAGTTTCAGATGTGGTGGAAAACACATTCATATATTATAAAAAAATAATTAGAATAATAATTGGGACAAAAATGGCGTCTTTTATATGCTTTTGCTGCTTCGTTTGGTAATCGTACTTTGATAGGCTTCTTAATAATGGAGGTGTCGTTATTTAAGAAGTTTAAATTACATTCGATCTGTCAGGGAGGTCGAATTTACAAGTGGGGATACTTGGGATTGCAGATGGAACACGATTTAACCAGAAGTGATGTCTAACTGTGGTTTTAAAATGAGAAAATATTATGAATCAAGCAGAATGAGGCGGGAACTCAGCGAGAAGTTGGTTCAGTGAAAAAGTTCAAAGGCAGCTGGAGGAGAAGGACAAGACATATTTAACAAAACACCCAAAACCAAGCTACTGAAACAGTTACAGTTTTAGATGTGGTGTAAAACAGAATGTAATAGGAAAAACTTAACCATAATAATATTGGCACACAAATTGCCTCTTTAACATGCTTTTGTCGCTCCGTTTGGTCATCGTACATTTGATAGGCATCGTAATAATGGATATTTTGGTATTTAGGAAGTTTAAATTACATTCGATTTGTCAGTGAGGTCGAATTTACAAGTGGGGATACTTGCGATTGTAGATGTAACAAGACTTGACTAGATGTGAAGTGTAACTGTGGTATAAAAATGAAAAATATATACATACATCAAGCAGAATGAGGCGGGATTTCAGCAAGAAGGAAGTGAAGTCTAAATAGTTGAAAGGGACCTGGAGGAGAAAGACAAGGAGTAATTAACAAAACACCACCTAATAACTAGCTACTGGAATAGTTACAGTTTCAGAACTGTTGTAAAACACATTGTAATTTGAAAAAATAATCAGAATAATAATAATTGGCACAAAAAGTGGGACTTTTACATACTTTTTCGCTCCGTTTTGTCACAGTACTTTGATAGGCTTCCTAATAATGGATAAGTGGGTATTTAGGAAGTTTAAATTACATTCGATCTGTCAGGGAGATCGAATTTACAAGTGGGGATACTTGGGATTGCAGATGGAACACGACTTGACCATATGTGAAGTGTAACGGTGGTATAAAAATGATAAAATATAATAAATCAAGCAAAATGAGGCGGGAACTCAGCGAGAAGGCAAAGAAGTGTAAATAGTTAAAAGGGACCTGGAGAATAAAAACAAGGAAAAATTAACAAAACAGAACCTAATAACAAAATACTGGAACAGATACAGTTTCATACTTGGTGTAAGACACATTGTAATATGCAAAAAAAATCAAAATAATAATAATTGGGGGAAAAATGGCGTCTTTTATACGCTTTTGTCGCTCCGTTTGGTCATCGTACTTTGATAGGCTTCCTAATTATGGATTTGTCTTCATTTAGAAAGTTTAAATTACATTCGATCTGTCAGGGAGGTCGAACTTACAAGTGGGGATACTTGGGATTGTAGATGGAACACAACTTGACCAGATGTGAAGTGTAACTGTGGTATAAACATGAGAAAATATAATAAATCAAGCAGAATGAGGCGGGAACTCAGCGAGAAGGTAAAGAAGTGTAAATAGTTAAAAGGGAACTAGAGTAGAAAGACAAGGAGTAATTAACAAACCACCACCTATTACCAAGCTACTGGAATAGTCACAGTTTCAGATGTGGTGGAAAATACATTCGAATATTAACATAAAATATTTAGAATAATAATTGGGACACAAATGGAGTCTTTTATACGCTTTTGTCGCTCCGTTTGGTCATCGTACGTTGATAGGGTTCTTAATAATGGATATTTCGGTATTTACGAAGTTTAACTTACATTCGATCTGTCAGGAAGGTTATATGTACAAGTGGGGATACTTGGGAATGTAGATGTAACACGACTTGACCAGATGTGAAGTGTAACTGTGGTATAAAAATGATAAAATATAATAAATCAAGCAGAATGAGGAGGGAACTCAGCGAGAAGGTATTGAAATGTAAATATTTTAAACGGACCTGGAGCAGAAAGACAAGGAGGAATTAACAAAACAGAACATAAAACCAAGCTTCTGGTATAATTAAAGTTTCAGATGTGGTGTAAAACACATTGGAATATTAATTTTAAAAAATAATTATAATAATAATTGGGACAAAAATGACGTCTTGTACAAGTTTTTGTCGCTCCGTTTGGTCATCCTACTTTGATAGGCTTCTCAATAATGGATATATCGGTATTTAGGAAATTTAATTTACATTCGATCTGTCAGGAGGGTCATATTTACAAGTGGGGATACTTGGGAATGTAGATGGAACACGACTTGACCAGTTGTGAAGTGTAACTGTGGTATAAAAATTAAAAAAATATACATACATGAAGCAGAATGAGGTGGGATTTCAGCAAGAAGGTATTGAAGTGAAAATAGTTAAAAGGGAACTGGAGGAGAAAAACAAGGAATAATTAACAAAACACCACCTAATACCAAGCCACTGGCACAGAAACAGTTTCATATGTGTTGTAAAAAACATTGTAATATGAAAAAATAATAGTTATAATAATTGGCACAAAAAGTGCATCTTTTACATGCTTTTTCGCTCCGTTTGGTCATCGCACTTTGATAGGCTTCTTAATAATGGATTTGTCTTATTTAGGAAATTTAAATTACATTCGATCTGTCAGGGAGGTCGAATTTACAAGTGGGGATACTTGGGATAGTAGATGGAACACAACTTGACCAGTCGTGAAGTGTAACTGTGGTAGAAAAATGATAAAATATAAGAAATCAAGCAGAATGAGGCGGAAAATCAGCAAGAAGATAAATAAGTGTAAATAGTTAAAAGGGAGCTGGAGGATAAAAACAAGGAATAATTTAAAAAACACCACCTAATAACAAGCTACTGGAATAGTTACAGTTTCAGATGTGTTGGAAAACACATTGTAATGTGAAAAAAAATTAGAATAATAATAATAATAATAACAACAATAATAATAATTGGCACAAAAAACGTGCGTCTTTTATATGCTTTTCGCTCCGTTTGGTCATCGTACTTTGATAGGCTTCTTAATAATGGATAAGTCGGTATTTAGCAAGTTTAATTTACATTCGATCTGTCACGAAGGTCATATTTACAAGTGGGGATAATTGGGAATGTAGATGGAACAAGACTTGACCAGATGTGAAGTGTAACGGTGGAATAAAAATTAGAAAATATAATAAATCAAGCAGAATGAGGCGGGAACTCAGAGAGAAGGTAATGAAGTCTAAATAGTTAAAAGGGACCTGGAGCAGAAAGACAAGGAGTAATTTACAAAAGATAACCTAAAACAAGCTACTGGAATAGATACAGTTTCAGATGTGGTGGAAAACACATTCGAATATTAATAAAAAATAATTCGAATAATAATTGGGACAAAAATGGCGTTTTTTATACGCTTTTGTCGCTCCGTTTGGTGATCGTACTTTGATAGGCTTCTTAATAATGGATATTTCGGTATTTACGAAGTTTAATTTACATTCGATCAGTCAGGAGGGTCATATTTACAAGTGGGGATACTTAAGAATGTAGATGGAACACGACTTGACCAGACGTGAAATGTAACTGTGGTATAAAAATGAAAAAAAATATATACATACATCAAGCAGAATGAGGCGGGATTTCAGAAAGAAGGTATTGAAGTGTAAATAGTTGAAAGGGACCTGGAGGAGAAAGACAAGGAGTAATTAACAAAACACAACCTAAAACAAGCTACTGGAATAGTTACAGTTTCATATTTGGTGTAAAACACATTGTAATATGCAAAAGTAATCATAATAATAAAAATTGGGACAAAAATGGCGTCTTTTATACGCTTTTGTCGCTCCGATTGGTCATCGTACTTTGATAGGCTTCCTAATAATGAATTTGTCCTTAATAAGGAAGTTCAAATTACATTCGATCTTTCAGGGAGATCGAATTTACAAGTGGGGATACTTGGGATTGTAGATGGAACACTACTTGAGTGTAACTGTGGTATAAAAATGATAAAATATAATAAATCAAGCAGAATGAGGCGGGAACTCAGCGAGAAGGTATTGAAGTGTAAATAGTTAAAAGTGACCTGGAGAAAAAAAGACAAGGAGTACTAAACAAAACTCAACCTAAAACCAAGCTACTGGAATAGTTACAGTTTCAGATGTGGTGGAAAACACATTCGAGTATTAATAAAAAATAATTATAATAATAATAATTGGGACAAAAATGGCGTCTTTCACACGTTTTTGTCGCTCCGCTTGGTCATCATACTTTGATAGGCTTCTTAATAATGGATATTTCGGTATTTAGGAAATTTAATTTACATTCGATCTGTCAGGAGGGTCATATTTAGAAGTGGGGATACTTGGGAATGTAGATGGAACACGACTTGACCAGTTGTGAAGTGTAACTGTGGTATAAAAATGAAAAAAATATACATACATCAAGCAGAATGAGGTGGGATTTCAGCAAGAAGGTATTGAAGTGAAAATAGTTAAAAGGGAACTGGAGGAGAAAAACAAGGAATAATTAACAAAACACCACCTAATACCAAGCTACTGGCACAGAAACAGTTTCATATGTGTTGTAAAAAACATTGTAATATGAAAAAATAATAGTTATAGTAATTGGCACAAATAGTGCATCTTTTACATGCTTTTTCGCTCCGTTTGGTCGTCGTACTTTGATAGGCTTCTTAATAATGAATAAGTCGGTATTTAGGAAGTTTAAAATACATTCGATCTGTCAGGGAGATCGAATTTATAAGTGGGGATACTTGGGATGGTAGATGGAACACAACTTGACCAGATGTGAAGTGTAACTGTGGTATAAACATGAGAAAATATAATAAATCAAGCAGAATGAGGCGGGAACTCAGAGAGAAGGTAATGAAGTGTAAATAGTTAAAAGGGACCTGGAGCAGAAAGACAAGGAGGAATTTACAAAACACAACCTAGAACCAAGCTACTGAAATAGTTACAGTTTCAGATGTGTTGGAAAACACATTCGAATATTAATTAAAAAATAATAAGAATAATAATTGGGAAAAAATGGCGTCTTTTATGCGATTTCGTCGCTCCGCTTGTTGATCGTACTTTGATAGGCTTCTTAATAATGGATATTTCGGTATTTAGGAAGTTTAATTTATATTCGATCTGTCAGGGAGGTCGAATTTACAAGTCGGGATACTTGGGATAGTAGATGGAACACGACATGACCAGATGTGAAGTGTAACTGTGGTATAAAAATGATCAAATATGATAAATCAAGCAGAATGAGGCGGGATTTCAGCAAGAAGGTAGTGAAGTGTAAATTGTTAAAAGGGAATTGGAGAACAAATACAAGGAATAATTAACAAAACACCACCTAATACCAAGCTACTGGAATATTTACATTTTCATATGTGGTGTAAAACAAATTGTAAAATGAAAAAAATAATCATAATAATAATATTAATAATTGGCACAAAAAGTGCGTCTTTTACATGCTTTTTCGCTCCGTTTGGTCATCGCACTTTGATAGGCTTCTTAATAATGGATCTGTCTTATTTAGGAAATTTAAATTACATTCGATCTGTCAGGGAGGTCGAATTTACAAGTGGGGATACTTGGGATAGTAGATGGAACACAACTTGACCAGATGTGAAGTGTAACGGTGGTATAAAAATGATAAAATATAATAAACCAAGCAAAATGAGGCGGGACCTCAGCGAGAAGGCAAAGAAGTGTAAATAGTTAAAAGGGACCTGGAGAATAAAAACAAGGAATAATTAACAAAACACAACATAATACCAAGCTACTGGAATAGTTACAGTTTCAGATGTGGTGGAAAACACATTCGAATATTACTAAAATATAATAAGAATAATTTGATAGGCTTCCTAATAATGGATAAGTCGGTATTTAGGAAGTTCAAATTACACTCGATCTGTCAGGGAGGTCGAATTTACAAGTGGGACAACTTGCGATTTTAGATGGAACACGACTTGACCAGATGTGAAGTGTAACTGTGGTATAAAAATGATAAAATATAATAAATCAAGCAGAATGAGGCGAGAACTCACCGAGAAGGAAGTGAAGTCTAAATAGTTGAAAGGGACCTGGAGGAGAAAGACAAGGAGGAATTTACAAAACACAACCTAGAACCAAGCTACTGAAATAGTTACAGTTTCAGATGTGTTGGAAAACACATTCGAATATTAATAAAAAAATAATAAGAATAATAATTGGGACAAAAATGGCGTCTTTTATGCGATTTCGTCGCTCCGCTTGGTGATCGTACTTTGATAGGCTTCTTAATAATGGATATTTCCGTATTTAGGAAGTTTAATTTATATTCGATCTGTCAGGGAGGTCGAATTTACAAGTCGGGATACTTGGGATAGTAGATGGAACACGACATGACCAGATGTGAAGTGTAACTGTGGTATAAAAATGATCAAATATGATAAATCAAGCAGAATGAGGCGGGATTTCAGCAAGAAGGTAGTGAAGTGTAAATAGTTAAAAGGGAACTGGAGAACAAATACAAGGAATAATTAACAAAACACCACCTAATTCCAAGCTACTGGAATATTTACATTTTCATATGTGGTGGAAAACACATTCGAATATTAATAAAAAATAATTCGAATAATAATTGGGACAAAAATGGCTTCTTTTATATGATTTTGTCGCTCCGTTTGGTGATCGTACTTTGATAGGCTTCTTAATAATGGATATTTCGGTATTTACGAAGTTTAATTTACATTCGATATGTCAGGAGGGTCATATTTACAAGTGGGGATACTTAAGAATGTAGATGGAACACGACTTGACCAGACGTGAAATGTAACTGTGGTATAAAAATGAAAAAAAATATATATACATACATCAAGCAGAATGAGGCGGATTTCAGGAAGAAGGTATTGAAGTGTAAATAGTTGAAAGGGACCTGGAGGAGAAAGACAAGGAATAATTAACAAAACACCACCTAAAACAAGCTACTGGAATAGTTACAGTTTCAGATGTGGTGGAAAACACATTCGAATATTAATAAACAATAATTATAATAATAATTGGGACAAAAATGTCGTCTTTTCTTCGCTTTTTTCGCTCCGATTTTTCATCGTACTTTGATAAGCTTCCTAATAATGAATTTGTTGTTATTTAGGATGTTTAAATTACATTCGATCTGTGAGGGAGGTCGAATTCACAAGTTGGGATACTTGGGAATGTACATGGAACTCAACTTGACCAGATGTGAAGTGTAACTGTGGTATAAAAATAATAAAATAAATCAAGCAGAATGAGGCGGGAACTCAGCGAGAACTTAATGAAGTGTAAATAGTTAAAAGGGAGCTGGAGCAGAAAGACAAGGAGTAATTTACAAAAAACAAACCTAAAACCAAGCTACTGGAATAGTTACAGTTTCAGATGTGGTGGAAAACACATTCGAATATTACTAAAATATAATTAGAATAATTTGATAGGCTTCCTAATAATGGATAAGTCGGTATTTAGGAAGTTCAAATTACACTCGATCTGTCAGGGAGGTCGAATTTACAAGTGGGACAACTTGCGATTTTAGATGGAACACGACTTGACCAGATGTGAAGTGTAACTGTGGTATAAAAATGTTAAAATATAATAAATCAAGCAGAATGAGGCGGGAACTCACCGAGAAGGTAAAGAAGTGTAAATAGTTAAAAGGGACCTGGAGAATAAAACAAGGAATAATTAACAAACCACAACCTAATACCAAGCTACTGGAATAGTTACTGTTTCATATGTGGTGTAAAACACATTGTAATATGAAAAAAATAATAATAATAATAATTACCACAAAAAGTGCGTCTTTTACACGCTTTTGTCGCTCCGTTTGGTCATCGTACTTTGATAGGCTTCTTAATAATGGATAAGTGGGTATTTAGGAAGTTTAAATTACATTCGATCTGTCAGGGAGATCGAATTTACAAGTGGGGATACTTGGGATTGCAGATGGAACACGACTTGACCATATGTGAAGTGTAACAGTGGTATAAAAATGATAAAATATAATAAATCAAGCAGTATGAGACGGGAACTAAGCGAGAAAGTAGTGAAGTGTAAATACTTAAATGGGAGCTGGAGAAGAAAAACAAGGAATATTTAACAAAACACCACCTAATACCAAGCTACTGGAATAGTTACAGTTTCATATTTGGTGTAAAACACATTGTAATATGAAAAATAATCATAATAATAATAATTGGGACAAAAAGTGCGTCTTTTATACGCTTTTGTCGCTCCGTTTATTCATCGTACATTGATAAGCTTGTTAATAATGGATATTTCGGTATTAACGAAGTTTAATTTACATTCGATCAGTCAGATGGGTCATATTTACAAGTGGGGATACTTGGGAATGTAGATGTAACACGACTTGACCAGATGTGAAGTGTAACTGTGGTATAAAAATGATAAAATATAATAAATCAAGCAGAATGAGGCGGGATTTCAGCGAGAAGGTATTGAAATGTAAATATTTCAAAGGGACCTGGAGCAGAAAGACAAGGAGGAATTTACAAAACAGAACATAAAACCAAGCTACTGGAATATTTACAGTTTCAGATGTGGTGGAAAACACATTCGAGTATTAATAAAAAATAATTATAATAATAATAATTGGGACAAAAATGGCGTCTTTCACACGTTTTTGTCGCTCCGCTTGGTCATCATACTTTGATAGGCTTCTTAATAATGGATATTTCGGTATTTAGGAAATTTAATTTACATTCGATCTGTCAGGAGGGTCATATTTAGAAGTGGGGATACTTGGGAATGTAGATGGAACACGACTTGACCAGTTGTGAAGTGTAACTGTGGTATAAAAATGAAAAAAATATACATACATCAAGCAGAATGAGGTGGGATTTCAGCAAGAAGGTATTGAAGTGAAAATAGTTAAAAGGGAACTGGAGGAGAAAAACAAGGAATAATTAACAAAACACCACCTAATACCAAGCTACTGGCACAGAAACAGTTTCATATGTGTTGTAAAAAACATTGTAATATGAAAAAATAATAGTTATAGTAATTGGCACAAATAGTGCATCTTTTACATGCTTTTTCGCTCCGTTTGGTCGTCGTACTTTGATAGGCTTCTTAATAATGAATAAGTCGGTATTTAGGAAGTTTAAAATACATTCGATCTGTCAGGGAGGTCGAATTTACAAGTGGGACAACTTGCGATTTTAGATGGAACACGACTTGACCAGATGTGAAGTGTAACTGTGGTATAAAAATGATAAAATATAATAAATCAAGCAGAATGAGGCGAGAACTCACCGAGAAGGAAGTGAAGTCTAAATAGTTGAAAGGGACCTGGAGGAGAAAGACAAGGAGGAATTTACAAAACACAACCTAGAACCAAGCTACTGAAATAGTTACAGTTTCAGATGTGTTGGAAAACACATTCGAATATTAATAAAAAAATAATAAGAATAATAATTGGGACAAAAATGGCGTCTTTTATGCGATTTCGTCGCTCCGCTTGGTGATCGTACTTTGATAGGCTTCTTAATAATGGATATTTCCGTATTTAGGAAGTTTAATTTATATTCGATCTGTCAGGGAGGTCGAATTTACAAGTCGGGATACTTGGGATAGTAGATGGAACACGACATGACCAGATGTGAAGTGTAACTGTGGTATAAAAATGATCAAATATGATAAATCAAGCAGAATGAGGCGGGATTTCAGCAAGAAGGTAGTGAAGTGTAAATAGTTAAAAGGGAACTGGAGAACAAATACAAGGAATAATTAACAAAACACCACCTAATTCCAAGCTACTGGAATATTTACATTTTCATATGTGGTGGAAAACACATTCGAATATTAATAAAAAATAATTCGAATAATAATTGGGACAAAAATGGCTTCTTTTATATGATTTTGTCGCTCCGTTTGGTGATCGTACTTTGATAGGCTTCTTAATAATGGATATTTCGGTATTTACGAAGTTTAATTTACATTCGATATGTCAGGAGGGTCATATTTACAAGTGGGGATACTTAAGAATGTAGATGGAACACGACTTGACCAGACGTGAAATGTAACTGTGGTATAAAAATGAAAAAAAATATATATACATACATCAAGCAGAATGAGGCGGATTTCAGGAAGAAGGTATTGAAGTGTAAATAGTTGAAAGGGACCTGGAGGAGAAAGACAAGGAATAATTAACAAAACACCACCTAAAACAAGCTACTGGAATAGTTACAGTTTCAGATGTGGTGGAAAACACATTCGAATATTAATAAACAATAATTATAATAATAATTGGGACAAAAATGTCGTCTTTTCTTCGCTTTTTTCGCTCCGATTTTTCATCGTACTTTGATAAGCTTCCTAATAATGAATTTGTTGTTATTTAGGATGTTTAAATTACATTCGATCTGTGAGGGAGGTCGAATTCACAAGTTGGGATACTTGGGAATGTACATGGAACTCAACTTGACCAGATGTGAAGTGTAACTGTGGTATAAAAATAATAAAATAAATCAAGCAGAATGAGGCGGGAACTCAGCGAGAACTTAATGAAGTGTAAATAGTTAAAAGGGAGCTGGAGCAGAAAGACAAGGAGTAATTTACAAAAAACAAACCTAAAACCAAGCTACTGGAATAGTTACAGTTTCAGATGTGGTGGAAAACACATTCGAATATTACTAATATATAATTAGAATAATTTGATAGGCTTCCTAATAATGGATAAGTCGGTATTTAGGAAGTTCAAATTACACTCGATCTGTCAGGGAGGTCGAATTTACAAGTGGGACAACTTGCGATTTTAGATGGAACACGACTTGACCAGATGTGAAGTGTAACTGTGGTATAAAAATGTTAAAATATAATAAATCAAGCAGAATGAGGCGGGAACTCACCGAGAAGGTAAAGAAGTGTAAATAGTTAAAAGGGACCTGGAGAATAAAACAAGGAATAATTAACAAACCACAACCTAATACCAAGCTACTGGAATAGTTACTGTTTCATATGTGGTGTAAAACACATTGTAATATGAAAAAAATAATAATAATAATAATTACCACAAAAAGTGCGTCTTTTACACGCTTTTGTCGCTCCGTTTGGTCATCGTACTTTGATAGGCTTCTTAATAATGGATAAGTGGGTATTTAGGAAGTTTAAATTACATTCGATCTGTCAGGGAGATCGAATTTACAAGTGGGGATACTTGGGATTGCAGATGGAACACGACTTGACCATATGTGAAGTGTAACAGTGGTATAAAAATGATAAAATATAATAAATCAAGCAGTATGAGACGGGAACTAAGCGAGAAAGTAGTGAAGTGTAAATACTTAAATGGGAGCTGGAGAAGAAAAACAAGGAATATTTAACAAAACACCACCTAATACCAAGCTACTGGAATAGTTACAGTTTCATATTTGGTGTAAAACACATTGTAATATGAAAAATAATCATAATAATAATAATTGGGACAAAAAGTGCGTCTTTTATACGCTTTTGTCGCTCCGTTTATTCATCGTACATTGATAAGCTTGTTAATAATGGATATTTCGGTATTAACGAAGTTTAATTTACATTCGATCAGTCAGATGGGTCATATTTACAAGTGGGGATACTTGGGAATGTAGATGTAACACGACTTGACCAGATGTGAAGTGTAACTGTGGTATAAAAATGATAAAATATAATAAATCAAGCAGAATGAGGCGGGATTTCAGCGAGAAGGTATTGAAATGTAAATATTTCAAAGGGACCTGGAGCAGAAAGACAAGGAGGAATTTACAAAACAGAACATAAAACCAAGCTACTGGAATATTTACAGTTTCAGATGTGGTGGAAAACACATTCGAATATTAATAAAAAATAATTATAATAATGAATGGGACAAAAATGGCGTCTTTTATATGATTTTGTCGCTCCGTTTGGTCATCGTACGTTGATAGGCTTCTTAATAATGGATATTTCGGTATTTACGAAGTTTAATTTACATTCGATCTGTCAGGAAGGTCATATTTACAAGTGGGGATACTTGTGAATGTAGATGGAAAAAGACTTGACCAGATGTGAAGTGTAACTGTGGAATAAAAATGAGAAAATATAATAAATCAAGCAGAATGAAGCGAGAACTAAGCGAGAAGGTAGTGAAGTGTAAATAGTTAAAAGGGACCTGAAGGAGAGAGACAAGTAGTACTAAACAAACACAACCTAAAACCAAGCTACTGGAATAGTAACAGTTTCAGATGTGGTGTAAAACACATTCGAATATTAATAAAAAAAATAATTCGAATAATAATTTGGAAAAAACGTCTTATAGTAGCATTTGTCGCTCCGTTTGGTCATCGTACTTTGATAGGCTTCTAAATAGTGGATGTTTCGGTATTTAGGAAGTTTAAATTACATTCGATCTATGAGGGAGGTCGAATTTACAAGTGGAATAACTTGCGATTGTAGATGGAACACGACCTGACCAGATGTGAAGTGTAACTGTGGTATAAAAATGATAAAATATAATAAATCAAGCAGTATGAGGCGGGAACTAAGCGAGAAGGTAGTTAAGTGAAAATAGTTAAATGGGAGCTGGAGAAGAAAAAAAAGGAATATTTAACAAAACACCACCTAATACCAAGCTACTGGAATAGTTACAGTTTCATATTTGGTGTAAAACACATTGTAATATGAAAAATAATCATAATAATAATAATTGGGACAAAAAGTGCGTCTTTTATACGCTTTTGTCGCTCCGTTTAGTCATCGTACATTGATAAGCTTGTTAATAATGGATATTTCGGTATTTAGGAAGTTTAAATTACATTCGATTCGGTATCCCCACTTGTAAATAAGACACACTTGAACAAACATGGCGTTGTACATAAATGGCTGTGAACATAAAAGTCCTTGAACTTGAAGCCTGTGGAGCGCGGGTCGGGCACGGCGACGCGGACCTGACAAGAAGGACAAGACGTAAAAAGAAAAAACAGCCAAAATCGAACTCGTTAAGTTTCGAACGTTATAAAAACTGGATAATTTCGTTTTAAACCATTGTAAACTGCATTCGATCAGCGAGTGAGGTCGTATGTACTAGTGGGAAACTCGAAATTCTAAATGTGATGTGTAATTGTGGTATAAAAATGAATATATATATATACATACATCATGCAGAATTAGCGGTAAACTCAGAGAAGGCATCAAAGAATAACACATTAAAGAGGGAGCTGGAGGAGAAGGTCAAGATGAAAATAAATATAACCTAAAATTGAGCTATTGCAGTTGGTTCATTTCAACATGTGGTCGAAAACATATTTTAATAATAAAAAAATAATCATAATAATAACTGAAAACAATCTCACCTTTTACTAGCTGTTTCAGCTCCGTTGGGTCATGAGACGTGGCTAGGATGTTTAAAAAAAAAGGGGAAATATGTCGTTTAAAACAATTGTAAATAATATTCGATCAACCAATAAGGTCCTAGTTACAAGTGGGAAACCCTGGATTAAAGATGAAACATGACTTTACCAGATGTAATGTGTAATTGTGGTATAAAAATGAGAAAATATGCATATATGAAGCAGAATGATGCGGGAACTCAGCGAGAAGGTAGAAATGAATAAAAGAATAATCAGGAATAATCAGGAAGCTGGAGGAGAAGGACAAGTTGTAAATAGAAAAAACAGCCAAAACCGAACTGTTGGAGTACTTACAGTTTCACCTGTGGTCAAAAACACTTTCTAATAACAATAATAAAAAATAATCATAATATTAACTGGCAACAATCACACCTTTCATACACTTTTCCGCTCCATCGGGTCATGGCACGTTGCTTGGCAGTTCAAAGAAGGGAAATATACCTTTGTAAGAATTGTTAAATTACACTCCATCAGTCAGTAATGTCGTATTTACACGGGGATAACTCGGAATTCTAGATGAATCAAGGGTTTAGCAGGTGTCTCTTTGCGTCGTTACGTGAAACTCCTCTCGTTACGGTTCTAACGTTATAAAAACTGAATCATTTCGTTTTAAACATTGTAAACTGCATTCGATCTGTCAGTCATGTCGTGTGTACTAGTGGGAAACTCGAAATTCTAGATGTGATGTGTGATTGTGGTATTAAAATGAATATATACACACATCATGCAGAATTAGCGGTAAACTCATAGAGCAGGCATCAAAGAATAACACATTAAAGAGGGAGCTGGAGGAGGAGGTCAAGATGTAAATAAATAACATCTAAAATTGAGCTATTGCAGTTGGTTAATTTCAAACTGTCGAAAACACATTTTAAAAATAAAAATAATCATAATAATAACTGAAAACAATCTCACCTTTTACACGCTGTTTCCGCTCCGTTGGGTCATGGGACGTGGCTAGGATGTTTAAAAAGGGGAAATATGTCGTTTAAAACAATTGTAAATAATATTCGATCAACCAATAAGGTCCTAGTTACAAGTGGGAAACCCTGGATTAAAGATGAAACACGACTTTAACAGATGTAATGTGTAATTGTGGTATAAAAATGAGAAAATATGCATATATGAAGCAGAATGATGCGGGAACTCAGCGAGAAGGTAGAAATGAATAAAAGAATAATAAGGAATAATCAGGAAGCTGGAGGAGAAGGACAAGTTGTAAATAGAATAAAAAACAGCCAAAACCGAACTTTTGGAGTACTTACAGTTTCACCTGTGGTTGAAAACACTTTCTAATAATAATAATAATCATCATACTATTAACTGGCAACAATCACACCTTTCATACACTTTTCCGCTCCATCGGGTCATGGTACGTGGCTAGGATGTTTAAAAAGGGGAAATATGTTGTTTAAAACAATTGTAAATAATATTCGATCAACCAATAAGGTCCTAGTTACAAGTGGGAAACTCTTTACCAGATGAAATGTGTAATTCAAGTCAAGTGTGTTTTATTGTCATTTCAACTACATACAGAGTACACAGTGAAACAAAACAACGTGCCTCCAGGACCATGGTGCAACATAGACACAGTGCATACAAAACACAAGGGCAACACAAGTGCGGACAGACAACACAACACAGTACAGACAGAGAATAATAAATAATTGGCTGTAGTGTGCAGATTTTGCAATGTGTAATAAATATTGAGTCCAGTGAGGTAGTAAAGTTATTTGTGCAAATGCTTTTTGCAAAAATGCTTCCCATTTTATCTGGGGTAAATGGTTGGAGAGAGTGAGAGAGAGAGAGAGAGAGAGAGAGAGAGAGAGAGAGAGTGAGTGTGTGTGTGCATGTAACAGAAAAGACATCAGTTCAGAAGTTGAGTTGAGAAGTCTATTGCAGAGTCTGGTCGTGTTGGACCGGATGCTGCGGTACCTTCTTCCTGATGGCAGGGGGGAGAACAGTCTGTGTGAAGGGTGGGTGGAGTCATCCACAATGCTGGTTGCTTTGCGGATGCAGCGGGCAGTGTAAATGTCCATGACGGAGGGGAGAGAGACTCCGATGATCCTCTCAGCTGTCCTCACAATGCGTTGGAGGGTCTTGCGGTCAGAGGTCCCAAACCAGGCAGTGATGCAGCTGCTCAGGATGCTCTCTATAGTCCGTTTATAGAAGAGGGTGAGGATGGGTGGAGGGAGACGGGCCTTTCTCAGCTTCCGGAGGAAGTAGAGACGCTGCTGGGCTTTCTTGGCTGTAGAGCTGGTGTTCAGGGACCAGGTGAGATTCTCCGCTAAGTGGACACCAAGGAACTTGGTGCTCTTTACGATCTCCACAGAGGAGCCGTTGATGCTGAGTGTCTTGTTTTCCTGAAGTCAACAACCATTTCCTTGGTCTTGTCTACATTACAGGGAAGGTTGTTGACTGTACACCAGTCTGTCAGCTGCTGCACCTCCTCTCTGTATGCTGACTCGTCGCCTTTGCTGATGAGACCCAGCACAGTTGTATCACTGTGTATACAGTTGTATACTTTTTAAATTGATCCCCTATCCTATTTATTGTTTAGTGTAATTTTCCTTTAGTCTAATACTGTAAATAATCTGTGTTCTGTGTTTTTGTTACTTGTCATACGTGTTGCTCTCACCAAGACAAATTCCTTGTATGTGTAACATACTTGGTGAAATAAAGAGATTCTGATTTATCAGCAAACTTTATGATGCTGTTAGAACTGTTTCGCAACACAGTCATGAGTCAGCAGGGTAAACAGCAGAGGACTCAGAACACTGCCTTGGGGTGCCCCAGTGTTCATTGTGATGGTGCTGGAGATGCCGTCCCCGAACCGGACTAAACGGGGCTTAACTTCCTGGTGAGATTCTGTGGGATGATGGTGTTGAATGCTGAACTGAAGTCTATGAACAGCATTCTAACATAGGTGTCCTCCTTCTCCAGGTGGGTAAGGGAGAGATGAAGGGTGGTGGTGATGGCATCTTCAGTAGACCACTTGGGACGATATGCAAATTGCAGGGGGTTCAATGAAGAGGGCAGTTGGGTCTTGATGTTCATGACTAGCCTCTCGAAGTACTTCATGATGATGGGCATGTGAGCAACGGGACGGTAGTCATTGAGGCAGGACACCGTGGACTTCATCGTCACGGGGACGATGGTGGTGGTTTTGAGGCACGTTGGGACAGTGGAGCTGCACAGGGAGATGTTGAAGATGTGGGTGAGAACATTTGTCAACTCTCTGAGCACTCTGCCGGGGATGTTGTCTGGTCCTGCAGCTTTCCGTGGGTTGACTCTGCACAGACGTGTTGTTTTGTGCCTCAAACCGTGCATAGAAGTCATTCATGGCATCAGGGAGGAAGGCATCACGGTCACAGGACGGCGGCATTGTCCTGTAGTTTGTGATTGCCTGCATGCCCTGCCACATGCGCCACGTGTCACCCGTGTCCTTAAAGTGGCTGTGGATTCTCTGGGCGTGTGTGTGCTTTGCCTCTCGGATGGCTCGTGACAAATTGGCTCTTGCTTTCCTCAGGGCCGCCTTGTCACCCACTCTGAAGGCCGAGTCGCGGGTCCTCAGTAGCGCACGTACCTTAGAAGTCATCCACGGCTTCTGGTTTGGGCGTGTGGTGATGGTCTTGGAGACAGTGACATCATCAATACACTTGCTGATGTAGCCAGTGACTGATGCTGTGTACTCCTCCAAGTTAACAGAGTCGCCTTCAGTCGCAGCCTCCCTGAACCTGTCCCATGCAGTGCACTCAAAACAGTCCTAAAGGGCAGAGATGGCTCCTGCCGGCCAGGTTTTCACCTGTCTCTGAACTGGTCTGGAGCATCTGATGAGAGGCGTGTATGCTGGAGTCAGCCACACAGACATGTGGTCCGAGAACGCGAGGTGGGGGCGGGGCTCCGTCCGGTACACGCTGGGGATGTTTGCAACGAGAGGAGCGAACGCGCTGGACCTTGTTTACACAAAGTCCACATGTTGATGGAACTGACTGGAGATTAGCGTGGTTGAAATCTGCGGCGACAATGAACAGTCCGTCTGGATGTTTGGTCTGCAGATCGCTGATGGCCCCGTGCAGTTTCCATAGTGCCTCCTTAGCATTAGCACTAGCGCTAGGTGGTATGTACACGGCGGCTATCAGCACGGCGGAGAACTCCCGTACTAAATAAAAGGTCTGCACTTGACTATGATGAACTCCACCAGCGGAGAGCAGTGCTTAGCGACAGTCACAGCGTTGATGTAAACACACACGCCTCCACCGCGGGTCTTCCCGGACTGAACGAGGCTAGCCCGTCTAGCTGAAGGGCGCTGTCTGGAATGTTGTCGCTAAGCCACGATTCCACAAAGACTAAAGCACAGCAGTCTCTGAACTCACGCTGGGAAGTTCGCTGGAGTGTTGTATAAAAATGAGAAAATATGCATATATGAAGCAGAATGATGCGGGAACTCTGCTAGAAGGTAGAAATGAATAAAATAATCAGGAAGCTGGAGGAGAAGAACAAGATGTGAATGAAAAAAAAAACACCTAAAAATGAGCTATTGGCGTTGGTTTCTTTCAAAATGTGATCGAAAACACATTTTAAAAATAATCAAAATAATCATAATAATAACTGAAAACAATCTCACCTTTTACACGCTGTTTCCGCCCCGTTGGGTCATGGTCATGGATGGTCAGTTATCGTTCTCAAGTCATGTTGCAAACGTAACTCGATCATGCAGATTTCTGTACATTACTGTACTGTTCTCATGCAGTGTGTGGAAATTGACTAAACAACAAGCTAAACCATCCAATGAAGACATAGTAAGGTTGACCATTTACTGTCACACTTCCTCATTAGCATGCAGGTGAAAACTGTAAATAAACAATGCAAAACTTGTTCAGCATCCGAGTTCTTAATTATACATTGTGCTTAGTTGTAAACATTTGCTGTTCTGAACAGTAGGTAGAAGTTACCATGGCTGCTAATATATATTAGCTGATACACAACTGAAAACAAAAGTTTCTCTTTATTACCTAACTTAACAAAAATAGTTTTAATATCACAACTGCTAATATATGAACTGTAATATGTTTTAACGCTAGATGAACCTACGATATTGCCTCTTTGACGCTTCCAGATACTAGGAGATAAGTTCCAGAACATTCACATGTCTGCCTCGTTTTGTTTGGCCGCAAAACCCCCGGAAACCGCGGAAGTCCAAACAGAAAGGGACCTTACCGCACATGAGGCACCTAAATTAATTTGACAAAGAAAGGCTTAAACTTATCTATTAACTTTTTAACTTTAATCTAATAAGCAACAACAAATCTTTAAATACTAGAAAGAAAAAAAAATGAAAAGATTAACTAAATGCCTTTAGGGCATTACAGTTACTAAAAGGGTGTTTAAAAAACAGAAATAAAACTTTGAAAGGTATTTATTTAAAATATAGGATTTTGTGCAACATTATTTTATGGGTCCGTATAGGGTCATGTAACTGGAATGGGATTGTGTCAGAACTAATGTGGCGGCATAAACGTGCAACCCTTAAAACAATCTCATCCTACACACGGTATAATTGTGTTATACAATGCATGTCTTGAACAAGGTTTTTATGTTCTAGTTTTCACGGTGTCTGATGAAGAGAGAGAGGGAGAGAGAGAGAGGGAGAGAGAGAGAGAGAGAGACCAGAGTCTGAAGGGTCTAACAGTTGTTTGCTGGTTATTTCAGAAAGAAAAACACATACAAAATCATTTAAAAAAGCTTTACATTTTAAGACAAAGTGTGTATCAAAATTATGCCCAAATGTTAAAGTTCAGTCTCATGTGATGGATATTTTCTGAAACATCCAGTGGTTGTCGCCTCATCCAATGAGGGAATATTCACCACTCCTTGAAGAGTGGAGACTTATGACGTAGCATCCAGGTAAATTTGTTCACAGTTACAAGTAAAGGAAACGTTCGCTTGACTCTCGTTTAGGTCGTGACCACCTGTTGCAACCTGTGTGGAAAACGTTGATTAGACGTCTGGCTGAAATTCTAAAGTGTCTAAAGATGATCTGAGCTAGCGAGAAAGATTCTTTACTTGTACGGTTTTTATCACCTGTGTAGCCACACCCCTTTTCTTCTTCTGATGTTAAACTTTTTGGGCATTTCTGGTGGTGCTGTCACCTACGGTGGGTAAGGGTACCTACATTGTAAAATGGTAAAGCCATTGGGTACACTCACAGCTGTCACAGCCTACTGGACTACTGGCTACTGCTCTGAGCAGTCCTGCCTCTTGCATTTGTGTTACACCAGCGCCCCTGTGTGGGTGCTCTGCTTAACTGCGGCTAAGGATCACCGACCATTCCTACCACAAACTTACCACGCTGTTTCCGCTCCGATAGGTCATTATACGTGACTAGAGTGTTTAAAAAGGGGAATTAAGACGTTTAATACAATTGTAAATAATATTCGATCAACCAATAAGGTCCTAGTTACAAGTGGGAAACTCTGGATTAAAGATGAAACACGACTTTACCAGATGTAACGTGTAATTGTGGTATAAAAATGAGAAAATATGCATATATGAAGCAGAATGATGTGGGAACTCAGCGAGAAGGTAGAAATGAAGAAAATAAATTTCAGGAATAATCAGGAAGCTGGAGGAGGAGGACAAGTTGTAAATAGAAAAAACAGCCAAAACCTAACTGTTGGAGCACTTACAGTTTCACCTGTGATCTCAAACACTGTCTAATAATAATAATAATAATAATAATAATAATCATAATATTAACTGGCAACAATCACACCTTTCATACACTTTTCCGCTCCATCGGGTCATGGCACGTTGCTTGGCAGTTCAAAGGAGGGAAATATACCTTTGTAAGAATTGATAAATTACACTCCATCAGTCAGTGATGTCCTATTTACACGGGGATAACTCGGAATTATAGATGAATCAAGGGTTTAGCAGGTGTGTCTTTGCGTCGTTTCGTGAAACTCCTCTCGTTACGGTTCGAACGTAATAAAAATTGGATCATTTCGTTTTAAACCATTGTAAACTGCAGTCGATCAGCGAGTGAGGTCGTATTTACTAGTGTGAAACTTGATATTCTAGATGTGATGTGTATTGGTGGTATAAAAATGTATACATAAACATACATCGTGCAGAATTAGAGGTAAACTCATAGAGAAGGCATTAAAAAATAACACATTAAAGAGGGAGCTGGAGGAGAAGGTCAAGATGTAAATAAATAACACCTAAATTTGAGCTATTGCAGTTGGTTCATTTCAACCTGTTGTCAAAAACACATTTGAGTAATAATAAAAATAATCATAATATTAACTGGCAACAATCACACCTTTCATACACTTTCCCTCTCCGTTGGGTCATGGCACGTTGCTTGGCAGTTCAAAGAAGGGAAATATACCTTTGTAAGAATTGTTAAATTACACTCGATCAGTCACTGATGTCGTATTTACAGGGGAATAACTCGGAATTATAGATGAATCATACAGAAGTAGCGCTAAACTCAGAGACGAAATCAAATAATAACACATTAAAGAGGGAGCTGGAGAAGAAGGTCAAGATGTAAATAAATAACACATGAAACCTAGCTTTTGCAGTTGGTTCATTTCAACCTGTGGTCGAAAGCACATTTTAATAACATTAAAATAATCATAATAATAACTGAAAATAATCTCACCTTTTACACGCTGTTTCCGCTCCGCTGGGTTATGGGACGTGGCTAGGTGTTTTAAAAAAGAAAATATGTCGATAAAAACAATTGTAAATAATATTCGATCAACCAATAAGGTCCTAGTTACAAGTGGGAAATCCTGGATTAAAGATGAAACACGACTTTACCAGATGTAATGCATAATTGTGGTATAAAAATGAGAAAATATGCATATATGAAGCAGAGTGATGTGGGAACTCAGCGAGAAGGCAGAAATGAATAAAAGAATAATCAGAAATAATCAGGAAGCTGGAGGAGAAGGACAAGTTTTAAATGAAAAAACAGCCAAAACCTTACTGTTGGAGTACTTACAGTTTCACCTGTGGTCGAAAACACTTTCTAATAATAATAATAATCAAAATAATCATAATATTAACTGGCAACAATCACACCTTTCATACACTTTTCCGCTCCAAAGGGTCATGGCACGTTGCTTGGCTGTTCAAAGAAGGGAATTATACCTTTGTAAAAATTGTTAAATTACACTCCATCAGTCAGTGAGGTCGTATTTACACAGGGATAACTCGGAATTATAGATGAATCAAGGGTTTAGCAGGTGTGTCTTTGCGTCGTTTCGTTAAACTCCTCTCGTTACGGTTCGAACGTAATAAAAACTGAATCATTTCGTTTTAAACCATTGTAAACTGCTTTCGATCGGAGAGCGAGGTCGTATTTACTAGTGGGAAACTCGAAATTCTAGATGTGATGTGTAATTGTGGTATAAAAATTAATATTTACACATCCATCCATCATGCAGAATTAGCGGTAAACTCATTTAGCAGGCATCAAAGAATAACACATTAAAGAGGGAGCTGGAGGAGAAGGTCAAGATTTAAATAAATAACACCTAAAACCTAGCTATTGCAGTTGGTTCATTTCAACCTGTGGTCGAAAACACATTTTAAAAATAATAAAAATAATCATAATAATAACTGAAAACAATCTCACCTTTTACACGCTGTTTCCGCTCCGTTGGGTCATGGGACGTGGCTAGGATGTTTAAAAAAGGAAATAAGTCGTTAAAAACAATTGTAAATAATATTCGATCAACCAATAAGGTCCTAGTTACAAGTGGGAAACCCTGGATTAAAGATGAAACACGACTTTACCAGATGTAATGTGTAATTGTGGTATCAAAATGAGAAAATATGCATATTTGAAGCAGAATGATGCGGGAACTCAGCGAGAATGAATAAGAGAATAATCAGGAAGCTGGAGGAGAAGTGACATGCTGGCTAGGCTAGACAATGACGGGTGAACACTCGCAGGGACGGTGCGATGCAAGATTTATTCAAACAAAACAGGGGAAAACACAAGAGTGCAGCAATAACGCATGGGGTACTGACTAAACAGAACAAACGTGACAACGCAACATGGGCAAACTTGAAAGCCACCCGAGGCTGGTTAGTAGCCAGGGAAGCCAGGCGAGATAGGGAAGATAATGCTAGACCCAAACGTCACCGGCAGGGCCAGTGAAACTAAAACGGGACACCGCGCTCGTCAGGCGCAACTAAACTTACTTGACTCGAACACTAGGGAATCGGTCGCCGAATCCTCCAGGCAACCAACCTGTCAACCAAGAAGCGAACTCCTGCTGAAGGTAAATCGGCTCTTACAGAGCGTACTCTAGAGAACACCATAAACAGACCTAGAATCTCTGGAACAGCGAAGCCAACATACAGCTTGGAGTAACAAGTACAATTCTCGGCAACGAGAATGTCCGTGTTAGCTCCCTTTAGAACCCAGCTCTCAAGTGACCTAACTCCAAACATGCAATGAACGTAAATGACACACTTGAACAAACATGGCGTTGTACATAAATGGCTGTGAACATAAAAGTCCTTGAACTAGAAGCCTGTGGAACGCGGCTCGGTTCGAACGTAATAAAAAACTGGATCATTTCGTTTTAAACCATTGTAAACTTCTTTCGATCAGCGAGTGAGGTCGTATGTACTAGTGGGGAAACTCGATATTCTAGATGTGATGTGTAATTGTGGTATATATATATATATCATGCAGAATTAGCGGTAAACTCATAAAGAAGGCATCAAAGAATAACACATTAAAGAGGGAGCTGGAGGAGAAGATCAAGATGTAAATAAATATCACCTAAAATTGAGCTATTGCAGTTGGTTCATTTCAACATGTGGTCGAAAACACATTTTAATAATAATAAAAATAATCATAATAATAAATGAAAACAATCTCACCTTTTACAAGCTGTTTCCGCTCCGTTGGGTCATGGGACGTGGCTAGGATGTTAAAAAAGGGGAAATATGTCGTTTAAAACAATTGTAAATAATATTCGATCAACCAATAAGGTCCTAGTTACAAGTGGGAAACTCTGGATTAAAGATGAAACACGACTTAACCAGACCTAATGCGTAATTGTGGTTTAAAGATGAGAAAATATGCATAT
Organism: Salminus brasiliensis; assembly: GCF_030463535.1. Taxonomy (NCBI): domain Eukaryota; kingdom Metazoa; phylum Chordata; class Actinopteri; order Characiformes; family Bryconidae; genus Salminus; species Salminus brasiliensis. Next base: position 34,628,231 of record NC_132895.1, on the reverse strand, counting down.
TTGAAGCAGAATGATGCGGGAACTCTGCTAGAAGGTAAAAATGAATAAAAGAATAATCAGGAAGCTGGAAGAGAAGAACAAGTTGTAAATAGAAAAAAAAACAGCCAAAACCGAACTGTTGCAGTACTTACAGTTTCACCTGTGGTCGAAAACACTTTCTAATAATAATAATAAAAATAATCATAATATTAACTGGCAACAATCACACCTTTCATACACTTTTCCGCTCCATCGGGTCATGGCACGTTGCTTGGCAGTTCAAGGAAGGGAAATATACCTTTGTAAGAATTGTTAAATTACACTCCATCAGTCAGTGATGTCGTATTTACACGGGGATAACTCGGAATTCTAGATGAATCAAGGGTTTAGCAGGTGTGTCTTTGCGTCGTTCCGCAGAGCTCCTCTCGTTAAGGTTCGAACGTAATAAAAACTGGATCATTTCGTTTTAAACCATTGTAAACTGCATTCGATCAGCGAGTGAGGTCGTATTTACTAGTGTGAAACTTGATATTCTAGATGTGATGTGTAATTGTGGTATAAAAATGAATATATATACATACATCATGCAGAATTAGCGGTAAACTCATAGAGAAGGCATCAAAGAATAACATATTAAAGAGGGAGCTGGAGGAGAAGGTCAAGACGTAAATAAAAAAAAACATCTAAAATTGAGCTATTGCAGTTGGTTCTTTTCAACCTTTGGTCGAAAACACATTTTAATAAAAAATAATCATAATAACTGACACAACAAACTCACTTTTTACACGCTTTTTCTGCTTTCGCCGGTGCGCTCTAGTCTAGTCTGGTGGTGCACTGTAGCTCTGCTGCTGATGCGCTGCTGCGGTGATGCCATGGTCAGGGCGGTAAATTTAAAATCCTCACACAATATGATCGACGTCTTCATACAGACATGTCATTTCTCTCCATATGCATTGCCGGCAAGTAAGTACTCTTGATAAATTATCCCTAAATAAAAAATCCATCAACCCTAAATTGAAAGCTTAAACCTTTATCTCTCCCGACAGATAACCCAGAAGAAAGCTCAGACATTCCTACCGAAAGCCCCGCAGGAGGCAAGATCACGGAAGTAGACATGTTTTAATTTTCCAGTAACAAAGTTCAATGAAAGTAGCAATCTTTGTGAAGGGACACTGTGTCCTTCGCCAGATTGCAGTTGAAGACAATAGCATTTTCGGGAATGGGCACGTTTTGCAAAGGTATCATAAAATGTAGGGTTTGATACCAAGCCTCAGAATTCTTTAAAAAGAAGAAAAAAATCTCAGAAGACCCGTTAAATCAATAATGTCTCGATCACTAATTTCTAACTGGAGAAGGCTATGTCAATCATTTGAGTTCGGATGGATTTGGTAAATGGGAATTCTTTTTATTAGGACTTATTATAACGTAAATTTCTTTGAACAGATAATTTTGTGTTTTTAATGCTTAAGCTAAAGGTGAATTTTCAAAAAACTCACATACATTGATTTTTTTTGTTTCCACAATAGTCATTAGTTAAGTGCCTCCATATCACCGTTGGTCTCTGTTAATTGGCTAACCAGTTCTAGAGCTAGATATGTAGCTATGTATTTTCTTTGCTTCTCTTGTAGAGGTGTAAAACTCGAAATTCTATATATTTGGTGTTATCAATTAAAAGTAGTTTCAGTTCATACAGTTACTGTAGTGTTCTCGCGCAGTGTGTGGAAACTAACAAGCTAGGACTAAACAACAAGCTAAACCATCCAATGAAGACGTAGTAAGGTTGACCATTTACTGTCACACTTCCTCATTAGCATGCAGGTGAAAACTGTAAATAAACAACGCAAAACTTGTTCAGCATCCGAGTTCTAAATTATACATCGTGCTTAGTTGTAAACATTTGCTGTTCTGAACAGTAGGTAGAAGTTACCATGGCTGCTAATATATATTAGACGATACACAACTGAAAAAGTTTATTCTCTTTTCTGAACTTAACAAAAATCGTTTTAATATCACAACTGCTAATTTATGAACTGTAATATGTTTGAATGCTAATGAACGTAAGATATTTGATCTTTGGCAGTTCCAGATACTAGGAGACCAGGAGTTCCAGAACATTCACTCATGTCTGCCTTGTTTTGTTTGGCCGCAGAACCCCTGGAGCCGCTTAAGTGCAAACCGGACGTGACGTCACCAAACATTAGGCACCTAAATTAATTTTACAAAAAAAGCTTATTGAACTTAATATCTATTAACTTTTCTTTTTTACTTAAGACAAAAATAAGAAACAACAAATCTTTAAATACTAGAAATAAAAAAAAGAAAAGATGCCTTACACATTCACATTTACTAAAAGGGAGTTTAAAATATAGACTGAAAAGAAACCCTGATAGGATTTTGTGCAACATTATTTTATGGGACCGTATTGGCTCATCTAACAGTTTGTTGGGCATGGAATTGTGGGAGGGGGAGAGGGGGGGGAGAGGGAGAGAGGGGGGGGGGGGGAGAGGGAGAGAGAGGGGGGGGGAGAGAGAGAGAGACAGAGAGAGAGGGGGGGGGAGAGAGAGAGGGGGGGGGGGGGAGAGAGAGAGGGGGGGGGGGGAGAGAGAGAGAGAGAGAGAGAGAGACCAGAGTCTGAAGGGTCTAACAGTTGTTTGCTGGTTATTTCAGAAAGAAAAACACAAACAGAATCATTTTAAAAAGCTTTACATTTTGAGACAAATGCTTCTTCATCTAAACTTTGCCCAAATGTTAAAGTTCAGTCTCAGGTGATGGATATTTTCTGAAATATCCAGTGGTTGTCGCCTCATCCACTGAGGGGATATTCACCACTCCTTGAAGAGTGGAGACTTATGACGTAGCATCCAGGTAAATTTGTTCACAGTTACAAGTAAAGGAAACGTTCGCTTGACTCTCGTTTAGGTCGTGACCACCCGTTGCAACCTGTGTGGAAAACGTTGATCAGACGTCTGGCTTAAATTCTAAAGTGTGTAAAGATGATCTGAGCTAGCTAGAAAGATTCATTACTAGTACCGTTTTTATCACCTGTGTAGCCACACCCCTTTTCTTCTTCTGATGTTAAACGTTTTGGGCATTTCTGGTGGTGCTGTCACCTACTGGTGGGTAAGGGTACCTACATTGTAAAATGGTAAAGCCATTGGGTACACTCACAGCTGTCACAGCCTACTGGACTACTGGCTACTGCTCTGAGCAGTCCTGCCTCTTGCATTTGTGTTACACCAGCGCCCCTGTGTGGGTGCTCTGCTAAACTGCGGCTTAGGATCACTACCCATTCCTTCCCCAATCTTACCAGGCTCAACTTGGTTTGCTGATGTCGCCAAACCTGAAGCCTCATTCCGCTCGTCTCGCTGCCGTGAACGCTTCTGCTTTCTCCATGGCTTGATCAGCCCAAATGTCACGTTTTCTGTCGCGGTGCCTCCGCTTCTTGTAGAGCCCCTTTAACACAAACAAATGTATTCTGAAAGTCAGATATTTAAGCCTAAGATATTTTTGCTTACTCTACAATTGATTATCATTTGTGAATGAATCATTTGATGTCTATAACCTTTGTAGTTTTTATCATTTCATTTAGTTTAATCATGTGTATTTTCAGCTTTTCATCTGAACATTTATTCCTAGTAATTATGATCAATTTATTCATTAATTCATCATCTGCACTTCTGCAAATTTGATGTTGTTTTAACATATCTAAAGATATATTTAAATTTCCCAAATATAATTTGGTGAATTCTATATAAGACAATAGATATGGAGGTAGAGAACCCCTGCTTATTTATGATTTTTTATTTAATTTAGTTTATCGTATATTTACAGAAGAGATTGAGAAAAAAAAATGGCCAAAAAAATATAACCCCCACATGGCAGAAATGATACAGAAATAAGTGAATTAACTGATTTAGTATGATATTTCACAGTGTCTGCTTTCCCTTTCCTTCTTAACTAATGTAATATGAACTAATGGGGGTGGTGTAGTAGTAGTTACTACGCTGTTGGAACTTACCTGGAGGTGTTGTGTCCTTCTCGTGGCGAGTCCCGATTTCCAGGTGTGTGTTTTACTGGATGAAAGTTAGAGAAGCATGCTGAGATGGATGCACTGCTGAAATTGGTTTCTCTTCTGAATTGACCTGTTCCACCTTAAATGGTGCAGCTGTTTCATTCTGCCACCTATACAGTTGCAGGGGAAAGTATCCCACCCCTATTGCTATTTAGGTTGATAGGTGTATCAGCAAATATAACAAGTGCTTTCTCCAACTTCTAATTATCAGGGGGGGGGGGGGTAGTTTTGTTTGAAACTGCTGCACCATTTAAGTCAAAATCTTTAACTAATAAACCTTTTAGTGAGAAAGACACTTTTGCCCACATCTATCTCCATGAACTGTTCCTTCCCTATTCTGACAGCTTTTCAGGCTCTAAATAACCCAAATAAAGGTACATGTTTCTAATAAAGCTCAAGGTAGGTGTTTCCACAATCTTTTTCACATGTAGTGCTAATTTATCTTCAGCGTGGGTCCAGCAGTGTAAGCTTGAATCATTCCTGACTGCAAGCAGACAGCTCAGTGTCCTCATCTTTGATTCCTTAATCAAATGATTCACCATGAAAATTAAAGCTCTAATACCTGTAGTGTTTCTCCACTCTGGATTCCAAACCCATTCAACACCAACACCATCCAAACTCCACCCAAAACAGCTGTGCAACACAAGTAATTGGCCAAACAGCCAATCATGTGAGCTAACTAGCTAATCAGCTAATATGAAACCATGGGAAAATATAAAGACACAAGAAGATTAGCACTAAATTAAAGGTTACCGGGGAAACTATGAGCAAAACAACACTGTAGCTGCTAGCATTAGCTTTTTAGCTCTCTGAGATCAACAAGAAACTTCTGATTTGTAGCGCAAATGTTCAGATCCCTCCAAATCATCCATTGCTGCCCCCTGGTGGCCTGGGGTTGAAGACCAGCCTTTCTTTAAATACTATATATCTTGTTTTGGTGGTCCAGTTAAAAGCGAATGTAGTCTGAGGCAGGCTACTGATCTTAAAGGACCAGAACGTGGCTAGCTGCGCTAACCCAACATTTCTACAGGCTATTTAATGTTATTTACAGCTATTAGGAACAGTGTTTCTGGGGGTGCACTTCTCGGCTCATTTTAGTGAACTTTCTCTTTACCACACTGCAACTCTAAAAGGGATTGATAATGAGCGGAATAGCTCAGGCTAAGACAGGCTAACCCTAGCCAACAGGTTTAGCTCAGGCTAAGACAGGCTAACCCTAGCCAACAGGTTTAGCTCAGGCTAGGACAGGCTAACCCTAGCCAACAGGTTTAACTCAGGCTAAGACAGGCTAACTCTAGCCAACAGGTTCAGCTCAGGCTAAGACAGGCTAACCCTAGCCAACAGGTTTAACTCAGGCTAAGACAGGCTAACCCTAGCCAACAGGATCAGCTCAGGCTAAGACAGGCTAACCTTATTTAACAGGTTTAACTCAGGCTAAGACAGGCTAACTTTATTTAACAGGTTTAACTCAGGCTAAGTCACGCTAACCTAATTTAACAGGTTTAACTCAGGCTAAGACAGGCTAACCTTATTTAACATGTTTAGCTCAGGCTAAGACAGGCTAACCCTAGCCAACAGGTTTAGCTCAGGCTAAGACAGGCTAACCCTAGCCAACAGGTTTAGCTCAGGCTAAGACAGGCTAACTCTAGCCAACAGGTTCAGCTCAGGCTAAGACAGGATAACCTTATTTAACAGGTTTAGCTCAGGCTAAGACAGGCTAACCTTATTTAACAGGTTTAGCTCAGGCTAAGACAGGCTAACCCTAGCCAACAGGTTTAGCTCAGGCTAAGACAGGCTAACCCTAGCCAACAGGTTTAGCTCAGACTAACTCTAGCCAACAGGTTTAGCTCAGGCTAAGACAGGCTAACCTTATTTAACAGGTTTAGCTCAGGCTAAGACAGGCTAACCTTATTTAACAGGTTTAACTCAGGCTAAGACAGGCTAACCCTAGCCAACAGGATCAGCTCAGGCTAAGACAGGCTAACCTTATTTAACAGGTTTAGCTCAGGCTAAGACAGGCTAACCTTATTTAACAGGTTTAACTCGGGCTAAGACAGGCTAACCTTATTTAACAGGTTCAGCTCAGGCTAAGACAGGCTAACCTTATTTAACAGGTTCAGCTCAGGCTAAGACAGGCTAACCTTATTTAACAGGTTCAGCTCAGGCTAAGACAGGCTAACCTTATTTAACAGGTTCAGCTCAGGCTAAGACAGGCTAACCTTATTCAACAGGTTTAACTCCGGCTAAGACAGGCTAACCTTATTTAACAGGTTTAGCTCAGGCTAAGACAGGCTAACCTTATTTAATAGGTTTAACTCAGGCTAAGACAGGCTAACCTTATTTAACAGGTTTATCTCAGGCTAAGACAGGCTAACCTTATTTAACAGGTTCAGCTCAGGCTAAGACAGGCTAACCTTATTTAACAGGTTTAGCTCAGGCTAAGACAGGCTAACCTTATTTAACAGGTTTAGCTCAGGCTAAGACAGGCTAACCTTATTTAACAGGTTCAGCTCAGGCTAAGACAGGCTAACCTTATTTAACAGGTTTAACTCAGGCTAAGACAGGCTAACTCTAGCCAACAGGTTTAGCTCAGGCTAAGACAGGCTAACCTTATTTAACAGGTTTAGCTCAGGCTAAGACAGGCTAACCTTATTTAACAGGTTTAACTCAGGCTAAGACAGGCTAACCTTATTTAACAGGTTTAGAAGAAACAACTCCAGCTAACAAGTTTAATTAAGCTAGTAGCTAATAGTGGCTAACTAGCTAATAGTGAAGCAGGGTGCATGCTGACTGCCTGAGGGTCTTTAGCAGGATTGTTAGCAGTTCAGAAGATAGCATTATCTGCTACACAAGTAGATGTGTTTGTAGGTGTGTAAAAGGGAAGTGATGTCATGAGCATTCTGCTTTGCTACTGCAGTGCTAACGCTACACATTGCAGGGTTTTCCATATAATCTGAGTTTAATGTTCTGATCTGCAGGTTCAGGTTCTGCTCTTGTTCTGAGTTGATGATGCTGGAATGAGAACATTGCTCTGAGAACGTCTTCAGCTCAGTGACCTGCTGAGTGACAGTAAGAGAAGTGGGGGAACTGTGTACTAACTGCACTAGATAGGTTCTAGATAAATGCATTCCAGAGAGGGTGTGGTGTTTGAGTTCTTCACTCTTTCCAGATGTTCTGATGATCCTAAAGCTGCTGTTCTGTTTCAGGAACCTGGTTTCTGGATCTTCACCCCATCCTGAAAACTGCCTGGTTCCTCATCTGTGCTGAAGAGTCCAGTCTAGAAGATCAGCCTGAGCCCTCGTTTATCTGACCTCCTGCCTCTGTGATTACTTCCCACAATGCAAACTTCCACAGCTTCATCCACTATTTTACCACATGACACACCCTTTCTGAACATATGTGCATATATAATGAGAGAGGAGCCAATCAGAAGAACCATCTAATTAAGACAGTTGTGATGTGAGCGGTGTTCTCTCCAACTCTAATAGAGAATGGAGAACATGGCATGCTAGCAGAGGCATTACACCTCTAGCCCCACCCACAGTAGGCAGGGCTTGCAGCATGCCAGTATTGGGTTCCCCTCAAACCCACCCACACAGAGTGGAAAACAAAGGGAAACTAGCCCCTCCCAGACTTATAAACTTCTGTAGGCTATATGACAGATCAGACATTTACAACTAGGACTCACACTGATGGTGACCGTTTGTCAGCTTCTGATTGGATAATGAGGTAATATGCTAATTGACTGAGTTACCATCAACGTGAAGTCTGGAGCATCAAGCTAAGATGGACAGCAGAAGCAGTGGTCTCTGCTTGACCACTTGGGAGCAGATTGAGGAGGATTTGAACCCACCCACTTTAAGTGGTTTATCCACCTCTACACTGTGTGTAAGGTTCAGAGCAGCGACTGTTTTAAAGCAGGGTTTCATACGTGTTTGTCAGTCCAGTTCTTTCTTTTATTATTATCCAAACCAGCAGCATTACAACACACTCTGCCTCAGTTTTGTGTGCACAGCCCGAGCTACCCTATCCTACACTACACACCACAGCTGCAAACTCCCAGCTTTCTCAGATTGAAAGCAGTTCAGCGTTGGTTTTCAAGTGCATGGTAGTTGTCCCTTATTCCACACAGCCGTTCTGAACAGTAATTGTAAAGTTTATTTTAATATGGGATGTGAGAGTTTTCTCATTTGGTGATGATAAAAAGAGTCAAATCAGAGATGTTTCCACTGAAGTCGAGAAGACTGGATCTGTAGACAAAGTCTCAGCATCATCATGGAAAAGCTCGCTGGAAACTGTTTCCATCCTTCTGTGTCAGAGAATTATAGACTTCTAGAAGTAGGAGTATCACAATCTTTTGATCTTTTTAAGGTGGTGTTGATCTATTCCTTGTTTTTAAACACACATGCATGAAGTTGAGAACAAAACAATTTAGACCAATAGAGATTTAAACCACATATGCGATTCAAAGCAGTGACTATATGCTAATTATCTGATTAGCTTATCATCAACGTGAAGTCTAGAGCATCAGGCTAAGATTGAGTAGACAGGCCATCAGCTCTGTTTGTCACTATGGGGACAGGTAGTCACCATCTTCTGCGTTGTTGCAGAAGCTGTTCTGAAAATTAGATGTATTTTTTTTTAATTAAACAAGAGTTTAATAAAAGAGCAGTTATGAGCACAAATCATTTGAAAACTCATTTGAAAGAAAAAAGTACATGAGCTTCTCCCCACTGGATTACTTTAAGGCTATCAGCATTGTGATAGTCTAGATCTCAGGTTCAGCATTTCCTGGTTATCAGACAAAACATCACAGATTTTTTTTAAGGATCAACGAAAATGTTTTTCTTTTTTTCTTTCTCATCATTTCAAAAACACTGTTTCCTCTTCATTTAGTCCAGTATGTTGAAAACACTCAAATATAGTGGCCAGTGAGAGGATACACAGCGTAGGGGTTTCTAATAAAGTGGCCAGTGAAAGGATACACAGTGTAGGGGTTTCTAATAAAGTGGCCAGTGAAAGGATAAACAGTGTAGGGGTTTCTAATAAAGTGGCCAGTGAAAGGATACACAGTGTAGGTGTTTCTAATAAAGTGGCCAGTGAAAGGATAAACAGTGTAGGCGTTTCTAATATAGTGGCCAGTGAAAGGATACACAGTGCAGGGGTTTCTAATAAAGTGGCGAGTGAAAGGATACACAGTGTAGGTGTTTCTAATATAGTGGCCAGTGAAAGGATACACAGTGTAGGGGTTTCTAATATAGTGGCCAGTGAAAGGATACACAGTGCAGGGGTTTCTAATAAAGTGGCGAGTGAAAGGATACACAGTGTAGGTGTTTCTAATATAGTGGCCAGTGAAAGGATACACAGTGTAGGGGTTTCTAATATAGTGGCCAGTGAAAGGATACACAGTGTAGGGGTTTCTAATATAGTGGCCAGTGAAAGGATACACAGTGTAGGGGTTTCTAATAAAGTGACCAGTGAAAGGATACACAGTGTAGGGGTTTCTAATAAAGTGGCCAGTGAAAGGATACACAGTGTAGGTGTTTCTAATAAAGTGGCCAGTGAGAGGATACACAGTGTAGGTGTTTCTAATAAAGTGGCCAGTGAACGGATACACAGTGTAGGTGTTTCTAATAAAGTGGCCAGTGAGAGGATACACAGTGTAGGTGTTTCTAATAAAGTGGCCAGTGAGAGGATACACAGTGTAGGGGTTTCTAATAAAGTGGCCAGTGAACGGATACACAGTGTAGGTGTTTCTAATAAAGTGGCCAGTGAAAGGATACACAGTGTAGGTGTTTCTAATATAGTGGCCAGTGAAAGGATACACAGTGTAGGGGTTTCTAATAAAGTGGCCAGTGAACGGATACACAGTGTAGGTGTTTCTAATAAAGTGGCCAGTGAGAGGATACACAGTGTAGGTGTTTCTAATAAAGTGGCCAGTGAAAGGATACACAGTGTAGGTGTTTCTAATATAGTGGCCAGTGAAAGGATACACAGTGTAGGGGTTTCTAATAAAGTGGCCAGTGAAAGGATACACAGTGTAGGGGTTTCTAATAAAGTGGCCAGTGAAAGGATACACAGTGTAGGGGTTTCTAAAATAGTGGCCAGTGAAAGGATACACAGTGTAGGGGTTTCTAATATAGTGGCCAGTGTAAGGATACACAGTGTAGGGGTTTCTAATATAGTGGCCAGTGAAAGGATACACAGTGTAGGGGTTTCTAATAAAGTGGCCAGTGAAAGGATACACAGTGTAGGGGTTTCTAATAAAGTGGCCAGTGAAAGGATACACAGTGTAGGGGTTTCTAATAAAGTGGCCAGTGAAAGGATACACAGTGTAGGGGTTTCTAATATATTGGTTTTTTAACCCCTTCCCAGATTCATCTGCATCTACAGACCTTATTAGTGTTCAAACACACACACACACACACACACACACACACACACACATACGGGTTTTTAAGTCTTAGGAGGACTTTTTCTCCAAACCTGATTTGAACATGGTTTAAGGGGACTCACCTTTCCCTTGGCTTTAAAGAGACGGTGGAAAGATTAAAAAATATGTTTTTCTCTGCAGAACACAGATATCACCTTCATTTTTTTCTACACAAACTGAAATGCTTGATACTCCAACCTGACAATATGCTGGCATATGGAGACATGCTGAAAATCTCCCGCCTACAGTAAGAATGTGGTTTGTGAGGACATACCCGTTTTAGCAGGACACTGAATTACCAATGCAGAAAAACTACAAATTTACAGTATTGTAGGGACAGTGATGGTTTACTGGTACTTAAGTACACGACAGGAAACACACAAAACTGCAAGTGCTTGTATCCAGTAATATTGGGACATGTCATTGCTGAAGGTAAAAACTAAAATAATCTTTCCCTTAGATTATTAAAAAGAAGTAAAAACAGAAACATAAATAACATGTCCCTAAACAATAATCTTTAAAACATGAATCACATGAATTACCCTAAATAAGGAGTAAACAAAAAACATGAATTGCATGTCCATAATCACAAAAATATTTAGCTAGACTGCATTTTCCTTTTATAGGTGATCCCTCGATTTCTAACAAAATCTCTAATATTTTGTGCAGTTCGACCAGCAAGCACAGGATCTTCAGCCTCCTTGCACTGCTGACATTCTGCCATTGTGGCCAGAGTTCCCTTTGTTATGTGAGGCTTGAAATGCCTCATTACAGCAATCACCTCCTGTTTTGACCACAGTGTTCTGGTTCTCTTCCTGGGATTTTTAGTGTCTGCTGAAATATGATCATTGAGACAAATTTGATTAATAAATACAGTTAATAAAGTTAATAAAATTAATAAAAACAGTACCTCCAACAGCACAATGCACTTCTGTATCTCTTTAAAATCAGGAAATTAATTTATAATTAGTCAGCATCAGAAAGCTATACATGCAATTTATAATACAATTACAGCAGACTATCAGAGATTTTCAGCTATCCAATGAATGTGTTTATATCAACTTGGGTAATCAGATAATGGATTTGATGAATTTGATACAATACCAATCAAACATTTGGACCTCAGTGGTTTATTATTATTTTGAGTTTTACCCGCATTATAGAATAATACTAAAGTTATCCAAACTATAAAGAAAAACATGGAATTATTTAGTAAACAAAAAGTGTTAAACGAGAATATGTTTCATATTTTAGATTTTTCAAAGTAGGCACCCTCTTGGTATATTTTGGCATTTTCTCAGTCAGCTTTATGAGGCGGTCACCTGGAATGGCTTTCAGTTGTGCCTGGTCAAGAGTTAATTACTTGAATTTCTTGCCCACTTAATGTGTAACTTATAAGAACTACTCATATAAGTTAGGAAATTAAGCTTAGTCAATCCAAAACAGGTCAAGAACTTTGAAAGTATCCTCAAGGGCAGATGTTATGATGAATCAAACGTTATGATGAAACTGGCTGTCCTCAGAACCGCCCCAGGAAAGGAAGTCAAGGACTTACCTCTGTTGAGGTATTTTGGTTTGTGTAACAGTTTACTACATAAATCCTTATGTGATCCTTCATAGTCTGTATGACTTTTATTAATATTTGTATTTTTATTTTATGATTAGTATTAATTTAATAAACATAAATACATAACATAAAAACTTTGAATGAGATGTCCAAACGTTTGAGGGTTATTGCTCTGCAACCAGCCAATAAACTCCCAGAATAAGACATAACAGTACACATGCACTTAGAATTCTGATTACTAAGCAAAACTCCAACTCTGTCAAATTTCTTAATCAGATTTTTCATCAGTCAGATCTAAGAATTTGAGAGTATACTGATTACATGACTTACGTAAATGACCTACATTTTCTCATCTATACTTTCATATTAAACACAAAGCAAAAATAATTTTTTTATTTCATCTAAATGTAACAAGCGTGTATACACTGACTGTTTTATTTAATTTTAATTCAAGTCCAATTTAAGTCTGTATTCCATAATTACAGACAGTCTTCTGTTTCTTTAAATAATATCTGTACGTCTTTGCCTGTTATATTCATGTTGGTCAGGATCCCAAAAAGCCAAAACTCTACAACAATAATTGTAGAACTACTACTAGTGCATTTATATAGTAAATGGGCATAATAAAATGGATAGTGGAAGTGTGGATACAAAATAAGTCTACTTAATGCAGTAAACAGGTTTTACAGTATCAAAGATGAATTTCTGTAACAACTCATGACCAGATAAAATGTACAAAATCTATGTAAATTATACCTTAAGACTGAAAGAAAAGCATTATGATAGACATTTTATACTATAAATCTCACCAGTCTGTCTTGGGGCACTCATGGCATTATCTGCATCTTCATTCTCAGGTTCACCGCCATCGCTGTCATCAGTTGGGTTAATCTCATCTTAGTAATAGAAGCAAGAATAATTGAATAGGTAATCAATATTCCAAATTCCAAAAAACACTTGCCTTTCTAAAGGACATCATTTGTAGCAAACTAAGCAAAATGTCAGGTACCATCAAAATGCATTTTTAAATCTCTACCTTCGATCTCAATGTCATCAAGTGATTTGCCCTGCAGATCAGGGAGACATCCTTTTTCCATGGCCAGCAAAAGTTTAGATATTTTAGCCAGCTGAGTTGTTGCTTCTGGGAGCCTGTAGTACTCACGGTGTACACGAATGTCATGTCCTAAGAAGTCTGCAACTTGATCCAATTCATTGTTTTTCAGATTGAGGACTTGTGAGAGAGTGGCCACATGTTTACGCAAGTGTGTTGATCGGAGGTGTTCTGGATTTTTTGCTCCACACTGAACTGCATAGATCCTCAGACAGTCCTGACCTCTGTAATAACTTTGACAGCTGGGTCTGGCAAACAAGAAGCTGTTTGCATCTGGAACCCCACATTGCTTTCTTGAACTAACCAAAAGTGTCAGAGCTTCAACCATGCTTGGTGTGAGAAGAACAGCAACCTTTCTCCCTCTTTTACCTTTGATCTCAACTCTGGAGAAATGACTGCAAAGTTTCTGTTCAAAACCAGAAAGGCCAAATGCAACATCTTCATGCAGAAGAGCTTTATCCCTATCTTGAAAGCTTTTAAGATGCATTTTTGAGACTTCTCCAGCACGTCTTCGGTTGAAAACTATTATTCTTGCAAGTGTAGTTTTGGCAAGCTTAGCATAGCTTTGTGGTGAGGGTGTCTTCTTCAGATTTTCAGACGCTGCATCTGCAGCTGTCTCCAGGTGCTTATGAAGAAGCTGAACATCATGGGTGAAAGGCAATGTTGATGGCTTGTTGAACTTTGCTTCGTTTAGTGTGCCCAAAGCTCTGTGTGAAACAAGCTCTGACCATTTGGTGGCATACAGCTTTTTGAAGGTCTCTGTTGCCTTGATCAACTCTTCATCTTCTGCCATAAGGGCTCTACAATGAATGAGCTCACAAACCTTCTGCAATGTGTGCCCCAATTTCAGTGCTAGGCTTGGTGTTTGGTAGCAGTTAATTTCTTCATCATAACCTGACACCCTCTTAACTGCTTCAATAACTTTTGAAAAATTGGCAGGTTTTACAGCATCTTCTAGGCTGTAAACAGAAGACTCGCTCCGCAAAATCAGTAAAAACCTTGCAATTTCCCGGAGTTTCTGCCGAATGTACTCAAATTTGGTAGGGTCATTCCCATGTTTGTTGAAGAAAGACTGTGCTAGCTGCAGAATGCAAAAGTCATTGCGCACTACAGAGGCAATCTCATCTTGCTTCATTGCACTTAAAAGCTTCCAAACCCCTTGGGATATCTGTTGTGAAACTGTAGACTCTGACATAGCAGCCAGACCCAGAACTCTGGTTCTTCCTTGCTGTGTGTTTAGCGTTTCTGGCTTTGAGGAGCATCGTCTTACATGCCTCCACAAGTCTTTACGCACAAACATCCCTTTGCAGTGCATGCAGTGCACAAATTGTTTTGAACTACAGGCTCTGTTTGGTCTTCTTTTTACTTTGAGCAAGCCACTTCCTTTCTGTAAAACATCTGAATTATGCTGATAGTTACCCTTGTTCCTAATTTTTTCCAGTAAAATTTTTCGTTCTTTTGAATGCTTTGGAAATGACAAAGCCTTTGCGACTTCAACTTCTTCCATGTGGGTCTTCAAGTGACGAGCAATTTTTGACTGTGGTTTCCCACAAATGTAACAGTAGTTCTTCTTGTTGTCAGAACAGGAAATTTCAGCTGACTGAAGACAATTTGGACCTCCTTGTCCTGTCAGTGATGCATCTTGAAAATCTTCACAATCACTTTCATCAGCATCCCTTGTGTCCACCACTGGTTCTGTTGTAGTTGTTAATCTTTTTAAACCCAAGTTGTTTGTTCCACTGCCTGAAACCGCAGCCTCTGAAGACAGTTTGATATCAGAAAGAGGGTCAACTTGAACTTTCTTTGAAAGTATATCTTCCCATTCTGCAGAACTGTCTGATTCCCCATCCAATTCTACACCTGACAACTGCTCCTCATAGCAAAATAAATCAGCTTCTTTGTCTAGACAAACTGCTCCCCTAGGCTTGACACGCTGTTTGCCACTGCTTTTGCATTCATATTTTGGGGCTAACTTCACACTGCAAGATTTGGTGAACTTGGAGTGGACAGCTTTCACATTGTGCTCATTGACTTGGGTCTTGTTTGCACATTCTGTTGGAGGCTCCACTGTACTGTCTGATTCACTGTCTGAGTAGTCTGTCTCTGGCACATATTCTGCATCTGATAGTGACTTATCCTCATCTGAACTTGAATCACTTTCTCCCTAGTACCAGAAAATAGAACACCACTAAGTAACACTAGGCAATAAAAGGTAAAAGGTGTTCATAAAAAGCTGTGAACATACTTACCCATGACACTGGGACTTGGACATTTTCTTCTATTTTTTTAAAGCAGGATTTGTGCCAGAAACAAGAGCAGACTAAAAAAGAAAAAAAGGCACTCATGCATCTGAAACTTACAACATATATTAATTGCAGCCCTTACCTAAGGAGATGACAATTGATGTAAGCCAAAACTATAGCAAAATTGGTGTACTTTAACATTATTCTCTGTTGTGTGGAAACAGGCCATATAATTGCTGACTACAGAACTGCCAGATTTAGTCTAAACAATGAGGATTGAGGTATATAAAACAAAAAAATATTATTAGTCATACTGTGATTGTTACTGACCTTTACACCTCAGACCAATCCATTTGAGTGATGCAACAGGTCCAACACATGCAACACATTGGTTCATGCTTGAAACAGTTGCAAGGACTATCTTATGTTGACAGTTCTGTTAAAAAGTAACATCACAGTTTTTAAAATATAATTATAGACTTAAAATATAGAGAATTAAAATATTAAAATATAGAGTCTTAAATTATGCAATCCAAAAAAGTAGATTGAACATTTTATATCTATGGCTAAAAAGATCCTGCTTAATGGCTACATAGTTATATAAAGGAAGACATCCATGCCAATATTTATTCAAACTATTAAAACAATATTCACTTCAGAAATGTTTGTTCTCATAAATCTCATTTTGAGGGCAAGACAATTTCTTCCAGTGTAAGCCAGATAAACTACTAACAACCTTCCATAAGCATTTTTACATCTTGTTCAATGTGGTGCATGTTAAACACATTCAGTGTGACAGTACAAAAGAAATTAAAAACAATCTGGCTCAATGTGGTGGTCTCTCAATATGATGAGGCTGGAAACCGCAAGCACATCAACTGAAAATAAGTTTAACTGAAAATATCACAGGACTCTCATGCCCAAACTAGTCCTCCATAGAACACACAAAACATTAATATTCTTAAACTGGGTGGTATTATAGGATGAATGCTTAATGTGAGACTGAAAAGGTGCCAATAAACTACTAAACAGGTTGTAATAAAAGATTCATAAAACATACCTGTTCCATGTCTTTGACTGGAGGCAGCGCAGGCACTGTACT
This sequence comes from Salminus brasiliensis, assembly GCF_030463535.1. Taxonomy (NCBI): domain Eukaryota; kingdom Metazoa; phylum Chordata; class Actinopteri; order Characiformes; family Bryconidae; genus Salminus; species Salminus brasiliensis. The sequence goes on along the minus strand of NC_132895.1, from coordinate 34,611,724 downwards.
GCTGATGGAAGGTCCTTTCTCGGGAACAGCCTAACAGTTACAGGAGCAACATTTCACATGTATCATTGCTTTGTTTCAATGCTATGTGGTTCTGTGTTGTCCATTTGATGAAGTTGTTTTAAAAAAGAATGTACTAGAACATGAACTTGTTTCAATGCTATGTGGTTCTGTGTTGTCCATTTGATGAAGTTGTTTTAAAAAAGAATGTACTAGAACATGAACTAGAGCTTGAGAAAAAGAAGTCCCTCGAGACCACAATTTTGTCATTTACTACACACACAGGCTGATAACAATATGCACTGAAAATCCTCTGCAGAGCCCCTGTAAAGCATAGTGTCCTTATAAAACAGGCCTGGACCTTACACACCCTAGAACACACTATCTCCCAGTAAACACTGCAGTCCTAGTAAGTACTTAAGTCCTTATATAGACGGTTTCTGTCACACATGTTGATACACACAAACTTTGTACACAGGAATCTAACTATCAGCAAACCCCATGCATGTCCTTGTTGAACACACTGTACTCAAAGGACAGGTCTTGGTCATACACAGCTCAGATACACAGACTAGCTAAATTCAGCAGACAATGGCTGCAAGGTTTTCTAATTGAATTATGTTCACATCTCCCAACATACCTCAAATGTTGTGTTGGACATCTGTTCTTGTGGCTGCAGTTGGTCTTTCTCATTTACTGTCTGTAAATAATAGCCAATGCAAGCAATTCCATTAATAGAGACGAATAGAATTAAGAAATTATTATCAGACATAATATTCCTCCAACACAGGTCAAGGCTAAACATAATCAGAAGTACATGCATTGGTAAAATCCTTTATTTGAATTTTAACACTGATGGACTTCTTATTACTGAACTCAATAACTTCAGCCAGTGAAGTTCCACAAAATGAACAATGCATTAGCAATGGGACCTCAATGAGTTGCCTAGAAAGCATAGATCTTACAAAACAGTTGTTTGACATGTATTGCTTTTTGAAAGTATGTTTTTTTATTATGCTATTACATTTTCTATATATCAGTGTCATAACATAATATTAAAATGACAATAATATTGTCTATTGCTAGCATTTCTGAGACAGTATAACGTCCACAAAATAAAGTTCTTGAGGCTGACCTACTGGGCCCATACATCAGGAAATACAGGCACCTTAGATATGTGCTGCAACTGAGCATAAATGCATCTTTTTTGCAGGGAATGTGTCCCCTTTGCATCATCATTTCCACAGCACTAAAAGTTTAATCCAGCATTTAACATAAGACTGGCAGAGTGCATGTGGCTTTTTTGTCATAATTACAGCACAATTTCTTTAACTTACCCCTTCTTCTCCTTCGTTTGGGACCTGTGAACATTGTTGCTGGTCCATCATGGCCAGGATTGGACTGGTTGTGACCAGAATTGTCTCAGTCATGTTCTAAAAACAACAACAAAAACAATCTAGTATGAATGCTAATTCCTTTATCTATCTAAAACAAATGACAACTTAATGACCAAACCATGTTTAATAAAGCTAACATAAAAAAAATAACAAAATGGCACTCAGAAATATGTTGCTGATGGAAACTACTAAACAGGTTGTAATAAAAGATTCATAAAACATACCTGTTCCATGTCTTTGACTGGAGGCAGCGCAGGCACTGTACCGCTGATGGAAGGTCCTTTCTCAGGAACAGCCTAACAGTTACAGGAACAAAATTTCACATGTATCATTGCTTTGTTTCAATGCTATGTGGTTCTGTGTTGTCCATTTGATGAAGTTGTTTTAAAAAAGAATGTACAACACTGCCTAGAACATGAACTAGAGCTTGAGAAAAAGAAGTCCCTCGAGACCACAATTTTGTCATTTACTACACACACAGGCTGATATCAATATGCACTGAAAATCCTCTGCAGAGCCCCTGTAAAGCATAGTGTCCTTATAAAACAGGCCTGGACCTTACACACCCTAGAACACACTATCTCCCAGTAAACACTGCAGTCCTAGTAAGTACTTAAGTCCTTATATAGACGGTTTCTGTCACATGTTGATACACACAAACTTTGTACACAGGAATCTAACTATCAGCAAACCCCATGCATGTCCTTGTTGAACACACTGTCCTCAAAGGACAGGTCTTGGTCATACACAGCTCAGATACACAGACTAGCTAAATTCAGCAGACAATGGCTGCAAGGTCTTCAGTCTTCAGATAAAGACTAAATTAATGAGAGCAACATACCATTATTATTTTAATCTGCATTTGTGAACTTTTTGTTTGCAATGTACATTCGTCTTATAATACCTTGCATCTCCATGGCCATTCAGAGTCACCGTAGTTGTATGTGATCTCTTCTCCAGTACTTATGCTTCTTGTTGCAAACAAACACAGATGGGGTTTTCCCTCTGTTGTGACTGTTCTCATTTTGCTGTTTGGGTTAAGATGGTCATCATTCACAAGTCTCCCGAGAGAGTCGTCTTCCAGAGAAGCATCCACACTAATAATGTGAATAATCAGAACATTTTAGTATTAGAAGAAAAAAAAAATTCAGAAATGACCACCATGGCATGTTCTTACAGCTCATACCTAGCAAATGTAGAATGTAAAATTTTACGTACCAAAAGAGTTTTCCATTGTAGCGAAATTCAAACATGAATACTTTTAGGGCATCATGATATATTTTCTGTCTCTTTTCAGATTCATGTTTGCTTAATAGTTCCCCTCTGTACTCCAATAGAAAATCTCCCTTATCAAAAGGTACACAGCTGAACACCCCACGTCCTGCAAAAAAAGAGAACATGTTAAGCTAACATTTTACAATTCTGGGTCTGTGTGTTGGTAATAATGCATATATATTAAAAAACATCAAATAAATACCTTTTTCTGAATTTATATATTTTACATCAAACCCATCCTTGTCTTTACTAACAGATGTAAAATATGCAGCCTCCTCTTTTGGATTAACTTTTTTCCTTCGCAGATTCATGGCTGCAATCTTACATAATGGCTCTCCTGTGCCCTAGCAAAAAAAAAGAAGTTTTTATGTCATTTTTATCATTAAGGTTTGTAAATAGTTTATTTGATTAATTCTTTGATGTTAAAATTAATATCATTTCTTGTAGTATAATTGATCTTTTTATACAGCTAATGATTTGACACCTCTGCATTTTTAACAAGCCATGAACTATCTGACATGTGATGACCAGAAGTTGTAATACCCCATACAGAAAATGCAGGGCAAACTATAAACAACAATAAACAACAGAGCCCATCTATCTAAACCAGCCCTCACCCAGTCACCGTCCACCCAATAAACAACAGAGCCCATCTATCTAAACCAGCCCTCACCCAGTCACCGTCCACCCAATAAACAACAGAGCCCATCTATCTAAACCAGCCCTCACCCAGTCACCGTCTACCCAATAAACAACAGAGCCTATCTATCTAAACCAGCCCTCACCCAGTCACCGTGTACCCAATAAACAACAGAGCCCATCTATCTAAACCAGCCCTCACCCAGTCACCGTCCACCCAATAAACAACAGAGCCTATCTATCTAAACCAGCCCTCACCCAGTCACCGTCTACCCAATAAACAACAGAGCCCATCTATCTAAACCAGCCCTCACCCAGTCACCGTCTACCCAATAAACAACAGAGCCCATCTATCTAAACCAGCCCTCACCCAGTCACCGTCTACCCAATAAACAACAGAGCCCATCTATCTAAACCAGCCCTCACCCAGTCACCGTCTACCCAATAAACAACAGAGCCCATCTATCTAAACCAGCCCTCACCCAGTCACCGTGTACCCAATAAACAACAGAGCCCATCTATCTAAACCAGCCCTCACCCAGTCACCGTCTACCCAATAAACAACAGAGCCCATCTATCTAAACCAGCCCTCACCCAGTCACCGTCTACCCAATAAACAACAGAGCCCATCTATCTAAACCAGCCCTCACCCAGTCACCGTGTACCCAATAAACAACAGAGCCCATCTATCTAAACCAGCCCTCACCCAGTCACCGTCTACCCAATAAACAACAGAGCCCATCTATCTAAACCAGCCCTCACCCAGTCACCGTGTACCCAATAAACAACAGAGCCCATCTATCTAAACCAGCCCTCACCCAGTCACCGTCTACCCAATAAACAACAGAGCCCATCTATCTAAACCAGCCCTCACCCAGTCACCGTGTACCCAATAAACAACAGAGCCCATCTATCTAAACCAGCCCTCACCCAGTCACCGTCCACCCAATAAACAACAGAGCCCATCTATCTAAACCAGCCCTCACCCAGTCACCGTCTACCCGAAAAAACAACAGAGCCCATCTATCTAAACCAGCCCTCACCCAGTCACCGTCTACCCAATAAACAACAGAGCCCATCTATCTAAACCAGCCCTCACCCAGTCACCGTCTACCCAATAAACAACAGAGCCCATCTATCTAAACCAGCCCTCACCCAGTCACCGTCTACCCAATAAACAACAGAGCCCATCTATCTAAACCAGCCCTCACCCAGTCACCGTCTACCCAATAAACAACAGAGCCCATCTATCTAAACCAGCCCTCACCCAGTCACCGTCTACCCAATAAACAACAGAGCCCATCTATCTAAACCAGCCCTCACCCAGTCACCGTCTACCCAATAAACAACAGAGCCCATCTATCTAAACCAGCCCTCACCCAGTCACCGTCCACCCAATAAACAGAGCCCATCTATCTAAACCAGCCCTCACCCAGTCACCGTCTACCCAATAAACAACAGAGCCTATCTATCTAAACCAGCCCTCACCCAGTCAACGTGTACCCAATAAACAACAGAGCCCATCTATCTAAACCAGCCCTCACCCAGTCACCGTCTACCCAATAAACAACAGAGCCTATCTATCTAAACCAGCCCTCACCCAGTCACCGTGTACCCAATAAACAACAGAGCCTATCTATCTAAACCAGCCCTCACCCAGTCACCGTGTACCCAATAAACAACAGAGCCTATCTATCTAAACCAGCCCTCACCCAGACACCGTCTACCCAATAAACAGAGCCCATCTATCTAAACCAGCCCTCACCCAGTCACCGTCTACCCAATAAACAACAGAGCCCATCTATCTAAACCAGCCCTCACCCAGTCACCGTGTACCCAATAAACAACAGAGCCCATCTATCTAAACCAGCCCTCACCCAGTCACCGTGTACCCAATAAACAACAGAGCCCATCTATCTAAACCAGCCCTCACCCAGTCACCGTGTACCCAATAAACAACAGAGCCCATCTATCTAAACCAGCCCTCACCCAGTCACCGTCTACCCAATAAACAACAGAGCCCATCTATCTAAACCAGCCCTCACCCAGTCACCGTCTACCCAATAAACAACAGAGCCCATCTATCTAAACCAGCCCTCACCCAGTCACCGTGTACCCAATAAACAACAGAGCCCATCTATCTAAACCAGCCCTCACCCAGTCACCGTCTACCCAATAAACAACAGAGCCCATCTATCTAAACCAGCCCTCACCCAGTCACCGTCTACCCAATAAACAACAGAGCCTATCTATCTAAACCAGCCCTCACCCAGTCACCGTCTACCCAATAAACAACAGAGCCCATCTATCTAAACCAGCCCTCACCCAGTCACCGTCTACCCAATAAACAACAGAGCCCATCTATCTAAACCAGCCCTCACCCAGTCACCGTCTACCCAATAAACAACAGAGCCCATCTATCTAAACCAGCCCTCACCCAGTCACCGTCTACCCAATAAACAACAGAGCCCATCTATCTAAACCAGCCCTCACCCAGTCACCGTCTACCCAATAAACAACAGAGCCCATCTATCTAAACCAGCCCTCACCCAGTCACCGTCTACCCAATAAACAACAGAGCCCATCTATCTAAACCAGCCCTCACCCAGTCACCGTCTACCCAATAAACAACAGAGCCCATCTATCTAAACCAGCCCTCACCCAGTCACCGTGTACCCAATAAACAACAGAGCCCATCTATCTAAACCAGCCCTCACCCAGTCACCGTCTACCCAATAAACAGAGCCCATCTATCTAAACCAGCCCTCACCCAGTCACCGTCCACCCAATAAACAACAGAGCCCATCTATCTAAACCAGCCCTCACCCAGTCACCGTGTACCCAATAAACAACAGAGCCTATCTATCTAAACCAGCCCTCACCCAGTCACCGTCTACCCAATAAACAACAGAGCCCATCTATCTAAACCAGCCCTCACCCAGTCACCGTCCACCCAATAAACAACAGAGCCCATCTATCTAAACCAGCCCTCACCCAGTCACCGTCCACCCAATAAACAGAGCCCATCTATCTAAACCAGCCCTCACCCAGTCACCGTCCACCCAATAAACAACAGAGCCCATCTATCTAAACCAGCCCTCACCCAGTCACCGTCCACCCAATAAACAACAGAGCCCATCTATCTAAACCAGCCCTCACCCAGTCACCGTCTACCCAATAAACAACAGAGCCTATCTATCTAAACCAGCCCTCACCCAGTCACCGTCTACCCAATAAACAACAGAGCCCATCTATCTAAACCAGCCCTCACCCAGTCACCGTGTACCCAATAAACAACAGAGCCCATCTATCTAAACCAGCCCTCACCCAGTCACCGTCTACCCAATAAACAACAGAGCCCATCTATCTAAACCAGCCCTCACCCAGTCACCGTGTACCCAATAAACAACAGAGCCTATCTATCTAAACCAGCCCTCACCCAGTCACCGTCCACCCAATAAACAACAGAGCCTATCTATCTAAACCAGCCCTCACCCAGTCACCGTCTACCCAATAAACAGAGCCCATCTATCTAAACCAGCCCTCACCCAGTCACCGTGTACCCAATAAACAACAGAGCCCATCTATCTAAACCAGCCCTCACCCAGTCACCGTGTACCCAATAAACAACAGAGCCTATCTATCTAAACCAGCCCTCACCCAGTCACCGTCTACCCAATAAACAACAGAGCCTATCTATCTAAACCAGCCCTCACCCAGTCACCGTCTACCCAATAAACAACAGAGCCCATCTATCTAAACCAGCCCTCACCCAGTCACCGTCCACCCAATAAACAACAGAGCCCATCTATCTAAACCAGCCCTCACCCAGTCACCGTCTACCCAATAAACAACAGAGCCCATCTATCTAAACCAGCCCTCACCCAGTCACCGTCTACCCAATAAACAACAGAGCCCATCTATCTAAACCAGCCCTCACCCAGTCACCGTGTACCCAATAAACAACAGAGCCCATCTATCTAAACCAGCCCTCACCCAGTCACCGTCTACCCAATAAACAACAGAGCCTATCTATCTAAACCAGCCCTCACCCAGTCACCGTCTACCCAATAAACAACAGAGCCCATCTATCTAAACCAGCCCTCACCCAGTCACCGTCTACCCAATAAACAACAGAGCCCATCTATCTAAACCAGCCCTCACCCAGTCACCGTGTACCCAATAAACAACAGAGCCCATCTATCTAAACCAGCCCTCACCCAGTCACCGTGTACCCAATAAACAACAGAGCCCATCTATCTAAACCAGCCCTCACCCAGTCACCGTGTACCCAATAAACAACAGAGCCTATCTATCTAAACCAGCCCTCACCCAGTCACCGTGTACCCAATAAACAACAGAGCCTATCTATCTAAACCAGCCCTCACCCAGTCACCGTGTACCCAATAAACAACAGAGCCTATCTATCTAAACCAGCCCTTTGGGTTTCTAATATAGTGGCCAGTGAAAGGATACACAGCGTAGGGGTTTCTAATATAGTGGCCAGTGAAAGGATACACAGCGTAGGGGTTTCTAATATAGTGGCCAGTGAAAGGATACGCAGTGTAGGGGTTTCTAATAAAGTGGCCAGTGAAAGGATACACAGTGTAGGAGTTTCTAATAAAGTGGCCAGTGAAAGGATACACAGTGTAGGGGTTTCTAATAAAGTGGCCAGTGAAAGGATACACAGTGCAGGGGTTTCTAATATAGTGGCCAGTGAAAGGATACACAGTGTAGGGGTTTCTAATAAAGTGGCCAGTGAAAGGATACACAGTGTAGGGGTTTCTAATATAGTGGCCAGTGAAAGGATACACAGTGTAGGGGTTTCTAATATAGTGGCCAGTGAAAGGATACACAGTGTAGGGGTTTCTAATAAAGTGGCCAGTGAAAGGATACACAGCGTAGGTGTTTCTAATAAAGTGGATTTTCAACCCCTTCCCAGATTCATCTGCATCTACAGACCTTATTAGTGTTCAAACACACACACACACACACACACACACACACACACACACACACACACACACTCTACGTCACCCTCTGCAACTGGGTCCTGGTCAGTCCAGGTTAGGAACAGCATCTCCAGCACCATCAACCTGAACACGGGGCCTCTGCTGTTCACCCTGCTGACTCAGGACTGTGTGGTGAAACACAGCTCTGACCACATCATAAAGTTCACCGATGACTCAGCAGTGCTGGGTCTGATCAGCAAAGGCCACGAGTCAGCACACAGAGAGGAGGTGCATGTGAAGGCCACAGGTCTACAGTCATTGAAAGAGGAGGCAGGACTTCCTCTGATCTTTTTACTGTTTCTGTTTGTTGTCTTTAATGTTTGCACTTCAACTCTCAGCTGAAGTAAATGAATTCATTTCACAGTGCTTCACTTCTACAGGCTTCCTTCTCCTGCTCCATTCTGAAGGTAATCTTGGTTTAATCTGTTTCTCTGAAGAATCCAGATCTGATCAGGCTTTAAGATGTGTTCTATCAATCTAACCTGCCCTGATGTTCTTGAGGGCTTCCAGTGGTTTGGATGTTGAAGCAAACTCACTGTATTTAGATGTATGAGGGCATCTCCTGGTTGTAGATTGTAGACTGGGCTGTTTGGTGTCTGAGCTTCCTGATGTGTTTCTTTTTTAGAAGAATGAATCAGATGGGTGATCTGGTCATGCCTAAAAAGCTCTGCTCTCTCTGGTTATCTGTATCTTTTTGTCTAATGTTTTCTTTAACTGAATCCATTCTGCTCCTCTACCAGGGAAATGCTCCCTGTGTCACTGGCTGCAACACAAGCCCAAAGCATGATCCATCCAGCCCCTTGCTTAACAGTTGGAGAGATGTTCTCTTCATTAACTTCTGCAACCTTTCTTTTGCACACATACCTTTGATCACTGCAGCTCTCTAGTGTAACTTCACCATTAGTCCACAGGACCTGTTCACAAAGTGCATCAGTCCTGTAAAACAGGACGCAGGATTTCTTCTGATGACTCTTCAGTGACAATCATATTTGTAAAGGTGTTGCTGCACAGTAGAACAGTGCTCCACCACTGAAGATTAGGCTGAATCTTCCTGAAGGTCTCACTCAGTGAAACATGACTTTGATCTCTCTGAAAGATCTCTAGGTCACCCAGACTCACCTCCACCTCCACTGTTCCTGTTAACTGCCCGTTCTTAATTACATTAGGAGCTGAGGACACCGCTAGCTGAGAACACCATAGCCTAAACAAGCTGATGAAGTTCTGAGAGCTGGTAAAAGGTATCTACACACTGAACATTACAGCTGAATGACCTTTATTTCCATAAACAGACACAACATGTGCAGCATGATGAAGCAGACATGGAACATTATAAACGATGGACGATTCGGAGAAGGAGGAGTGATCCACAGTTCAGTGCTGAGAGGGTAGTAACCTTCGTCTGGTAACTTCTGTCCTCATGAACTCTCCTTCTGCTGATTTTTCTTATTTTTATGACAGGATGACCCGTCCCGTTCCCCTGCAGTCTGTCCAGAGGTCCGGTTACACTGGCCCGCTCCGCCCCGTTTGATCCAATCTGTGAGGGAAACATCAGAGAAATCATTAGTACTGCTGAATAAAGATTTAACCCGTTTTATAAAGAATTCATCATGATCAGTGTTACCATCAGGAGGGAGGTGAAGCTGAACAACAAGTGATGTTAGAAGGCTTTAAAGGGGACAGTACCAACACAAGACAGCAGCACTACTCACACACTGCTTTTGTCAATGTGAAGAACTAACTACTGTCTGTCCACTAGAGGCTCAGTGCTGAAATATCCCTGACTAGAACAGATCTCCATATTAAAGCAGCAGTGATTACAATATTAATACTGGTACTAAAAGGGAAGATTCATTAGCAGATTTACCAGGATATTAAGAGCAAATACATTTTCTCCTGTAAAATGAAGGATCACCAATATGTTCACTGTGTGTGTGATAATTCCCCCTCACCTCTTTAACATGTGATGTTAGAAATTCATTTCTCAGAAAGATGCATTTGATTAATATCATTTTCTTAAATAAGTTTTGTTACTCCTGCAACTCATCTACAGACTCTGCTCGTCCACTCACTCAGCTGATTGACCAATGGATTAAAAAGGGACATTCTGATGTGTTCAGACTGAGAACATGAGAAACATCCCAGCTGCACTTTACTGTAATAATAATATATAATAATAGGTAATAATAATAATTATAATAATAATAATAGGTTAATACTGAACCTGACTTTACTGAACAATCAGACTATATTTAATAATAATATATAATAATAATAATAATAATAATAGGTTAATACTGAACCTGCCTTTAATGAACCTGACTTTACTGAACAATCAGACTATATTTAATAATAATATATAATAATAATAATAATTATAGGTAATAATAATAATAATAATAATAATAATAGGTTAATACTGAACCTGACTTTACTGAACAATCAGACTATATATAATAATAATAATAATAATAATAATAGGTTAATACTGAACCTGCCTTTAATGAACCTGACTTTACTGAACAATCAGACTATATTTAATAATAATATATAATAATAATAATAATTATAGGTAATAATAATAATAATAATAATAATAATAGGTTAATACTGAACCTGACTTTACTGAACCTGACTTTACTGAACAATCAGACTATATTTAATAATAATATATAATAATAATAATAATAATAATAATAGTTAGTTAAAGTCAGTTAAAAAGTGAATTCTTTTGCTGCTTTTAATGATTTAAACACAGAATTAATGTGATCATCTCAGCACATTCACTAACAGCAGTCATGTTAGAACTACGTTCTTTATTCACTGTCAGAGTTTTCTTACTGTAAACTGCATCCAGATTTCTTCATCAGCTCTAAGAGCTGTCTCTCTGACTTCCCTAGTTTATTCTCACGCAGATCCAGCTCTCTCAGATGTGAGGGGTTTGAGGATAGAGCTGAAGTCAGAGCAGCACAGCCGTCCTCTTCTATACTGCATTTCTTAAGCCTGCAGAAAAAAAAATTATTTAATAATAAATAAATAAATAGTAATAATATCAGGGAATTTTTTTTTGTTTGTTTTAATGTTGATACTGTTTGAAGTGTAATTTACTCAGTATAACATTCTAATTATGTGAGATACTGGACTTAAAAGTAACACACACACACACACACACACACATTATGAAAAAGTGTACATGATAAAGTTGTACAGCTATTAAATTATAAACCTTTTATTAATATTTAATAGTAAAACATCAAACTACACAGAATAAAAGTCTAAACATACCTCAACAGATTAATAATCAATAATCAAAGTAAAGCTTTATTCAGGATGATTTACTACATGACGTCTATTCAGAATAAACTCTGAGTTACTTACTGTAGTTTCTGTAGTTCACACTTCTGATTCTCCACCAGACGACAGAGCTTCTTCACTCCTGAAGCTCCCAGTTTATTCAGACTCAGGTCCAGCTCTCTGATGTGGGATGGATTTGTATAAAGAGCCGAGGCCAGATCAGCACAGCCTCCCTCTGTTAAACTCTGGACTAGTCTGCAGAGGGTGAGGGAAACAACAGACAGTATTCAGTACAAGACAAGAAACTAATGTAAACATTTACATCATTAATACTGTATTCAGTAAATATAACGTATAATCGCTTCATCATCGGGTGGAAAACCCTGCTGATGAACAGTTCCTTTATACAGTCAGTACTGCAAGTTTCAGTCAGTGCTTTCCCCCAAGGCAGTTGCTTTAAAGCCCCCCAGCAGTGGAACTGGGTTCTCTGGAACGATGGTGAGGCTCCATTAAGTACTTTTGGATGGGATGAGAGGGAGATGAGGTGGAGTGGGGATCATCCAACATCCTGACCTCACTAACACTCTTTTTGAGGAATGCAGTTAGGGAGTGGGAGTGATGAACAACATGATAAATCAATAATCCATTAAAGTTCCCACAATACCATGCAAACCATGTGGACACTTCATCCACGGCTTATTGTGTACAAGGTATTCTCTGTATGACTGCATGTGCTGAATTGCAGCGTCCAGAACAGGACATGTACGGAGTAGAATTTCAGTGGGACAGTGTGGTGGGATTGTGGGAAATGGAGTTTATGAGTTTATGGAGGCCTGAAGAAAAGACAGTCAACTCATTTATAGCAAACATTTATCCTGTAAAAGACATGGAGCTATAAATTTAAAAGCAACATAATAATTAAATAATAATACATGAATTCACCAGTATTCTGTAATTATCTTATTTAATGTTTGAAAGTCTACGAATGCAAACGCACTAGTTTGTTTTTTAAATCAACCCCATAAAACCAAACCCTGATTTCTAGACTTAGACTTGCTGCTCTTTTATAAAGGCAATTCTACGCACCTCAGTTTCTCCAGTCTACAGTGAGGATTCTTCAGTAGATCACAGAGCTTCTGCAGTCCTGCCTGATCCAGTTTATTCTCATTCAGATCCAGCTCTCTCAGGTGTGAGGGGTTTACAGTCAGAGCAGAAATCAGATCTGTAATACTGCTGGATTTATACATCCTGCAGAGACAGAGAAGAAGTAGTAGAAGAAGAGGGCTGTAGTTTCGTTCAGCTGGGGTCAGTCCTTAAAACTCAAACAAAAGCAAGAGAGCTACTGTAGGGTAGGTAAAGTCAAGTAATAAACCAGCATTATCAGTTCAAGACCAGTGTGCATGGAGAAAACTAGCTCATGTGTAGATAAACCAGCCTACAGATCATTTAATGAATCCAGCTCCTTACGTGAGTTTCTGCAGTCTGCAGTGTGGATCCTCCAGTAGAGCAGACAGCTGATCCACTCTGATCTTCTTTGGTTCAGTCTGACTCAGATCCAGCTCCGTCTGCAGTAAGGGGTCTTTACCCAGCTTTTGTTTAAAATAAGTGTAGGCTTCTTCTGCAGCATTACTTTTCAGCAGTCTGGAGAGAGAACATCAGTACAGTCTAATGAACTACTCAATAACTCAATAACGGTTAAATAGGTAGTCTAGAGACGTTTCTCAACCCAGTTCTGGGGTTTTGATCTGCCCCCAGTTCCCCACACCCTGATTGAGAAGACTCCTGGGTCTGGGTCTAGTGTACAATACCAACAATACTACAATGTCATGTATGAACCAAATGGAAATGTTTGTTTATATAAATACAACCTCAGATGAACAACAACACACAACATATTCCACCGTCTCTTTACTTATTTAACAACAATGAAACATTCTACAATAAGAGATGTCCACAATGTCCACATTCTCTGCTGTGCGATTAAAATGAGTAAAAGAGAAAGACAGGTTTTGGGTGGTTCTGTATGCTTTGCTCTCATATATCTTTACAGTACAATATGATCAACACACCTATTGTACCTATAATAATACTGTATTATTGTACCTTTTATGTTATACATGTATAGATTTTGATGCTATGAAAATATATGAATGTGTGTACTTCACAAAATAAAAGACTGGCCAGTAGTTTTACATGTGAACATAGGACACTCTTGACCTTGAAGAAGCACAGATGACCGGTGGATTTACACTCCTGTGACTAATAACTAAGAAAATGGCAGGAACTAATCCTAAAATAAAAACAACCTTATGTACATCATACTTTATACAACATTATACATTCTAATATTATACACATATCCTCTCATGTGGGAGAAAAGTCCATGTTATGTTTAGCTCTCTTCTGATGGGAGGAGTTGTTACACTTTAGCTTAGATTTGTATACGTTCAAAATATACACATTTCCCAAATACACCTACTTCAGTGTCTTCAATTTATGCTGTGGATGCTCTAGCAAGCGATGAAGGCTCTTAACTCCTGCATCTCCAGGATCGTTCCCTCTGAGGTCCAGCTCGATCAGGTGTGATGAGGGATTCAATTTCAGAGCTGAAGCCAGAGCAGCATATCCTTCTTCTGTTACACTGCAGTCTGAAAGGCTAGACACAAAACATGCTGGCTTTACAAAAACAACATGTTTGGAGTTTGTGTATTAAATGATAAAATGACCTGCATAATGTAACGGCATCGTTCAGTTTACTGTTTACTGTTTATATTTAACAGAACTCACCCCAGTCTCTTTAGGTTACAATACTGATTGGTCAGTAGAGCACAAACATGTTGCACTCCAGGGTTTCCTAGTCTATTCATACTCAGATCCAGCTGTTGCAGGTGTGTAGGATTTAAACAAAGAGCTTCTGATAGGGAACAACAGTCTTTTTCTGTAATGCTGCTGTTATTCAGCCTGTAAACAAACAGATGATAAAGAAAAGATCATTCCGTTACTTTGCTTAACAAATACTGACATGAAACAGTCATGAAAGGTAGCTTTCCACTTGCACTACTCAGAACCACAGGATGAGCCTGACTGACTTCAAGAGGGCACTATATCAAACTTTGAGTCATGCCCCCAGGACCCCTTTAGCTCTGTGACCTCAGCTTGACTCACATTTAATAAATAAGGCACTTATCATGTAGCATCCATCAAAACCCAGTGTATCCTGCTCTGTTTAAGATATCAAATGGGAAACCCTCCTGATTTCTTCCTAAATTGCTATGCTAAACTGCTTTGATTTGTTTAGATTTATATCTATTTTTAAATCTGTAGCACAAAGATGCAAACGTCATTGTCCTGCTGTTACCAACTTTTAAAATATTTGTCAGGTTTTTAACCATGAAATATACCAGTTAACACCTTAATTGTTCATGGACTTCAACAAATGAACAGATGTTCATTCAAAGTTGTGCCCTTTGAATCTTAAACAATAATAGTTATTATAATTATTTATAAGAAACATTCCATACTTCAGTATCTGAGTCCTGCAGTGTAAATCCTCCAGTAGATCAGAGAGTTTCTTCATTTCTGAGTCTCCTTGTATTCTCCCACTCAGATCCAGCTCTGTCTGCAGTAAGGGGTTTATTCCTAGAGTTTTAGTCAGATGATCACAGAACTCCTTTGCAGCAGAGCTTTTCAACAGCCTGAAAGACAAATCATAAAGGATTTCCTTACAATGTTATATTTTACTGACTATCCCATCCATACTCTTCTTATTCTGATATATCACTGTATAGACTGTGCAACAGACTTTCTCTGCAGCAGAGCTATTCAACACTCTGGAGAAAAGGGCAAACACTGCTATGAATTTTATTCATATGCAATTAATTACATTAAAAACTCAGTTCATTTTAAAAGATGAGTGAAGGTATTTTGTAAAATAAATCAAAGGAACAAAGGAAGTTTATAAGCTGGTTTTAACAGTAGGTGACTGATTGATTTAACATCTCTGGAACAAGCATTTGTTATGCCAATAATTCAAATATCTACCCCAGTTTGTTCAGTTTCCACTTTGGATTCTTAACTAAATCAGTGAGTTTCTTCACTCCTGTGTCTCCAGGATCGTTCCCTCTGAGTTCCAGCTCTGTCAGCGGTGATGAGGAGTTTGATTCCAGAGCTGAAGCCAAATATGTATATCCTTTCCCTGTTATACTGCAAGATGAAAGACTAAACAGAAGACAAAACATAGTTATGCTTGGCAGAATAACCTAATCACCACATATATTTCTATGTCTGTAGGCCTAAAATGAATCCTCTGCATATGCTTATTGTCAATGTCTGCAGGATTCTCAAAACAGTGGCACCAAAAAAACAGGCTGCCATAAAGTAGCTTACTGTGATGCATACATCCCATACCCATGAGTAATTAAGCCTGTTACGAAACATCTTAAGAAATATCCTAAATACATTAATATCAGCTAGAAGACAATCATTTTATTACAGGCTCTTAATAATTAGACAGTAAATGACAATAATATTTAAATATAACAATTATGTATAAAATGTAAACAAATCTTTGAAATATTTGTTTAATTTTTAGATTTTATATTTCCTTGTACATGGAAAGAGACCAGTTAACACTAATGCTGAACAATAAGCACCCATAAACCACATTCAGTGAGTAACAACCTTTAGTTCAAAATTTTGGGTTTGAACACAAATGTTTAAAAGTACAAGCTGCCAGACACCACTGTGGAGGGAACAGACTGTCACTTATACTTTTAGTTTAGTGCTTTAAAAGTCCTTCTTTTACCCTCTGTGTGCTGAACAGGCCCGTTATATAGATTATACAACATTATAACATATATACTGTAGATATAGATAAGCTCACCTCAGTGTCTCCAGTTTACAGGCTGGACTCTTCAGTCCTTTAGAGAGCAGCTCTACTCCTAAGTCCTGTATGGGATTGTTGCTCAGATCCAGCAGAGTCAGATTAGAGGATTCTGAGCTGAGAACTTGGAGCAGAGCTGAACAGCTCCTCTCAGTCAGGTTACACTCACTGAGCCTGAAAGTAAAAGTGAGACAAAAAAAGTGCTTAAATCTCAAATCTTGTATAAATTTAAAAATTAATAAGTCATTTCAGAGAGTTTACACTAACTTTCAAGTTTAAAGTAAATGCTTAATAGTAAGTAAATGTCCATAATATTCAAATATAATTTATGTATGTAATGTAAAGTTATTGTTTTCATTGATCAATTACACTAGTGCAGAGTGTGACAGTAATGTACATTTTGTAGTTATGTTTTTGTTTTTTTGTTTTTTAATTATGTAATATCAGGACTTTATGAACCCAGGAGGCATTAAAAATTGTGAATCTTTGTGAATCCAAAAAAAGGCAATGTATCATTGCTCTGTATGCAATACAGTGTTATAATGTGTTGTAAATGTTGGCTGTCAACATGCCAACACCAGTAAACCATGAATGGTGGAGAGAGTCCATACTGTGTGCAAAATCCACAAAAATAACATTGCATTTTGTGTGCAAGACATTGGTTCCACATGTTGTAATTAAATCATGAATAAATCATATTTAGTGTGTAATATTGTATAATTTAGTTTCTTAGTGTTTATATGCATTAGCCATATAGCCAGGTTTGAACACAAGCGATTAAAATACAAGCTGTACTTTCCAGACACCGCTGTGGAGGACTTGATTTAGAGCAGTCCTTTTTTTACTTCTACTTTCACCTTCTGTGTAAAATATACCACAGTAGTATAATGGCAATGGCTCACCTCAGTGTCTCCAGTTTACAGGTTGGACTCTTCAGTCCTTCAGAGAGCAGATCTACTCCAAAGTCCTGTATGGGATTTTTGCTCAGATCCAGCAGAATCAGATTAGAGGACACTGAGCTAAGAACGTTGCGCAGCCCTGAACAGCTTCTCTCAGTCAGGTTACACTCACTGAGCCTGAAAATAAACGTAACACAACAGAGCACCAACAATCTCTCATTTTTATCCTAATATTGTTTCACAAATTTTTCATGAGTTCATTCTAAACCTCAGAACTTTTACAATCAGCACATTCATATGACTATATGGCTATATTGCTACAGCTCTATTAGACAGTATGCTGCCATGCTTGTTCTTTATCAGCATGATCTGTGTGTAACATCTGAGAAAAGGGATAGACACAGAGCAAACACTGCATCAAACAAACTGAAAGAGGAAAAAAGGCAAAACAGAGATCGGTACACAGACTTTACAAACTGGGACTAATGGTCAGAATGAAACTGATTTATTCTGGCCTGACGCCAAACAAATTTCAATCACAGACAGATTTCCAATAAAATCATGTGAGTCTTGTTGGAATTGCAGCGCTCTCCAGTCGTCATAATTATCTGGTCTAAGTAAATTTATGATGTATATGTTATATAGACATGTCTCTAAATGTAAGCATAAATTCTAGAATGTAAATGAACTGTTAAAAATCTGAAGATTTCAGTCCTGGCTTGCACAGACTGTGACGCTGATATTGTGAATTACTGAACAGTAAAACTCAGGATGTAATAAATGAGACGAGGCTTGAGAGGTTTACCTGTATTACTGATCAGGAGAAACAGGAGTTACTTACAGAGCTGTTGTGGCTTCCTGGACCACCGGCAGCAGTCTGTTAAGACACTCCTCTGATCTGATGAACTTCTGTAAGTCAAACACTTCCAGCTTCTCTTTTGATGTCAGCAGCACAAAGACCAGCGCTGACCACTGAGCAGGTGAGAGTTCAGCTTCAGAGAGACTTCCTGAACTCATGTGACTCTGGATGTCTTTCACTAGAGAGTCGTCGTTTAACTCATTCAGACAGTAGAACAGATTGATGGACCTCTCTGGAGACGGGTTGTCCTTAAACTTTAGCTTGATGTACTCGACTATCTCCTTTCTGCAGTCAGACCTGCTTTCAGACTGGGTCAACAGACCTCGGATGAGCTGCTCATTAGACTCCAGTGAGAGGCCCAGGAGGAAGCGAAGGAAGAGGTCCAGGTGGCCATGGTCACTCTTCAAAGCCTTGTCTACTGCAGTCTTGAGAAATTCAGTGAGCTCTGTGGTTTTGCTCTTCTCTGATGTGGAGTGTTGGTCAAAAACATTCTTGTGGTCATTTCTGAGAGATAAGTATGCAAATACGGCAGCGAGGAACTCCTGAATGCTCAGATGGACAAAGCTGAAAACTGTGCCGAGAAATCGGACGGTCTCCTGAGTGCACAGTCCTGAGTATACGGATATCGTACTGGGGTCAACCCCACATGCTTCTAGATCTTCTGTATAGAAGATCAGGCTGTTTTCTTCCAAATGCTGAAAAGCCAACTTTCCCAGCGAGTGAATGGCTTCTTTATCCCACGGTACATCCAAGACATTCTTTCCAGAGTACTTCTGGTTCGCCTGTATGGCCTGGAAGATCAGAAAGCATGTGTACATTTCTGTCAGTGTCTTCGGTGTTTCTCCACTCTCTGTTTCTTGCAGAATTCTCTGAAGCACAGTGGCTGAGATCCAACAGAAGATTGGGATATGACACACGATGAAGAGGCTCCTCGATTCTTTAATGTGCTCAATTATTTTTGTAGCCAGGTTCTCGTCACTGATTCTCTTCCTGAAGTATTCCTCCTTCTGCTGATCATTGAAACCACGCACCTCAGTCACCCGGTCAACACACTCAGCAGGGATCCTACTGGCTGCTGCTGGTCTAGTGGTTATCCAGATCAGAGCTGAGGGAAGCAGATTTCCCTTGATGAGGTTTGTCAGCACAACATCCAGTGAGGCTGGTTTACAGACATCATTCAGACTCTCATTTTTCTGGAACATCAAAGGAAGTTTACATTCATCCAGTCCATCAAAGACGAACATGACACTGTTCTGATCTGTTAAAATTAGTCCTTTCGTCTCTGGAAAAAAAAAACAGATGATGTTCATCAGACTGTGAAATCCCTTCTTCAAGTTCAGTTCCCGGAAAGGAAGTGGGAATATGAACTGGATGTCCTGATGACCTTCACCTGCAGCCCAGTCCAAAATGAACTTCTGCACACAGATTGATTTCCCAATACCTGCAACCCCCTGTGTCAGCACAGATCTGATTGGTCTGTCTTGTCCAGGTAAAGGTTCAAACATGTTCTTGCATTTGATTTGTACATCCTGCTGCATCTGATTTTTCTCAATACGTCTCACTTCATGTTCTTTGTTGACCTGTCCAGCTCCACCTTCAGTGATGTACAGATCTGTGTAGATCTCATTGAGTCTGGTGGACTCTCCTTGCTTTGCAATTCCTTCACAAACACGATCAAACTTACTTATCAGTCCTTCTTTAAGTGGACGCTGTATAATTCCATTCAGCTTATCTAATGAATAAATAATAAAACAGCAGAGAAAAAGAAGGTAAAATAGTTACAGAAACACGTACAGTCTTGTATTTTTTTATATATATTTACTATTGCATATATAATTATCATATTGTGTCATCTATTGATCTCTTACTTTGCAGTGCAGTAGCGACGTCTTTATGATTCATCAGGTTTAGGAAAGTCAGGGTCATGTTGAGCACAGTCTGTTTTAAATTCCACTTCATTTGCTTGGCATTTCTGTAATAAGTTGTGTTTTGCTTTCTCAGAAGTTTTTTATACATTTCCAGCTCGTGTTTTATAAACGCGATCATTTTGTTTTCGAGATCCTTTAGGAGCAAAGAAGTAAGAAAATGTATTAAATGAATAAAAATAACAATCAAGTTTTTATTATTTTTATTATTTTACCATTTACTTCAAATTCTAATGTTACATTTCCAAATGTTCCAAACTAAATCATGGATCTTGGCACTTATAGCCTAAATCTCTTGCTATCTGGTCAAAATTGCTACAAGTGATAAAAGACCTAAACATCCATGATGATGGGGCTATAAATACCTGCGGGGTGAGTGTCGGGATTCATAGACTGAGAAAGGTGGTACAGTGCAGTGAGGGTCTCATTGGATGTGTGGAAAATGGGTCATAAAGCAGTTGTGTGGAATTGATTGGTATGGAAGCGTACGGTCATACAGGTCTACCAGCAGTGGCAGAAATCCCAGCCTACAGGAAATTCTCCTCATTCTGGAGCAGAAGTGAGTGAAGACCTTGTGTACACAAACAAGATGTAGTTCTTGTTTGGAAGCTCATTCACGAGCCGTAAAAGCTGATGGCAGTCCCTGTTTATCAGTTTTGTCTTTTTTTTTGCCACAATTCCTGTAGGCTGGTATTTCTAACACTGCTGGTAGACCCGTATGACCATATGTGTCCATACACCTGCAGATTCTGCTACTTCCTTCACACTATGGTCTTTGGCCACGCCCAAATCCAGTGACTCACTCACACACTCCTCAGGTATTTATAGCCCCATCATCCTTGTACAGCACCATCTTCAGGAGTCTGAAGTTAATACCACCTTAAACATGCAAGGTACTCCTGCCTTCCTCTGCTAAACGAGTGTTTGTGCGCTAACACAGTGAGGCAACTGGATCTGTGTGCCTATATAGCCTTTTCCCAGGTGTTTTGAGTTGGCCTTAATTACTGGCTGGTGTGACTCTGGGCCTCCCTCTGGTGGCAGGCGGAGGCCTTGCCCTAGAGCCACCCCTTACAAACTCCTCAAGTATCTCAAGACTGTTTGCTATAACAACCCATTTCTCCTGATCATCTTTAAATTGTTTCTACACCTTGATTGGGGTCTATTTGTGGTAAATTCAGTTGATTAGACCTGATTTGGAAAGACCCAGACCTGTCTATTTAAGGTCTCACACCTGCAATACATATCAGATCAAAACCCAAGCCCTGTGGAGGAAAGAACTGCATGTGGAGCTCTGAGACAGGATTGTGTGGAGGCATGATCTGGAGAAAGCTACAATAAAATATCTGCACTGAAAGTTCCCAAGAGCACACTGGCCTCCATCTAGAAGTTTAGAACAACCAGGACTCGTCCAAGAGCTGCCGCCCCACCACACTAACTAATGAAGGAAAAAGGGTAATAGAGGTGAGCGAGAACTCAACGGTCACTCTGGCTAAGCTCCAAAAATCCTGTGTGCAGATGGAAGGAACTTCCAGAAGGTCAACTATCACTGCAGCACTCCACCAATCTGGGCTTTATGGAAGAGTGGCCAGACTGAAGGCTCTCCTCAGTGAAAGAAAGAAAGCCCCTAAAGGCAATGACCCTTAGCACACAGCCAAGACAACACAGGAGAGGCTTAGGGACGGCTCTGTAAATGTTCTTGAGTGGCTCATCCAGGGCCTGTCTAAAATAAAAAAGCGTCTAAATACTTATGTCAATGCAATATTTTAGTGTGTGTGTGTGTGTGTGTGTGTGTGTGTGTGTATAAAATCTTGAGTAAATGGTGTGTAAATTAAGCAGCTAAAGTTTAGTGATTAAGTTATATGATCAGCCATTCATGTAAGCTGTTTTCAAAAATACTGTCTTACATTGAAGATGTCAAAGAAATCTTTAGGATTCCTTTGAGGCTTGTCAGCTTCGGCATCCAACTCTGACCCCATGTGACCTCTGCAATTAACAAGAAATTCAGACAGTTATTTTCTTAAATAAGAGTATTTAGCATGGCGTTTATTTGAATGGTTTATTATTTTTAACATTTGCATTAACCTTTTACAGTTATTCTGGTCATGTGTGACCACTATATTACAGTTAATCCCTTTTCAAATCAAAATCACATCAAGTTACACATTACACAGGTGTAAAGAAAAACTTACAAAAGGTGCCTCGTCCCTCACAGTATTACAAAAAAAGAAGAACGTATATTTACAGAAAAGAAATACTGAATATGTGCACATTAACCACACACACTGTGTGATGGTACAGATGAGGTCCACAGTCCACAAGCTATTGTTCGTTCAGCAGCTGAACTGCTTGAGGATAGAAGCTGTTTCTGGACCATCTGGTTCTGGTCTTCATGCTTCTGTAGCTCCTGCCGCTGGGCAGCTGAGAGAACAGGCAGTGGCTTGGTTGGGTTGAGTCTGTGATAATCCTCCTGGGTCTCCTCAGACAGCAGCTGGTGTAGAAATCTAGATGGTTGGGCTGTGAGCACCACCCTCTGCAGAGCTTTCTGCTCTTGAGCAGTGCAGGTGGAGAAACAGCCCCTTAGAATACTCTCCGCAGTGCAGGTGTAGAACGTCCTGAGGATGCAGGAGTTCATACCAAACCTCTTCAGCCGTCTGATGTGCTTTCTTCACCACCAGTGTGGTGTGTTCTGTCCATGTAAGTTCCTCACTAATGTGAACACCAAGCAACATGAAGCTGCTGACCCTCTCCACAGTGGTCCCACTGATGGAGATTGGGGTGTGCACGCTCTCCTGTTTCCTGAAGTCCAATACCAGCTCCTTGGTCTTGCTGATGTTAAGAGAAAGGTGGTTTTCCCTGGTACCAGTGTGACAGGAAGCTGACCTCCTCTCTGTATGCTCTCATCATTGTTGGAGATTAGGCCCACGATTGTCATGTCATCAGCAAATTTAATGATGGCATTGGAGCTGTGTCTAACTGTGCAGTGGTAGGTATGGAGGGAGTACAGAAGTGGGCTAGGGGGGCTCCAGGGTTGAGGGTATATGAGGATGTGATGCTGCCCATCCTGACCACCTGCACCTTATGACAGTGGTTTAAGCAACCGGGCTCCAGTTATTTAGGCAGGTAATGCTGGCTCCAGCTAGCTGAAGTTATGCTTTAAGCGCTCTGCCAGGTTTGCCATCTGGACCAGCAGATTTACGGGTTTGACGCTCTTAAAGTATCTGCACACATCAACTTCGGAAACAGAGTCAGGTGACTGAGTCCGAGTACTCGTCAATGTTTTTGACGAATCATGAAACATCTCCTAGTTCACGTCATGAAAACAGTCCTGAAGAACAGAGTCTGATTGGTCTGGGCAGCTCCATTTGAGTGACCTGATTTGCCGAATGAAGGTCAGGGGAGGGCTTTGTACGCTTCTCGGAAGAGGGTGTGGCAGTGGTCCAGAGTCTGTGTTTTCTGCGTGCTGCGCGAGATGATAAAACTTGGGCGCTACTTTCCTCAGGTTTGCTTCATTGAAGTCCCCAACAACAATGAACTCTCTGGCCCCTTATTCAGCAGATGAATGGCGCTCCTTCTTTGTGCCATTTCTTTGTCCAGGGATCTGATTGATATTGATCTGAATGATATTACTGTGAACAGTGGTGCTTATGAACCCTTTAGGGTTCTGATATATGAGGACCTTAGGGGACGAGGGGGACAGTAAGTAAGCTGCTGTCTAAGAACCTGAGGGGATGAGGGGGACAGTAAGTAATCTGCTGTCTGAGGACCCAAGAGGACGAGGGGGACAGTGAGTAAAATGCTGTCTGAGGACCTGAGGGGATGAGGGGGACAGTGAATAAACTAATGTCTGAGGACCTAAGGAGAAGAGGGGGACAAGGAATAAGATGGTGTCTGAGGACCTGAGGGGACGAGGGGGACAGTAAGTAAACTGCTGTCTAAGAACCTGAGGGGATGAGGGGGACAGTAAGTAAACTGCTGTCTGAGGACCCAAGAGGACGAGGGGGACAGTGAGTAAAATGCTGTCTGAGAAGCCATGGGGACGAGGGGGACAGTGAATAAACTAATGTCTGAGGACCTAAGGGGAAGAGGGGGACAAGGAATAAGATGGTGTCTGAGGACCTGAGGGGACGAGTGGAACAGTAAGTAAGCTGATGTCTGAGGACCTGAGGGGACAAGGGGGACAGTGAGGTTGGAAGAGTTCTCTTCCATAAATGCATACATCATGAGATATGCAGGAGTCAGACCATGAAGGGCTTTGAAGGGGATGGGCAGCCAGTGTCAACAAGTCAAGCAGGATCTCAGCAGAGCAAATGGGTGAGGCAAGAGTGAGCAGTTCAGGAAGTTCAGACCCTTGCAGATGGGCGTTTAGACAGAGAAGTAAAGCCAGGCGGGGTCAGCGTGTGTAGATGTAAATAGTGGCCTGGCCATTGCCAGGTTTCCAGAAGCTAAGCTGTTTTTATAAATGATTATTTTAATAATAACATCAATCAATGTGTGTTAGTTATGGATCAGGAGTTCAGGAGAGCTAAGCCAGTGACGTATGCTAAATGTGTCAGGATGAGGTCAAGCATGAGAACTGAAACACATTTAAGCTCAGTAGCTGAATGTTACCAATTACAGTTACCACAAGTAAAAAAAAAAAAAGAACTCCAAAAATGTAAAAATCAAACCAGAATGAAAGTTCACATCAGGATGAGAAGCAAAATGCAAAATACTGGACAAGAACAGAATACCAGACAGCCCTGCCCCCCGTTTATCTGAGGAAGTCTGGAAATACCTCTGCTGTGAAGGACAATTTTTTGAGAGTGATTTCTGGAGAGCAGGCTTTTGTCTCTTGTTCTTCTTCAGGAGCTCCTGACTGGACACAGAGGAGTCCGCGGTCTGTCCAGTGTCACTGAGAGACAGAGAGGAGAGTGCTTCAGCTTACTGTATTAACAGAGTCAGTCATGTAGGACATACATTAAACATGCATTAAGAAACAGAACAGGCCAATCAAACTAACCCAAACATGAAGAACACAGAGCTTGAATCCACTACCACACTTTAACCATCACTGTAACTGACCATTCTGTGATAGCTGCAGGCCACTGTGCAAGTCATATAAATACACTGCTATGATGATCAGACAGATGATCAGTTACCAAAAATTAGAACATTTTCTGACTGGTGTTATTAACCAATATTCCCTCCAGGAAGTTGAATGAGCTGAGAATAGCATCTGTCTTTACCTCTAAAAGCTTCAGCTGAGTAAAAAGGATAACTATGCAGAGGTTCTGAATCCACTTTGTAAGAAAGGTCCTTTGACTGGTTACAAGGAACTCAACATAAATAACATAGACAATGACCAGGCAGTACACTACATTCAGCTACTCTGAGTTGCACCCATTGCTGACTAAATCAAGCTGAAAGTCTCCTTCTCTGGACAGTAGAGACAGTTACTCCAACAGAACCCTTGATTTCAGAAGAAACAAAACTTCTGTCCAAATCGTTTATCATATTTAAAAGGACTGTGGTTTGAGTGTGTGGGTGTTACTGAATATGAATGTGTTGTATTTGACTCATGATTCAGTTTGTCATATTCCCAGTCTTATGAATCAAAGAACAAAGAACAAACTGGACAAACTGATTAAGAAGTCTGGCTCTGTTGTAGGAGTCAAACTGGACACTCTGAATGTTGGGGCTGAAACATGAGCTCTTAATAAGCTGCTTGCCATCATGGACAATGCATCACATCCCCAGCTCACTACAGTGGAGAACCAGGAGAGTGTGAGATCTTCTCTTCCCACTGCAGTTAGATTCAATAATGAGTTACTACTACTATTAATAATAATAATAATAATAATAATAATAATAATTAATGCACTCACTGCAGTTAGACTTAATAATGAGTTACTACTACTATTAATAATAATAACAATAATAATAATAATAATTAATGCACTCACTGCAGTTAGACTCAATAATGAGTTACTACTACTATTAATAATAATAATAATAATAATAATAATAATAATAATTAATGCACTCACTGCAGTTAGACTTAATAATGAGTTACTACTACTATTAATAATAATAACAATAATAATAATAATAATTAATGCACTCACTGCAGTTAGACTCAATAATGAGTTACTACTACTATTAATAATAATAACAATAATAATAATAATTAATGCACTCACTGCAGTTAGACTTAATAATGAGTTACTACTAATATTATTATTAATAATAATAATAATAATAATAATAATAATAATTAATGCACTCACTGCAGTTAGACTCAATAATGAATCTCCTTACTGCAGGAAAACTACTGATCTCCTACAGTCTGAACTGTGCTGTTTTAAACCTACTGCTACATGTTAGTTCATTACTACTACTATTATTAATAATAATAATAATAATAATAATAATAATAATTAATGCACTCACTGCACTGTGATCTCTACCGGACCTACTGCTGTTACTACAGGTCCACTCTGTTACTACGGGTCCACTCTCTGTTACTACGGGTCCACTCTCTGTTACTACGGGTCCACTCTCTGTTACTACGGGTCCACTCTCTGTTACTACGGGTCCACTCTCTGTTACTACGGGTCCACTCTCTGTTACTACGGGTTCACTCTCCGTTACTACAGGGTCACTCTCCGTTACTACAGGGTCACTCTCCGTTACTACAGGGTCACTCAGGTCCACTCTCTGTTACTACAGGTCCACTCTCTGTTACTACAGGGTCACTCTCTGTTACTACAGGGTCACTCAGGTTCACTCTCTGTTACTACAGGTTCACTCTCCGTTACTACAGGTTCACTCTCCGTTACTACAGGTTCACCCTCCGTTACTACAGGTTCACCCTCCGTTACTACAGGTTCACTCAGGTTCACTCTGTTACTACAGGTTCACTCTCCGTTACTACAGGTTCACCCTCCGTTACTACAGGTTCACTCTGTTACTACAGGTTCACTCAGGTTCACTCTGTTACTACAGGTTCACTCTCTGTTACTACAGGTTCACTCTCTGTTACTACAGGTTCACTCTCTGTTACTACAGGTTCACTCAGGTTCACTCTCTGTTACTACAGGTTCACTTAGGTTCACTCTCTGTTACTACAGGTTCTCTCTCTGTTACTACAGGTTCATTCTCTGTTACTACAGGTTCACTCAGGTTCACTCTCTGTTACCACAGGTTCACTCTCTGTTACCACAGGTTCACTTAGGTTCACTCTCCGTTACTACAGGTTCACTCTCTGTTACTACAGGTTCACTTAGGTTCACTCTCTGTTACTACAGGTTCACTCTCTGTTACTACAGGTTCACTTAGGTTCACTCTCTGTTACTACAGGTTCACTCAGGTTGACTCTCTGTTACTACAGGTCCACTCTCTGTTACTACAGGTCCACTCTCTGTTACTACAGGTCCACTCAGGTTCACTCTCTGTTACTACAGGTTCACTTAGGTTCACTCTCCGTTACTACAGGTTTACTCTGTTACTACAGGTTCACTTAGGTTCACTCTCTGTTACTACAGGTCCACTCTCCGTTACTACAGGTCCACTCTCCGTTACTACAGGTTCACTCTCCGTTACTACAGGTTCACTCTCCGTTACTACAGGTTCACCCTCTGTTACCACAGGTTCACTCTCTGTTACTACAGGTTCACTCTCCGTTACTACAGGTTCACTGTCCGTTACTACAGGTTCACTCTCTGTTACTACAGGTCACTGTGGCTCCTAGTTATTACATTATCTACAGTCTTACAACCTCAGATGTAATTACCGTGGATTTACACCAGATTTGGCACACTATCTCAGAGCAACACGTTGTATATGAATCTTACATTTGGTCCCATTTTGGATAATCTAGATTAATTAATAATTATTAATAAATTATAATTATTAATTAAAACACAAGGTAAGATAAGCCTGTCAGGTACCTGTGGAAATCTGACTGGTTAATGGCGGTCATGTCTCATAACTCATAACATTAATAGATAATGAACCAGGACAGCAGATTTTGTGTGTTATAGCGCCATCTATTGTGTACATGTATATCTATGATTTTTGCAATATGAGCTCCATCCATGTTTCTGTCTTTAACTTTTAAAGTTCAGGTTATTGAGATTTTGTTGATAACACATTTGTGTATGACAGGTGAAAGTTCAGAGAGTCACTGGTTAGCAGTTAAATTCTGCATTAAGTATAAAATACTCCTTCTGACCTATACCTATACTGTGGTCCAACAGGATCTTGCTACAATCACACAACCCAGCTCAAGCTTTCAGATAATCCACCAGTGTTCCTTACTGTTTCTGTGCTGATGTTGCCTGCTTTAATACTTACACTGTTCTGTAGGGGTCTGATTACAGGACTGATTACTGGTTTCTGATTTGTACTGCTGTCTCTCTAATCTACTTCCTTTACAGGTCGTACATCAGTCTATTCCTAAACACACCTTATTTTTTCTCCTTTCTTCATGTGTTAACTGCCCCCTGCTGTCTGCTCGCCACTGCCACTTCATTCTCACCTAACTGCACAGCTGTGCATAAGACTGTTTATCAGCCCGAACCTTCACATTTCACTCACAATCTTATAATCTATGGCTTGATGCCATTTTTGTCACAGAACAACAAGAATTAAAAATAACAAGAGAGACAGCAGTGAAGTAAGAGCTGTCATTTGTTGTGTTATCCAGTGTCAGCCAGAGGAGGAGGGGGTGACCTTTTGAGTGTTGGTTCCTGTGGGAGACTGAACCTAAGATCTTTTCTAGTGGTACTTTAGTACATGTGTTCACTGGAAAGCAAAACATGTATCTGAGGATGGGATTAGGAAGCGTGAAGAAAAGACTACCTTTCAGGAGGAGCTGATCCCTCTTTAAAGTTGCGAGGTTTTCCCATTGACTGGTCACTCTTGAAGGATACACAGCTGGATCCAGGGGAGTTTGGCCTTTCTGCAGTTCCACTAAGATCAGAAAGAAAGGGGTTTAAGAACTCTTTTTTCACCACAATACACCATCTAAAAGAATGATTCTGCACCTTTATCCATTACCCGCAGACAAAGATAGAGAAGAGTTCAGATGTGGACACATGAAGGACAAGGTGCTGTACATTCTGGGATCTGCAGGAATTCACCATGATCTTGCCATCTCCTTTGAGAACTCACTGGTCACTCCATCTACAGAAGCTGGAAGACTTGGTGTAGTCATGCATGATCAGTTATTGTTCTCAACTTACATTGCAAATCTGACTCTGTCGTGCAGATTTCTCCTCTTTAACATCCGGAGAATTCCACCCTTCCTCTCTAGAGAGCCGCCTAGGTGCTTATACAGTCTCTCATCATGTCAAGACTTGATTACTGCAGCTCTCTTCCGTCTGGTCTCCCTTTGCGCTCCATCAGACCCCAGCAGCTTATCCAGAACACAGCGGCACGGGTCGTCTTCAACGTTTCTAAATTCAGCCAGGTTCAGCTCCTCTGCTGCGTTCTCCTCACTGGCTTCCTGTAGCTGCTGCCCTCATCAGATTTAGACCCCTGACTCTGACCTACAAAGCCAAGATGGGAGAAGCTCCTCCATACTTGATGCTAATGGTCAAAAGCCCATCTGCACCAAGAGCCCCTTCCAGCCTGAAGTAGGACCCGCCATCCCTCAAGGTCCATGGAATTCAAGCATCAAGGCTTTTCTCTGTCCTTGTTCCGAATTGCTGGAACGTACTTCTTCTGGGTGTCCGAACAGCAGAGTCGCTCACTGTCTTCAAACCCTGACTGAAGACCCTCCTCTTCCAACAGTACTCGGGCGATGTGTAGTGTCCAGTATTATGGTCTCAATGTTGACTATGGTGTTTAGTAGTATCTAAGCTTAAGAGGTATCTTTAGATCCTAGTCTATTCAAACTAGCTGAGGGTATTTTCAGAGTAAAGCAGTGAAGCACTTTTCTAGGTCGCTCTGGAGAAGAGCGTCTGCTAAATGCCTTAAATGTAAATGTTCCTTGTGCAGGAAACCAGGCTTATAGGTTGGTGTAGCTCTGGATTACACAGCACTCTAATTAGAAATCTTCTACTGAAAAGAAATACATAGTCCAGGTCCAAGATTTAACCTTCTCTGGGAGACTGAACCTAAGATCTTTTCTAGTAGTACATTAGTACATGTGTTTACTGGAAAGCAAAACATGTATCTGATGATGGGATTAGGAAGTGGGAAGAAAAGACTACCTTTCAGGAGGAGCTGATCCCTCTTTGAAGTTGAGAGGTTCTCCCATTGACTGGTCACTCTTGAAGGATACACAGCTGGATCCAGGGGAGTTTGGCCTTTCTGCAGTACCACTAAGATCAGAAAGAAAGGGGTTTTAGAAATCTGATGAAATGAAGGTATTCTCACCACAAGTGAGTTTAAATTAGCTGAACGTGTGACATAAATGGAGAACAAAGCAGGGATCAAAGAACTCTTAATAATGTTCTTTGGGTAATTATGTTTGACGTTGTTCAGACATTCCTCATGTAATTTAATGTTTATTGAGTCAGATGAAATCAGTCATTGTGTTCATGCATTTAACCTTCCATCCGTTCCGGTCAACGCCGCTGGGATGGACGCCCAGTGTAGGGATATACAGGAGAAACCCAAAACACCCGAGTTCACCCAAGTCAGCTCCCCAGTTCCACACTGCAGAGCTGACTGGAAACATGTATGTGAAGAGCTCAGGATCAGCAAGTAGAAGAGAGGACTACCTCTCTGAAGGAGCTGATCCCTCTTTGAGGTTGAGAGGTTCTAGCATTGCGTGGTCACTCTTGAAGGACACACAGCATCAAGGCTTTTCTCTGGCCTTGCTCCGAATTGCTGGAACGTACTTCCTCTGGGTGTCCGAACAGCAGAGTCGCTCGCTGTCTTCAAACCCTGACTGAAGACCCTCCTCTTCCAAGAGTACTCGGGCAACGTGTAGTGTCCAGTATTATGGTCTCAATGTTGACTATGGTGTTTACGAGTATCTAAGCTTAAGCGGTATCTTTAGATCCTAGTCTATTCAAACTAGCTGAGGGTATTTTCAGAGTAAAGCAGTGAAGCACTTTTCTAGGTCGCTCTGGAGAAGAGCATCTGCTAAATGCCTTAAATGTAAATGTTCCTTGTGCAGGAAACCAGGCTTACAGGTTGGTGTAGCTCTGGATTACACAGCACTCTAATTAGAAATCCTCTACTGAAAAGAAATACATAGTCCAGGTCCAAGATTTAACCTTCTCTGGGAGACTGAACCTAAGATCTTTTCTAGTAGTACATGTGTTTACTGGAAAGCAAAACATGTATCTGAGGATGGGATTAGGAAGTGGGAAGAAAAGACTACCTTTCAGGAGGAGCTGATCCCTCTTTGAAGTTGCAAGGTTCTTCCATTGACTGGTCACTCTTGAAGGACACACTGGTTCCAGGGGAGTTTGGCCTTTCTGCAGTTCCACTAGAACTAGAAAGAAAGGGTAGTTAGAAATCTTATAAAGAGCTTTACTTCATCTAAAATAAACACATGGAAGCTTTAACAGTCACTTATCTTCTGCCTTATTAACATATTCAAATAAGTTAATAAACACTATGCTTGGACAGCTAATAGCTCATATACTATAGATTATTATTAATTTGGTTGGATGCAAGCCCATTCACACCCACCTGCTATTTAATTTTAATTTGGTCAGAAATTGTAGCAGCTATGATCAACCTGACCAAGCTGGACCATGCGGTCATTTGTAATCCATTAAATGAAATGTAAATCTGATCATTTCTGGGGGGAAATATTTATATTAGCCAGTATCTGAATACTACACTTCAACACTGTGTTATACCGTGTTACACTAAACACCAGTTACTCCCACAATGCTCTACTGCTGTTAAAGAGCTGAACAGCACAGAAATATCACATATTATGATTCATCATCTATAAACACACTAATGATGCACACGGTTTACTGTGCGCGCACTAAAGCTCTGGCATTTAGCTTCGCTGTTCTGTCTGTGGTGAGGAGAATGTCTGAGCTTCCTGATGGTTTCATATGTAGAAAACTGTGCATCAAACCCATGTCTGCACACATCTGTTAAATTAAAAGATCATAAATGTATGGATTTCTTATTGTTAGGCTTCTTTAAAAGGGTAACATTGAGAAGCCAGTGCGCCTAACACCGGAAACCGGCTTCTCTCGTTTTACTTTCGCTTTTATTTTTGCAGTTATTTTCTTCTTTAGCTGAAATATAATTTATTACACACAATATCTGTATACAACACCTGCCTTTATCATTTTCATCATTCTGATTAAATATCACTGCACTACACCGTTTTCTCAGTGTAGCTCGTGTGGCTTGTAAGTTCACCACAGCTCCACAGTAATATTCAGGCTTCACTTGGTATATGTCTTTGTATATCATATTTAGACACTTATTACAGCTGCATTTTACCATTCCTACCTTCTCCTTTATTATTGAGCTTCAAACGACTGCCTGTTCCAGATGGACTACATCACGTCTCCAGGTGTTTCTGCTGTGTGGAATAAATGAGATTATAATACTATAGGAGATGGCTCGTGCGTATGTGTATGTCCTTGTGAGAAGGTCGTAACGCGCAGATTCTTATTCAGTTTCACTTTTCTTGTAAAGAAAACCTCTTCTTCCTGTTTCCTCCCGCCCCCTCACTTTCCTGTACTGAAACCCCAGGCCCGCAACATTTAGCCCAGAGACAGACTCAGAGTGCCCCTAAGGGCATGTTCAGTAGTTTATTGCTGTGTGAGATAAAGCTGATTGTAGCAGTTTTATGTAATAGACGCTTTGTAATTTAGTTCATCATTTATATGTAAATAATAATATGTAATTACACAGTTTAAGCTTGATTGCAATAAAGGATGCGTTGAGTTCCATTTGAGATGAAAGGGGACTAAATCTTTACTGAGAGGGTCTTGTGGGCCTAACTTCTAAAGGAAGTTACTTCTAAAAAACTGATTGATTTGTCTTAAGTGCCCTCCATGCACAAATGCAAATGTACGTCTGTCTCTCTTTTCTTGTAGAAAGATTTCAGTTCCTGTAGATTTTATTTACATATGCAGAACAAATAGGTACAACCTCTGCCGGTGCTGCCAGAGAGTGTGATTATGCTCTGTACATGTGCTTAATAACCTTGATAAAATCTTAGTAACATTTGACAGCATAAACATGTTTTAAAGAATAAAGAATGTTTATTCTGAATAATATAATAATCAAAAATATTTTAAGTGTACCTGATACTTATACCACAATCCTAACAGCAGCTCACAGATATGTTAAAGAATCATGGAATCCATAAAATGAATCCATAAATATTCCAACAGAAAATATGAGACTCAAAAATACAAATGATCTCAAACACATAACATCTCTTGGAAGACTTTCACTACTATAAACAAACCAAGAGAACGAAAGAAAAAAATAAAGTGTGGGGGAATATCATCTTAGGTATACAGTAACTATGTGACACTGAATAAAGCCTGAACTGTGAACCTTGTCCTCTTACATCACCACTTTACTGAGTTACACATACTCACTACTACTGCTGCTGCTCTCATTGCTGCTCACACTGCTGCTCTCACTGCACCTCACACTACTGCTGCTCTTACTGCACCTCACACTACTGCTGCTCTTACTGCACCTCACACTACTGCTGCTCACACTACTGCTGCTCTTACTGCTGCTCACACTACTGCTCTTACTGCACCTCACACTACTGCTGCTCACACTACTGCTGCTCACACTGCACCTCACACTACTGCTGCTCTCACTGCACCTCACACTACTGCTGCTCTCACTGCACCTCACACTACTGCTGCTCTTACTACTGCTCTCGCTACTGCTCTCGCTGCTGCTCACACTACTGCTGCTCTCACTGCACCTCACACTACTGATCACACTGCTGCTCTCACTGCACCTCACACTACTGCTGCTCACACTGCTGCTGCTTACACTGCTGCTCTTACTGCTGCTCACACTACTGCTGATCACACTGCACCTCACACTACTGCTGCTCACACTACTGCTCTCACTGCACCTCACACTACTGCTCACTACTGCTGCTCTCACTGCTGCTGCTCTCACTGCTGCTGATCACACTGCACCTCACACTACTGCTGCTCACACTGCTGCTCACACTGCTATCGCTGCTGCTCACACTACTGCTGCTGCTGCTCACACTACTGCTGCTCACACTGAAGCTTTCACTACTGCTCACACTACTGCTGCTCACACTGCTATCGCTGCTGCTCACACTGCTGCTGCTCACACTGCTGCTCTCACTGCTGCTGCTCACACTACTGCTCTCACTGCTGCTGCTCACACTACTGCTCTCACTGAAGCTTTCACTACTGCTCACACTGCTGCTGCTCACACTGCTATCGCTGCTGCTCACACTACTGCTGTTCACACTGAAGCTTTCACTACTGCTCACACTACTGCTGCTCACACTGCTATCGCTGCTGCTCACACTGCTGCTGCTCACACTACTGCTCTCACTGCTGCTGCTCACACTACTGCTCTCACTGAAGCTTTCACTACTGCTCACACTGCTGCTGCTCACACTGAAGCTTTCACTACTGCTCACACTGCTGCTGCTCACACTGCTGCTCTTAGCTACAGTTAGCCAGTTTAGCTGAAAGCTAGGGCCGCTAAACCTTAGCTAACGGTGTTACACGACTCTGTGTGCCAGACAGGTGAGCTTATTTCTGTTAGCTAATCATAAAATATACATATATCAAGCAGAATGAGCGGTTAACTCATTGAGCAGGTATCAAAGAATAACCCACATAAGAGGGAGATGGAGAAGTAGTTCAAAGTGTAAATACAAAACACCTAAAACTAAACTATTGGAGTAGGATCAGTTCATCCCGTGGTCAAAAACACATTTTAACAATAATGAAAATAATCATCATAATAACTGACAACAAGCACACCTTTCATACACTTTTCCGCTCCATCGGGTCATGGCACGTTGCTTGGCAGTTCAAAGAAGGGAAATATACCTTTGGAAGAATTGTTAAATTACACTGATCAGTCAGTGATGTCGTATTTACACGGGGATAACTCGGAATTATAGATGAATCAAGGGTTTATCAGGTGTGTCTTTGCGTCGTTACGTGAAACTCCTCTCGTTACGGTTCGAAAGTAATAAAAACTGGATCATGTCGTTTTAAACATTGTAAACTGCTTTCGATCAGCGAGTGAGGTCGTATTTACTAGGGGGAAACTCGATATTCTAGATGTGATGTGTAATTGTGGTATAAAAATGAATATATACACACACACACATCAGGCAGAATTAGCGGTAAACTCATAGAGAAGGCATCAAAGAATAACACATTAAAGAGGGAGCTGGAGGAGGAGGTCAAGATGTAAATAAATAACATTTAAATTTGAGCTATTGCAGTTGGTTCATTTCAACCTGTGATCGAAAACACATTTTAGTAATAATAAAAATAATCATAATAATAACTGAAAACAATCTCACCTTTTACACGCTGTTTCCGCTCCGTTGGGTCATGGGACGTAGCTAGGATGTTTAAAAAAAGGAAATATGCCATTTAAAACAATTGTAAATAATATTCGATCAACCAATAAGGTCCTAGTTACAAGTGGGAAACCCTGGATTAAAGATGAAACACGACTTAACCAGATGTAATGTGTAATTGTGGTATAAAAATGAAAAAATATGCATATATGAAGCAGAATGATGCGGGAACTCAGCTAGAAGGTAGAAATGAATAAAATAATAATCAGAAATAATCAGGAAGCTGGAGGAGAAGGACAAGTTGTAAATAGAAAAAACACGTCGTTACGTGAAACTCCTCTCGTTACAGTTCGAACGTTATAAAAACTGGATCATGTCAAGTCAAGTCAAGTCAAATTTATTTGTATAGCGCTTTTTACAACTGTTGTCGTCACAAAGCAGCTTTACATAATTATTACTTAATAAAGAACAGAGACAGAGAAGAAAGAAGAAATAACATGAAGCGTCAAAGACCCCCGTGAGCAAGCCAACGGCGACAGTGGCAAGGAAAAACTCCCTCAGAGCTGGAGGAAGAAACCTTGGGAGGTTCCAAGACTCACAAGGGGGACCCATCCTCCTCTGGCCAGACTGTTTTAAACATTAATGATAAAAATTACCAAACCAGGGTGAACATAAAAGTCCATGAACTTGAAGCCTGTGGACCGCGGGTCGGGACCGCCCCCTGGGCGGGCACGGCGACACGGATCTGACAAGAAGGACAAGATGTAAATAGAAAACAACCAAAATCGAACTGTTGCAGTACTTACAGTTTCACCTGTGGTCAAAAACACTTTCTAATAATAATAATAAAAATAATCATAATATTAACTGGCAACAATCACACCTTTCATACACTTTTCCGCTCCATCGGGTCATGGCACGTTGCTTGGCAGTTCAAAGAAGGGAATTATACCTTTGTAAGAATTGTTAAATTACACTCCATCAGTCAGTGATGTCGTATTTACACGGGGATAACTCGGAATTATAGATGAATCAAGGGTTTAGCAGGTGTTTCTTTGCATCGTTACGTGAAACTCCTCTCGTTAAGGTTCGAACGTAATAAAAATTGGATCATTTCGGTTTAAACCACTGTAAACTGCATTCGATCAGCGAGTGAGGTCATATTTACTAGTCGTAAACAAGATTTTCTAGATGTGATGTGTGATTGTGGTATAAAAATGAATATATATACATACATTATACAGAATTGGCGGTAAAGTCATAGAGAAGTCCAACAATAACACATTAAATAATATTCGATCAACCACTGAGGTCCTAGTTACAAGTGGGAAACTCTTTACCAGATGTAATGTGTAATTCAAGTCAAGTGTGTTTTATTGTCATTTCAACTACATACAGAGTACACAGTGAAACAAAACAACGTTCCTCCAGGACCATGGTGCAACATAGACACAGTGCATACAAAACACAAGGGCAACACAAGTGCGGACAGACAACACAACACAGTACAGACAGAAAATAATAAATAATTGGTGGTAGTGTGCAAATTATGCAATGTGTAATAAATATTGAGTCCAGTGAGGTAGTAAAGTTATTTGTGCAAATGCTTTGTGCAAAAATGCTTCCCATTTTATCTGGGGTAAATGGTTGGAGAGTGAGAGAGAGAGAGAGAGAGAGAGAGAGAGAGAGAGAGAGAGAGAGAGAGTGTGTGTGTGTGTGTGTGTGTGTGTCTGTGTGCATGTAACAGAAAAGACATTAGTTCAGAAGTTGAGTTGAGAAGTCTATTGCAGAGTCTGGTCGTGTTGGACCGGATGCTGCGGTTCCTTCTTCCTGATGGCAGGGGGGAGAACAGTCTGTGTGAAGGGTGGGTGGAGTCATCCACAATGCTGGTTGCTTTGCGGATGCAGCGGGCAGTGTAAATGTCCATGACGGAGAGGAGAGAGACTCCGATGATCCTCTCAGCTGTCCTCACAATGCGTTGGAGGGTCTTGCGGTCAGAGGCTCAGGATGCTCTCTATAGTCCGTTTATAGAAGAGGGTGAGGATGGGTGGAGGGAGACGGGCCTTTCTCAGCTTCCGGAGGAAGTAGAGACGCTGCTGGGCTTTCTTGGCTGTAGAGCTGGTGTTCAGGGACCAGGTGAGATTCTCCGCTAAGTGGACACCAAGGAACTTGGTGCACTTTACGATCTCCACAGAGGAGCCGTTGATGCTGAGCGGAGAGTGGGCGTGTCTTGTTTTCCTGAAGTCAACAACCATTTCCTTGGTCTTGTCTACATTACAGGGAAGGTTGTTGACTGTACACCAGTCTGTCAGCTGCTGCACCTCCTCTCTGTATGCTGACTCGTCGCCTTTGCTGATGAGACCCAGCACAGTTGTATCACTGTGTATACAGTTGTATAAGTTGTATACTTTTTACTTTTTTAATTGATCCCCTATCCTATTTATTGTTTAGTGTAATTTTCCCTTAGTCTAATACTGTAAATAATCTGTGTTCTGTGTTTTTGTTACTTGTCATACG
This sequence comes from Salminus brasiliensis, assembly GCF_030463535.1. Taxonomy (NCBI): domain Eukaryota; kingdom Metazoa; phylum Chordata; class Actinopteri; order Characiformes; family Bryconidae; genus Salminus; species Salminus brasiliensis. The sequence goes on along the minus strand of NC_132895.1, from coordinate 34,573,553 downwards.
TGTTGCTCTCACCAAGACAAATTCAATTGTATGTGAAATAGAGATTCTGATTCATCGGCAAACTTTATGATGCTGTTAGAACTATGTTTCGCAACACAGTCATGAGTCAGCAGGGTAAACAGCAGAGGACTCAGAACACTGCCCTGGGGTGCCCCAGTGATCATTGTAATGGTGCTGGAGATGCTGTCCCCGAACCGGACTAACTGGGACCTCCCCGTCAGGAAGTCCAGGATCCAGTTGCAGAGGGGGGTGTTGAGGCCCAGCAAACTTAACTTCCTGGTGAGATTCTGTGGGATGATGGTGTTGAACTGAAGTCTATGAACAGCATTCTAACGTAGGTGTCCTTCTTCTCCAGGTGGGTAAGGGAGAGATGAAGGGTGATGGTGATGGCATCGTCCGTGGAGCGCTTGGGACGATATGCAAATTGCAGGGGGTCCAATGAAGAGGGCAGTTGGGTCTTGATGTTCCTCATGACTAGCCTCTCGAAGCATTTCATGATGATGGGCATGGGAGGAACAGGACGGTAGTCATTGAGGGAGGACACTGTGGACTTCTTCGGCACGTGGACGACAGTGGTGGTCTTGAGGCACGTTGGGACAGTGGAGCTGCACAGGGAGACGTTGAAGATGTCGGTGAAAACATCTGTCAACTGGTCTGCAAACTCTCTGAACACTCTGCCGGGGATGTTGTCTGGTCCTGCAGCTTTCCGTGGGTTGACTCTGCACAGAGTTTTCCTCACATCCACTGCAGTCAGGCACAACACCTGCTCGTCCGGCTTGGGCGTGGTCTTCCTCACAGATGTGTTGTTTTGTGCCTCAAACCGTGCATAAAAGTCGTTCAGGGCATCGGGGAGGAAGGCATCACGGTCACAGGACGGCGGCATTGTCCTGTAGTTTGTGATTGCCTGCATGCCCTGCCACATGCGCCGCGTGTCACCCGTGTCCTTGAAGTGGCTGTGGATTCTCTGGGCGTGTGTGTGCTTTGCCTCTCGGATGGCTCGTGACAAATTGGCTCTTGCTTTCCTCAGGGCCGCCTTGTAACCCACTCTGAAGGCCGAGTCGCGGGTCCTCAGTAGCGCACGCACCCTAGAAGTCATCCACGGCTTCTGGTTTGGGCGTGTGGTGATGGTCTTGGAGACAGTGACATCATCAATACACTTGCTGATGTAGCCAGTGACTGATGCTGTGTACTCCTCCAAGTTAACAGAGTCGTCTTCAGTCGCAGCCTCCCTGAACCTGTCCCATGCAGTGCACTCAAAACAGTCCTAAAGGGCAGAGATGGCTCCTGCCGGCCAGGATTTCACCTGTCTCTGAGCTGGTCTGGAGCGTCTGATGAGAGGTGTGTATGCTGGAGTCAGCCACACAGACATGTGGTCCGAGAACGCGAGGTGGGGGCGGGGCTCTGTCCGGTACACGCTGGGGATGTCTACACAAAGTCCTCATGTTGATGGAACTGACTGGAGATTAGCGTGGTTGAAATCTGCGGCGACAATGAACAGTCCGTCTGGATGTTTGGTCTGCAGATTGCTGATGCCCCCGTGCAGTTCCCACCGTGCCTCCTTAGCATTAGCACTAGCGCTAGGTGGTATGTACACGGCGGCCATTAGCACAGCGGAGAACTCCCGTACTAAATAAAAAGGTCTGCACTTGACTATGATGAACTCCACCAGCGGAGAGCAGTGCTTAGCGACAGTCACAGCGTTGATGTAAACACACACGCCTCCACCGCGGGTCTTCCCGGACTGAACGAGGCTAGCCCGTCTAGCTGAAGGGCGCTGTCTGGAATGCTGTCGCTGAGCCACGATTCCACAAAGACAAAAGCACAGCAGTCTCTGAACTTACGCTGGGTAGTTCGCTGGAGTTTGGTATAAAAATGAGAAAATATGCATATATTAAGCAGAATGATGCGGGAACTCTGCTAGAAGGTAAAAATGAATAAAAGAATAATCAGGAAGCTGGAGGAGAAGAACAAGTTGTAAATAGAAACAAAAAACAGCCAAAACCGAACTGTTGGAGTACTTACAGTTTCACCTGTGGTCGAAAACACTTTCTAATAATAATAATAATAAATAATCATAATATTAACTGGCAACAATCACACCTTTCATACACTTTTCCGCTCCGTCGGGTCATGGCACGTTGCTTGGCAGTTCAAGGAAGGGAAATATACCTTTGTAAGAATTGGTAAATTACACTCCATCAGTCAGTGATGTCGTATTTACACGGGGATAACTCAGAATTATAGATGAATCAAGGGTTTAGCAGGTGTGTCTTTGCGTCGTTCCGCAGAGCTCCTCTCGATAAGGTTCGATCATAATAAAAATTGGATTATTTCATTTTAAACCATTGTATTGTATAAACAACTGCATTCAATCAGCAAGTGAGGTCGTATTTACTAGTGTGAAACTTGATATTCTAGATGTGATGTGTAATTGTGGTATAAAAATGAATATATATACATACATCATGCAGAACTAGCGGTAAACTCAGAGAAGGGATCAAAGAATAACACATTAAAGAGGGAGCTGGAGAAGAAGGTCAAGACGTAAATAAAAACAACATCTAAAATTGAGCTATTGCAGTTGGTTCTTTTCAACCTTTGGTCGAAAACACATTTTAATAAAAAATAATCATAATAACTGACACAACAAACTCACTTTTTACACGCTTTTTCTACTTTCGCCGGTGCACTCTAGTCTAGCCTGGTGGTGCACTGTAGCTCTGCTGCTGATGCGCTGCTGCGGTGATGCCATGGTCAGGGCGGTAAATTTAAAATCCTCACACAATATGATCGACGTCTTCATACAGACATGTCATTTCTCTCCATATGCATTACCGGCAAGTAAGTACTAATAACTAACTAGTAACTGCTAATATATGAACTGTAATATGTTTTAATGCTAATGAATGAGGGAGAGAGGGAGAGGGAGGGGGAGAGGGAGAGGGAGGGGGAGAGGGAGAGAGGGGGAGGGAGAGGGAGGAAGAGGGAGAGGGAGAGGGAGAGGGAGAGGGAGAGAGGGGGAGGGAGGGGGAGAGAGGGGGAGGGAGAGAGGGGGAGGGAGAGGGAGAGAGGGAGAGACCTTTGACTTTTAACATCACTTTATTTGACCCCCTCAAGGGCGCTACATCATGTCACTGCAGGCCATCCCAGCCATCGAGCAGGACATAAACCAACAATAATTTGTAAAATGAACAATAAATAAAGATTAAACAAAAACAATAAATAATTAAATAAACAATAAAATAAATGCTGATTTCCATCAATAAAAATCGGGCATAAAACAGAGCTCTCCATCCGTCACCCAGCACACCTCCTCCTCACAGCACCACACCACTGTAAAAGTCTCTAAATCAGACACCCAGCACACCTCCTCCTCACAGCACCACACCACTGTAAAAGTCTGTAAATCAGACACCCAGCACACCTCCTCCTCACAGCACCACACCACTGTAAAAGTCTCTAAATCAGACACCCAGCACACCTCCTCCTCACAGCACCACACCACTGTAAAAGTCTCTAAATCAGACATACACTTATAATAATTAAAATTAATCAAAATCCTGGATTTCACCAGTCTGGAGAGGGTCCGGACAGCATCAGTTAGCTGACTGTGCCACGCGGTTCTTGCGGCTGATGTATACTGCCAGTTTAGCCTGACCCAGAATAAAATTTATCAGCTGACACTTGGACCGCTCTCTCCGAACATACCTAAAACCCAGGATAAAAGTCTGAGGTGTAAAAGTCACGTTAAGAGACGTAAAAATGGTGCGTAAAACAGCAAACAGGGGACGCAGCCTAAAACAGTGCATAAAAGCGTGAAACACTGTTCCCCTCTGAGGACAGAAAGGACAGCATTGTGTGACCTCAGGGTTTAAAACAGAGATAAAAGAGTTGACAGAGACAATACCATGTAAAACCCTCCACTGGAGGTCCGCCACTCTTTTAGCTAACAGTGGTTTATACAGCGCTCTCCATTCCGGGTAAACATCATCACTAAGACCTAAGCCGAGCCCGCGGCCACCTCAGGGGAACAGCCACCGCGTGTCCAGCCACAACAGGACCCGACCACTCCCGCACAGTACCCGCTGGAGCATCCGCGGCCCCGTTCGCCTTTTCGGGACAAGCGAGAACGAGGTGGCCCGCCTGCCCGCAGCAGAAACACTTCATATCAGTGTCAGAGGAAACATACACAGCGTAGTCGAAATCATCCACCCTGAACTTCAGAACCAGGTCCAACTCCTCACCATCCTTCAGAACCAGGTCCAACTCCTCACCATCCTTCAGAACCAGGTCCAACTCCTCACCATCCTTCAGAACCAGGCCCAACTCCTCACCATCCTTCAGTACCAGGTCCAACTCCTCACCATCCTTCAGAACCAGGCCCAACTCCTCACCATCCTTCATAACCATATAGATTACCCTCCTAAAAGAGACCAGGTGCTTCAGCAGAGGAGACTTACAGCCCAGAGGAATCTTCCTGATCGGGGAGACACGTTTCCCATAACGGGAGAGCTCACGAGCGAGGAGCTGGTCCAAAATGAAGGGGGGGACATTAGACAAAATGACCTTTTTAGCGGGGGTGCTGAGGGGCAGAACCGGAGTGATCTGGATCAGGTGGTTCGCTTTTTCAACCGTATTTAGGAACAGTACAACTGCGTGATTCATACGGGAGGCAGAGACAATGTTGGCGTGGCCCACTGCGCCCCCCACAGCCAGGCAGACCTCCTCCACACTCGCCCTGCACTCCACCTTCACCCCGTGCCTGAGTCAGCCCATCATACAGCGCGCTGCTCGGAGACGCCATGCTCCCGGAGACAACGCCGGCGGCAGACTCTCCTCACACACACACACTCACACACACACACACTCACTCACACACTCACTTACACACACACACACACACACACTCACTCACACTCAGTCACTCACTCACACTCAGTCACTCACACACACTCACTCACACTCAGTCACTCACACACTCAACCAAACCTCAGATACAAAAGTAAAGTAATTACGCGAGAAAGTAAGGCAAACCGCCAAACGCTCACACACGCTCTACCGCTCAGAACCGCGCATGCGCAGAGAGACAGAGAGAGAGAGAGAGAGACAGAGACAGAGAGAGAGCGAGAGAGAGAGAGAGAGACAGAAACAGAGAGAGAGACAGAGAGAGAGAGAGAGACAGAGAGAGATTTTAGTTTTAAAAGTTTTTATTTAAACATTAAGAACTGAAACACATCACTGCAGGACGCTCAAAACAAAATAAGGAATGAAACCCTTTCGCACACTCAGCTCCAGTAAAAGGATGTGTAGGGGTTTCTAATATAGTGGCCAGTGAAAGGATACACAGTGTAGGTGTTTCTAATATAGTGGCCAGTGAAAGGATACACAGCGTAGGGGTTTCTAATATAGTGGCCAGTGAAAGGATACACAGTGTAGGGGTTTCTAATAAAGTGGCCAGTGAAAGGATACACAGCATAGGGGTTTCTAATATAGTGGCCAGTGAAAGGATACACAGTGTAGGGGGGTTCTAATATAGTGGCCAGTGAAAGGATACACAGCATGGGGGTTTCTAATATAGTGGCCAGTGAAAGGATACACAGTGTAGGTATTTCTAATATAGTGGCCAGTGAAAGGATACACAGTGTAGGGGTTTCTAATAAAGTGGCCAGTGAAAGGATACACAGTGTAGAGGTTTCTAATATAGTGGCCAGTGAAAGGATACACAGTGTAGGGGTTTCTAATAAAGTGGCCAGTGAGAGGATACACAGTGTAGGGGTTTCTAATAAAGTGGCCAGTGAAAGGATACACAGTGTAGGTGTTTCTAATATAGTGGCCAGTGAAAGGATACACAGCATAGGGATTTCTAATATAGTGGCCAGTGAAAGGATACACAGAAAGACAGGGAGTAATTAACAAAACACCACCTCATACCAAGCTACTGGCATAGTTACAGTTTCAGATGTGGTGGAAAATACATTCGAATATTAATAAAAAATAATTAGAATAATAATTGGGACAAAAATGGCGTCTTTTATACGTTTTTATCGCTCCGTTTGGTCATTGTACGTTGATAGGCTTCTTAATAATGGATATTTTAGTATTTAGGAAGTTTAATTTACATTCGATCTGTCAGGAAGGTCATATTTACAAGTGGGGATACTTGGGAATGTAGATGGAACAAGAATTGACCAGATGTGAAGTGTAACTGTGTTACAAAAATGATAAAATATGAATAAATCAAGCAGAATGAGGCGGGAACTCAGCCAGAAGGAAATGAAGTGTAAATAGTTAAAAGGGACCTGGAGGAGAAAGACAAGGAGTCATTTACAAAACACAACCTAAAGCAAAGCTACTGGAATAGTTACAGTTTCAGATGTGATGGAAAACACATTCGAATATTAATAAAAAAAAAAAAAATAATAATAATAATAATAATAATAATAGGGACACAAATGGCGTCTTTTATACGCTTATGTCGCTCCGTTTGGTCATCGTACGTTGATAGGCTTCTTAATAATGGATATTTCGGTATTTAGAAAGTTTAATTTACATTCGATCTGTCAGGAGGGTCATATTTACAAGTGGGGATACTTGGGAATGTAGATGGAACACGACTTGACCAGATGTGATGTGCAACTGTGGTATAAAAATGAAAAAAATATACATACATCAAGCAGAATGAGGCGGGATTTCAGCAAGAAGGTATTGAAGTGTAAATAGTTGAAAGGGACCTGGAGGAGAAAGACAAGGAGTAATTAACAAAACAAAACCTAAAACCAAGCTACTGGCATAGTTACAGATTCATATGTGGAGGACAACACATTCGAATATTAATAAAAAATAATTATAATAATAATTGGGACACAAATGGCGTCTTTTACACTCTTTTGTCGCTCGGTCATCGTACTTTGATAGGCTTCTTAATAATGGATATTTCGGTATTTAGGAAGTTTAAGTTACATTCGATCTATGAGGGAGGTCGAATTTACAAGTGGGATAACTTGCGATTGTAGATGGAACACGACCTGACCAGATGTGAAGTGTAACTGTGGTATAAAAATGATAAAATATAATAAGTCAAGCAGTATGAGGCGGGAACTAAGCGAGAAGGTAGTGAAGTGAAAATAGTTAAATGGGAGCTGGAGAAGAAAAACAAGGAATATTTAACAAAACACCACCTAAAACCAAGCTACTGGAATAGTTACAGTTTCATATTTGGTGTAAAACACATTGTAATATGCAAAAATAATCATAATAATAATAATTGGGACAAAAAGTGCGTCTTTTATACGCTTTTGTCGCTCCGTTTAGTCACCGTACATTGATAAGCTTGTTAATAATGGATATTTCGGTATTAACGAAGTTTAATTTACATTCGATCTGTCAGGAGGGTCATATTTAGAAGTGGGGATACTTGGGAATGTAGATGGAACACGACTTGACCAGATGTGAATTGTAGCTGTGGTATAAAAATGAAAAAAATATACATACATCAAGCAGAATGAGGTGGGATTTCAGCAAGAAGGTATTGAAGTGAAAATAGTTAAAAGGGAACTGGAGGAGAAAAACAAGGAATAATTAACAAAACACCACCTAATACCAAGCTACTGGCACAGAAACAGTTTCATATGTGTTGTAAAAAACATTGTAATATGAAAAAATAATAGTAATAATAATTGGCACAAAAAGTGCATCTTTTACATGCTTTTTCGCTCCGTTTGGTCATCGTACTTTGATAGGCTTCTTAATAACGGATAAGTCGGTATTTAGGAAGTTTAAATTACATTCGATCTGTCAGGGAGATCGAATTTATAAGTGGGGATACTTGGGATGGTAGATGGAACACAACTTGACTAGATGTGAAGTGTAACTGTGGTATAAACATGAGAAAATATAATAAATCAAGCAGAATGAGGCGGGAACTCAGCGAGAAGGTAATGAAGTGTAAATAGTTAAAAGGGACCTGGAGCAGAAAGACAAGGAGGAATTTACAAAACACAACCTAGAACCAAGCTGCTGAAATAGTTACAGTTTCAGATGTGTTGGAAAACACATTCGAATATTAATTAAAAAATAATAATAATAATAATTGGGACAAAAATGGCGTCTTTTATGCGATTTCGTCGCTCCGCTTGTTGATCGTACTTTGATAGGCTTCTTAATAATGGATATTTCGGTATTTAGGAAGTTTAATTTATATTCGATCTGTCAGGGAGGTCGAATTTACAAGTCGGGATACTTGGGATAGTAGATGGAACACGACATGACCAGATGTGAAGTGTAACTGTGGTATAAAAATGATCAAATATGATAAATCAAGCAGAATGAGGCGGGATTTCAGCAAGAAGGTAGTGAAGTGTAAATTGTTAAAAGGGAATTGGAGAACAAATACAAGGAATAATAAACAAAACACCACCTAATACCAAGCTACTGGAATATTTACATTTTCATATGTGGTGTAAAACACATTGTAAAATGAAAAAAATTATCATAATAATAATATTAATAATTGGCACAAAAAGTGCGTCTTTTACATACTTTTTCGCTCCGTTTGGTCATCGCACTTTGATAGGCTTCTTAATAATGGATTTGTCTTATTTAGGAAATTTAAATTACATTCGATCTGTCAGTAAGGTCATATTTAGAAGTGGGGATACTTGGGAATGTAGATGGAACAAGACTTGACCAGATGTGAAGTGTAACTGTGGTATAAAAATGAAAAAAATATACATACATCAAGCAGAATGAGGTGGGATTTCAGCAAGAAGGTATTGAAGTGAAAATAGTTAAAAGGGAACTGGAGGAGAAAAACAAGGAATAATTAACAAAACACCACCTAATACCAAGCTACTGGCACAGAAACAGTTTCATATGTGTTGTAAAAAAAACATTGTAATATGAAAAAATAATAGTAATAATAATTGGCACAAAAAGTGCATCTTTTACATGCTTTTTCGCTCCGGTTGGTCATCGTACTTTGATAGGCTTCTTAATAATGGATAAGTCGGTATTTAGGAAGTTTAATTTCCATTCGATCTGTCAGAAAGGTCATATTTACAGGTGGGGATACTTGGGAATGTAGATGGAACAAGACTTGATCAGATGTGAAGTGTAACTGTGGTATAAAAATGATAAAATACAATAAATCAAGCAGAATGAGGCGGGAACTCAGCAAGAAGGTAGTGAAGTGTAAATAGTTGAAAGGGACCTGGAGGAGAGAGACAAGGAGTATTTAACAAAATACAACCTAAAACCAAGCTACAGGAATAGTTACAGTTTCAGATGTGGTGGAAAACACATTCGAATATTAATAAAAAAATATTATAATAATAATTGGGCCAAAAATGGCGTCTTTTATACGCTTTTGTCGCTCCGTTTAGTCATCGTACATTGATAAGCTTGTAAATAATAGATATTTCGGTATTAACGAAGTTTAATTTACATTCGATCTGTCAGGAGGGTCATATTTACAAGTGGGGATACTTGGGAATGTAGATGTAACACGACTTGACCAGATGTGAAGTGTAAATGTGGTATAAAAATGAAAAAAATATACATACATCAAGCAGAATGAGGTGGGATTTCAGCAAGAAGGTATTGAAGTGAAAATAGTTAAAAGGGAACTGGAGGAGAAAAACAAGGAGTAATTTACAAAAAACAAACCTAAAACCAAGCCACTGGAATAGTTACAGTTTCAGATGTGGTGGAAAACACATTCGAATATTAATAAAAAATAATTATAATAATAATAATAATAATTGGGACAAGAATGGCGTCGTTTATACGCTTTTGTCGCTCCGTTTGGTCATCGTATTTTGATAGGCTTCTTAATAATGGATATGTCGGTATTTACGAAGTTTAATTTACATTCGATCTGTCAGGAGGGTCGTATTTACAAGTGGGGATACTTGGGAATGTAGATGGAACACGACTTGACCAGATGTGAAGTGTAACTGTGGTATAAACATGAGAAAATATAATAAATCAAGCAGAATGAGGCGGGACCTCATCGAGAAGGTAAAGAAGTGTAAATAGTTAAAAGGGAACTAGAGTAGAAAGACAAGGAGTAATTAACAAACCACCACCCAATACCAAGCTACTGGAATAGTTACAGTTTCATATTTGGTGTAAAACACATTGTAATATGCAAAAGTAATCATTATAATAAAAATTGGGACAAAAATGGCGTCTTTTATACGCTTTTGTCGCTCCGATTGGTCATCGTACTTTGATAGGCTTCCTAATAATGAATTTGTCGTTAATAAGGAAGTTCAAATTACATTCGATCTTTCAGGGAGATCGAATTAACAAGTGGGGATACTTGGGATTGTAGATGGAACATTACTTGAGTGTAACTGTGGTATAAAAATGATAAAATATAATAAATCAAGCAGAATGAGGCGGGAACTCAGCGAGAAGGTATTGAAGTGTAAATAGTTAAAAGGGACCTGGAGAAAAAAAAACAAGGAGTACTAAACAAAACTCAACCTAAAACCAAGCTACTGGAATAGTTACAGTTTCAGATGTGGTGGAAAACACAGTCGAATATTAATAAAAAATAATTATAATAATAATTGGGACAAAAATGGCGTCTTTCACACGTTTTTGTCGCTCCGCTTGGTCATCGTACTTTGATAGGCTTCTTAATAATGGATATTTCGGTATTTAGGAAGTTTAATTTATATTCGATCTGTCAGGGAGGTCGAATTTACAAGTGGGGATACTTGGGATTGTAGATGGAACACAACTTGACCAGATGTGAAGTGTAACTGTGGTATAAAAATGATAAAATATAATAAATCAAGCAGAAAGAGGCGGGAACTCAGCGAGAACTTAATGAAGTGTAAATAGTTAAAAGGGAGCTGGAGCAGAAAGACAAGGAGTAATTTACAAAAAACAAACCTAAAACCAAGCTACTGGAATAGTTACAGTTTCAGATGTGGTGGAAAACACATTCGAATATTAATAAAAAAATAATTATAATAATAATAATAATAATAATAATTGGGAAAAGAATGGCGTCTTTTATACGCTTTTGTCGCTCCGTTTGGTCATCGTACTTTGATAGGCTTCTTAATAATGGATATGTCGGTATTTACGAAGTTTAATTTACATTCGATCCGTCAGGAGGGTCGTATTTACAAGTGGGGATACTTGGGAATGTAGATGGAACACGACTTGACCAGATGTGAAGTGTAACTGTGGTATAAACATGAGAAAATATAATAAATCAAGCAGAATGAGGCGGGACCTCAGCGAGAAGGTAAAGAAGTGTAAATAGTTAAAAGGGAACTAGAGAAGAAAGACAAGAAGTAATTAACAAACCACCACCCAATAACAAGCTACTGGAATAGTTACAGTTTCATATTTAGTGTAAAACACATTGTAATATGCAAAAGTAATCATAATAATAAAAATTGGGACAAAAATGGCGTCTTTTATACGCTTTTGTCGCTCCGATTGGTCATCGTACTTTGATAGGCTTCCTAATAATGAATTTGTCGTTAATGAGGAAGTTCAAATTACATTCGATCTTTCAGGGAGATCGAATTTACAAGTGGGGATACTTGGGATTGTAGATGGAACACTACTTGACCAGATGTGAAGTGTAACTGTGGTATAAAAATGAGAAAATATAATAAATCAAGCAGAATGAGGCGGGAACTCAGTGAGAAGGTAATGAAGTGTAAATAGTTAAAAGGGACCTGGAGCAGAAAGACAAGGAGGAATTTACAAAACACAACCTAGAACCAAGCTACTGAAATAGTTAGTTTCAGATGTGTTGGAAAACACATTCGAATATTAATTAAAAAATAATAAGAATAATAATTGGGACAAAAATGGCGTCTTTTATGCGATTTCGTCGCTCCGCTTGTTGATCGTACTTTGATAGGCTTCTTAATAATGGATATTTCGGTATTTAGGAAGTTTAATTTATATTCGATCTGTCAGGGAGGTCGAATTTACAAGTCGGGATACTTGGGATAGTAGATGGAACACGACATGACCAGATGTGAAGTGTAACTGTGGTATAAAAATGATAAAATACAATAAATCAAGCAGAATGAGGCGGGAACTCAGCAAGAAGGTAGTGAAGTGTAAATAGTTGAAAGGGACCTGGAGGAGAGAGACAAGGAGTATTTAACAAAATACAACCTAAAACCAAGCTACAGGAATAGTTACAGTTTCAGATGTGGTGGAAAACACATTCGAATATTAATAAAAAAATATTATAATAATAATTGGGCCAAAAATGGCGTCTTTTATACGCTTTTGTCGCTCCGTTTAGTCATCGTACATTGATAAGCTTGTAAATAATAGATATTTCGGTATTAACGAAGTTTAATTTACATTCGATCTGTCAGGAGGGTCATATTTACAAGTGGGGATACTTGGGAATGTAGATGTAACACGACTTGACCAGATGTGAAGTGTAACTGTGGTATAAAAATGAAAAAAATATACATACATCAAGCAGAATGAGGTGGGATTTCAGCAAGAAGGTATTGAAGTGAAAATAGTTAAAAGGGAACTGGAGGAGAAAAACAAGGAATAATTAACAAAACACCACCTAATACCAAGCTACTGGCTCAGAAACAGTTTCATATGTGTTGTATAAAACATTGTAATATGAAAAAATAATAGTAATAATAATTGGCACAAAAAGTGCATCTTTTACATGCTTTTTCGCTCCGTTTGGTCATCGTACTTTGATAGGCTTCTTAATAATGGATAAGTCGGTATTTAGGAAGTTTAAATTACATTCGATCTGTCAGGGAGATCGAATTTATAAGTGGGGATACTTGGGATGGTAGATGGAACACAACTTGACCAGATGTGAAGTGTAACTGTGGTATAAACATGAGAAAATATAAAAAAATCAAGCAGAATGAGGCGGGACCTCAACGAGAAGGCAATAAAGTGTCAATAGTTAAAAGTGACCTGGAGAAGAAGGACAATGAGTAATTAACAAAAACAACCTAAAACCAAGCTACTGGAATAGTTAAAGTTTCAGATGTGGTGGAAAACACATTCGAATATTAATAAAAAATAATAATAATAATTGGGACACAAATGGCGTCTTTTATACGCTTTTGTCGCTCCGTTTGGTCATCGTACTTTCATAGGCTTCCTAATAATGGATAAGTCGGTATTTAGGAAGTTTAAATTACATTCGATCTGTCAGGGAGGTCGAATTTACAAGTGGGATAACTTGACATCGTAGATGGATCACGACTTGTCCAGATGTGAAGTGTAAGTGTAGTATAAAAATGAAAAAAATATACATACATCAAGCAGAATGAGGCGGGATTTCAGCAAGAAGCTATTAAAGTGTAAATACTTGAAAGCGACCTGGACTAGAAAGACAAGGAGTAATTAACAAAACACAACCTAAAACCAAGCTACTGGCATAGTTACAGTTTCAGATGTGGTGGAAAACACATTAGAATATTAATAAAAAAATAATTATAATAATAATTGGGATAAAAAATGGCGTCTTTTATACGCTTTTGTCGCTGCGATTGGTCATCGTACTTTGATAGGCTTCTTAATAATACACATATATCATGCAGAATTAGCGGTAAACTCAGAGAAGGCATCAAAGAATAACATATTAAAGAGTTAGCTGGAGGAGGTGGTCAAGATGTAAATAAATAACACCTAAAATTGAGCTATTGCAGTTGATTCATTTCAACCTGTGTTCAAAAACACATTTTAATAATAATAAAAATAATCATAATAATAACTGAAGACAATCTCACCTTTTACACGCTGTTTCCGCTCCGTTGGGTCATGGGACATGGCTAGGATGTTTAAAAAGGGGATCGATATGTCGTTTAAATCAATTGTAAATAATATTCGATCAACCAATAAGGTCCTAGTAACAAGTGGGAAACCCTGGATTAAAGATGAAACACGACTTTACCAGATGTAATGTGTAATTGTGATATCAAAATGAGAAAATATGCATATATGAAGCAGAATGATGCGGGAACTCAGCGAGAATGAATAAAAGAATAATCAGGAAGCTGGAGGAGAAGTGTCATGCTGGCTAGGCTAGACAATGACGGGTGAACACTCGCAGGGACGTTGCGATGCAAGATTTATTCAAACAAAACAGGGGAAAACACAAGAGTGCAGCAATAACGCATGGGGTACTGACTAAGCAGAACAAACGTGACAACGCAACATGGGCAAACTTGAAAGCCACCCGAGGCTGGTTGGTAGCTGGCGAGATAGGGAAGATAATGCTAGACCCAAACGTCACCGGCAGGACCAGTGAAACTAAAACGGGACACCGCGCTCGTCAGGCGCAACTAAACTTACTTGACTCGAACACTAGGGAATCGGTCGCCGAATCCTCCAAGCAACCAACCTGTCAACCAAAAAGCGAACTCCTCCTGAAGGTGAATCGGCTCTTACAGAGCGTACACTAGAGAACACTATAAACAGACCTAGAATCTCTGGAACAGCGAAGCCAACATACAGCTTGGCGTAGCAAGTACAATTCTCGGCAACGAGAATGTCCGTGTTAGCTCCCTTTAGAACCCAGCTCTCAAGTGACCTAACTCAAAACATGAAATGAACGTAAATGACACACTTGAACAAACATGGCGTTGTAAATAAATGGCTGTGAACATAAAAGTCCTTGAACTTGAAGCCTGTGGAGCGCGGTTCGGAACCGCCCCCGGGGCGGGCACGGCGACGCGGACCTGACAAGAAGGACAAGATGTAAATAGAAAAAAACAGCTAAAATCGAACTGTTGGAGTAATAACAGTTTCACCTGTGGTCGAAAACACTTTCTAATAATAATAATAATAATAATAATAATTAAAATAATCATAATATTAACTGGCAACAATCACACCTTTCATACACTTTTCCGCTCAATCGGGTCATGGCACGTTGCTTGGCAGTTCAATGAAGGGAAATGTACCTTTGTAAGAATTGTTAAATTACACTCCATCAGTCAGTGATGTCGTATTTACACGGGGATAACATCTATAAATTATAGATGAATCAAGGGTTTAGCAGGTGTGTCTTTCCGTCGTTCCGCAGAGCTCCTCTCGTTAAGGTTCGAACGTAATACAAATTGTCAAGTCAAGTCAAATTTATTTGTATAGCGCTTTTTACAACTGTTGTCGTCACAGCTTTACATAATTAGTACTTAATAAAGAACAGAGACAGAGAAGAAAAAAGGAATAACATGAAGCGTCAAAGACCCCCGTGAGCAAGCCAACGGCGACAGTGGCAAGGAAAAACTCCCTCAGAGCTGGAGGAAGAAACCTTGGGAGGAACCAAGACTCACAAGGGGGACCCATCCTCCTCTGGCCAGACTGTTTTAAACATTAATGATAAAAATTACCAAAGCAGATACAACAGAAAGTTAATAGTGGTGATATTAATAGTGTCAGACAGGCACGAGTCCATCTAGGTTTCAGCACGGCCACCAAACAGGCAGCAGCGGCTGGCGGGTGAGCCATGGGTGGTGGCGGGTTGAGGGTGGACCCGCTGGCCGGACTGATAGGTGGCAGCTGGTTAAATGCAGGTAGAGGGGACCTCAGCGGGCAATCTTCCTGCAGATCGGGCTGGGTGGCCATTTACTCGGGGAAGGTAAAGAGAGAGAAGTTAGTTCTAAGAGGAATTTTATGGAGTGCAGAGAATGTTGAGAATCAGCATCTGGGTATGTCTGACGACTCCGGCAGGTCTGATTATCACAGCATAATTAAAAGTAGAGAGCCAGAAGGTAACACGGACACGGGTGTACCCTGAGAACACCAGCATCTATCTGCTCCACCGTCAACAAACCTGAGTGATCGCGTGTAAGCAGCGAGACGACAGCTCCAGCATCTCAGTGTACTACAATTCCCTGGGTCCGCGAACCCCTGGACCTGCAGCCCTTATCTAAGAAACATTAATTACCAAAAGCTAAACTAAACATATAAGTTTTCAGCTTAGATTTAAAGATTGAGACGGTGTCTGAGTCCCGAACATTATCTGGAAGGTTATTCCAGAGCTGGGGGGCTTTATAGGAAAAGGCTCTTCCCCCTTCTGAGGTTTTCTGAATTTTGGGAACGCGTAAGAGGCCAGCACCCTGAGATCTAAGTAGTCTTGATGGTTCGTAATATACTATAAGATCCTGCAGGTACTCAGGAGCGAGGCCATGTAGGGCTTTATATGTTAATAAAAGAATTTTGTATTCAATACGGAATTTAACTGGGAGCCAATGAAGTGCTGATAGAACTGGACTGATATGGTCAAATTTTCTAGCTTTAGTAAGGACCCTGGCTGCAGCATTTTGCTTATATCTTGCCATATCTTACTTCTGCGTAGTTTGAAGATAAATCATTTATCTTTACAAATTGGAAGCGTCCAGTTAGATATGATTGGAACCATGATAGGGCTGTCCCTGTGATTCCAACCATTTTCTCTAATCTTTCTAGTAATATAGAATGATCTATTGTATCAAAGGCTGCACAAAGGTCTAGTAGGACTAATAAAGATACGTAGCCTTGATCAGAGGCAAGAAGGAGATCATTCGTAATCTTCACTAGGGCTGTCTCTGTGCTGTGATTGAGTCTAAATCCAGACTGGAATTTCTCATACATGTCATTTTTACTCAGGTATAAGCAGAGTTGTTGGGCCACAGCTTTTTCTAATATCTTTGATACGAATGTTAAGTTTGAGATGGGTCTATAATTAGATAATATGCTAGGATCAAGATTTGGTTTCTTGATTAAAGGTTTTATAACTGCTATTTTAAGGGTTTGGGGTACATGCCCAAGGCTAAGGGATGAATTTACAATTGTTAAAAGAGGTCCGATTATAATTGGGAGAATTTCTTTTAGCAATTTAGAGGGAATCGGGTCGAGTGTACATGTTGTACAATTAGCTGAGGATATAATTTTTTCTAGTTCAGGCTGTGGAAGTGGGTAGAAGGCTTCCAGCCTTTGTTCTACAACCAAGTTATGTTCTAAAGCAACTACATCAGGTGACGGCCATGTTTGATTTAATAAGCAGGGTTGGATTTGTTGTCTAATATTTTCTATTTTATTATTAAAATAGTCCATAAAAACATGACTGGTTAAAGATGTTGGGATCTGGGGTTAAGTATCTGCCTGGCTTTTAGTAAGTTTAGAGATCTCATTAAAAAGAATTCTGGGATTGTTTTTCTCGATCAGCGAGGCCAGATACACTGAGCGAGCTTTAATGAGTGCCTTTCTATATTGACTAAGGCTGTCCTTCCACGCAGAGTGGAACACCTCTAGTTTGGTCGTCCGCCATTTACGCTCTAGTTTCCGCACTGTTTGTTTTAAGGTACGAGTTTGATCACTGTACCACGGTGCGAGCCTTTTTTGCCTCATCATTTTATTTTTGAACGGTGCTACTTTGTCTAAGGTTGATCGAAGGGTATTCTCTAGATCGTTTGTTAATTTAACTAGCTCCGTTTGGTCTGACGGAGTGTAAGCTAAGGTCGAAAGGGGTGGGAGATTTTTAGTAAACTGTACAGCTGTCATTGGTGTTATTGTGCGCTTTAGGCAGTGTTGGGGAGAAGAATTTACATTTTGCCTTAGATGTAGCTCAAAGGAGATTAGATAATGGTCTGAAATTACTGAGCTCTGAGGTAGAATATTTAGCTGATCAATGCTAACACCCAGGGTCAGGACTAAATCTAGGGTATGATTACAGTAATGTGTGGGTCCAGTTATGTTTTGTATAATGCCAACAGAATCTAAAGTTGATACAAACGCCTTTGTTAATGGATCGTCTGCTTTTTCAAAGTGAATATTAAAATCTCCTACTATTAACTTTGTTGCTGCACACTGCCAAGTCTGCAGAAAAATTACTGAATTCTTTTAAAAATTCAGAGTAGGGCCCTGGAGGCCTATAAATATTAATCAGTGAGAAAACATTTTTATTTGTGGCCGGATTTGATATATTAATTCAAGGATTCAAGGATTCAAGGAGACTTTATTGTCATTCGCATCACATGTGGTACATGGGGTGGAACGAAATTGTGGTACCCAAGGACCCAGTTTTACCCAGACAGCAGTACTTAAATAAAATATACATAAATATATAAAAATATATGTAAAAATGAAAATAAAAATGAAAATAAAATACAGAGAGATAAGCTCTGAGAAGATGTAGATAAGCTCAAAAGAAGTGAAGGTGTTACAGTGTTTTTGAATAATCTCTAGTGTATTCTGATAGAATATACATACTCCACCTCCTCTGCCTGATAATCTAGGGCTATGTACATATTTATAGCCTGCGGGGGTGGCTTCATTTAGAGCTATATATTGATCAGGTCTAATCCAGGCTTCGGTTAGGCAGAAAACATATAGTTTCTGATCACATATCATTTCATTTACGATCACTGCTTTTGAGGATAGTGATCTAATGTTAAGTAGACCGAGCTTTAGGTCTGAGGTGCTGCTGTTATCGTTGAAATGAGAGATTTTAACACTGATTAAATGATTAAAACGAGCTGATCTAGATGTTCTCTGTTTGGCTTTAATTCGGGGCACAGACACAGTCTCAATACGGTGAAACCTGGGTGACGCCTCAAAGCAGCTCGCAGACGGTCGGTTTAGCCTGTCTGTCTGCGGCCTGGTCTCGGCTCTGGATTGTCAGCAGTCCTTTACACTCCTCTGCCGACTAACTAGCAGACTATGCGCTATGCTGCACGAAAGTAAGGCAGCACCCTCCCGCGTTGGGTGGACACCATCCCTACCTAAAAAACCAGGCTTGCCCTCAAACTTTAACCAATTATCTATGAAGCCCACATGATTTTCGGAACACCACTTGGACATCCAGCGGTTCAGCGCTGTGAGTCGGCTGTAGGACTCAGCGCCGCGCCTCATTGGGATGGGACCAGAGCAAATTACGGCATCGGACATCGTCTGGGCCAGTTTAACCACCTCTTTAATATTATCCTTAGTTATTTCTGACTGCCGCAGACGAATATCATTGGCCCCTACATGAATCACTATCCTCGAATATCTCCTGTTTGCTAGCCGCTTAAGGTTGCCGCTAATGTCCGGCGCTCTGGCTCCCGGTAAACGGCTAACGGTCACTGCTGGAGCCCCTAAAGGACTAGTTATCTTCACGTGTCGAACAATAGAGTCTCCTATTACTCTTGCTCTCCCTGAGGCAACGGGGGGCAACTTTTGCTCTCTATCCTTCAGTAACCCCATGATGCACACCTCTAACTGCTCCACCTTTTCCACCAGAGAGCTAACTAACTCACATTTAGTGCAAACACTATCATTGTCACTAGCGGTGGGAAAAGGGTCTAGACTAAACATGCCACACTTCTCACACTCAAAAAGTCCAGCAACAGCCATAATAACATACAAACTTACCGCTTTCAGCTGATTTAGGCACCGAAATAAGGTTGTTGTGGGGTACTCCGCTTTTTAATAAACCTGTGGACTGTAAACACAATCTAAAAGCAGTTACGAGGAAAAGCGCTAGAAAGTGATAGAAAGGAGAAAGAACAAGCTAAACACGGAGACAGTGATTCCTCCAAGGACCGGGTCTGGAGTCAGGATTTCCCACAACCGTTGGATCATTTCGTTTTAAACCATTACAAACTGCATTCGATCAGCGAGTGAGGTCGTATGTACTAGTGGGAAACTCGAAATCTTAGATGTAATGTATAATTGTGGTATAAAAATTAATATACAGTCATGCCCGAAAGTATTCATACCCCTGGCAAAGTTTGACTTAAATTTACTTTTATTTAACCAGAAGTTATATTTTTGCCTTGAAACGACACAGGCATCTCCCAGGAGATAACACGATGATGTACAAGAGGCATCATTGTGGGAAAAAGTATTTCTCAGCTTTTATACACATTTGAACAAAAAGTGGCATGTCCAAAATTATTCATACCCTTTGAAAACTGTCACAGTATATGGGAAAATCCAAAGTTCTATACCATTCCAAATAGTCCAAGCTGTTTTAAAGCATCCTAATTACCCTGATTCATTGGGAACAGCTGTTTTAATCAACTCAACAGGAGAAAAACAGCAGCTCTCTGCAGTTGGTTTGTGGACAGTCATGGCTAAGACAAAGGAGCTCACTAAGGACCTGCGGCTGTGCATTGTGGCCGCTCACAAGTCAGGAAAGGGCTATAAAGCCATATCAAAATGTTTTTAAGTTCCAGTGGCTACAGTGCAAAGTATTATTAAAAAATACAAGAAGTTCCGCACTGTGGAAAATCTCAGAAGATGTGGTCGGAAGCCAAAAGTGACACCTGTGCTGGCCAGGAGAATAGTAAGAGAGGTGAAGAAAAATCCAAGGATCACCACCAAGGCCATCCTGGTGAATCTGGACTCTGCTGGTGGCGACATCTCAAGGCAGACAGTTCAACGGACACTGCACACTGCTGGGTTCCACGGACGCAGGCCAAGGAGGACACCACTTCTCCAGAAAAGGCACACAAAAGCCCGCTTGACCTTTGCAAATGCTCATCTGGACAAAGAAGACGACTTCTGGTGTTCGGTTTTATGGTCAGATGAAACAAAAATTGAATTGTTTGGCCACAATGATGTGTGCACCATTTGGCGTAAAAAAGGAGAAGCCTTCAACCCTAAGAACACCATCCCCACTGTCAAACATGGTGGTGGGAACCTAATGTTTTGGGGGTGTTTTTCAGCCAATGGACCAGGGAACTTGATCGCAGTAAATGGCACCATGAAAAAAGAGCAATACATCAAGATTCTCAACAACAACATCAGGCAGTCTGCAGAGAAACTTGGCCTTGGGATCCGGTGGACATTTCAGCACGACAACGACCCAAAACACACAGCCAAAGTGGTGAAGAAATGGTTAGCAGACAAAAACATTAATGTTTTGCAGTGGCCCAGCCAGAGTCCTGACTTGAATCCAATTGAGAATCTGTGGAGGGAGCTAAAGATCAGGGTGATGGCAAGGAGACCCTCGAACCTCAAAGAGTTGGAGCTCATCACTAAAGATGAATGGGCAAAAATACCAGTGGAGACATGCAAAAAGCTGGTCAGCAATTACAGGAAGCGTTTGATTGCTGTAATAGCCAATGAAGGCTTTTCTATTAATTATTGAGAAGGGTATGAATAATTTTGGACATGCCACTTTTTGTTCAAATGTGTATAAAAGCTGAGAAATACTTTTTCCCACAATGATGCCTCTTGTACATCATTGTGTTATCTCCTGGGAGATGCCTGTGTCATTTCCAGGCAAAAATATAATTTCTGGTTAAATATAAGTAAATTTAAGTCAAACTTTGACAGGGGTATGAATACTTTCGGGCATGACTATATATATACACATACATATATCATGCAGAATTAGCGGTAAACTCATAGAGAAGGCATCAAAGAATAACACATTAAAGAGGGAGCTGGAGGAGGTGGTCAAGATGTGAATAAATAACACCTAAAATTGAGCTATTGCAGTTGGTTCATTTCAACCTGTGTACAAAAACACATTTTAATAATAATAAAAATAATCATAATAATAACTGAAAACAATCTCACCTTTTACACGCTGTTTCCGCTCCGTTGGGTCATGGGACATGGCTAGGATGTTTACAAAGGGGAAATATGTCGTTTAAATCAATTGTAAATAATATTCGATCAACCAATAAGGTCCTAGTAACAAGTGGGAAACCCTGGATTAAGGGATTAAGTAGGCAGGGCTTGCAGCACACCAGTGTTGGGTTCATTTCAAACCCACCCTGAGTGGAGAGGAAGGAAAACTGGCCCCACCCAGACTTATAACTCTCTGTATGTTACACTGCAGATAAGACATTTACAACTGGGGTTCACAATGATGGTGACCATTGGTCAGTTCCTGATTGGATAACGTGGAAATATGCTGATTAACTGAGTTACCATCAACGTGAAATCTGGAGCATCAAGCTAAGATGGACGGGAGAAGCAGTGACCTCTGTTTGAGGGTAGATTCAGGAGGGTTTACTCTCTGTAATCAAAAAACTGCAGTAGGTGTGATAAACTCTTCCCACACTGCACCCATGTGCTAGTACAGGCTGACCCACATCTGCAGCTGTTCTTTTCTCTCTATGAGGTTCTAGGTAGTTCAGTGCTGGTTTTCAGGTTCAGGGTAAGTGCCGTTGACTCTAAGCTGATTACAGACAGCTTTTCAGAATATTCTCTGATCAGTTTAACTGGAGAACTTTACTTCCTGTGTTTACTGACTTTCACACTGACGGTCAGCATTGGTCAGGTCGTCTAGGTGAAATGGTCATTTTCTGAGGAAGCCTGAAGTCTGGATCTCTCGAAATCTGAGTTTTTCCTCATGTTAGTCAAACAGGCTCTGCTATAAAAAAATAAAATAAAAATAAAAATAAAAAAAAACTCCACTGGCAGGTACTTCAGTACTAGTCTTCACCTTCATGGTAACTTTTGATCATATCCCAGCTTACCTGATCTGTAAGGACCTATAAAGCATGAGGAGCATTCAACATCCAGCCTTCATTCATCCTACAGTAAAACAGCCATCTGCACCACAGCGCCACCCCCAGGCTGTGATTGGTTTAGTGCGTGGTCTTCTGATCTACAGTAGATGCTCCAGTGCTACTCTGACTGTTAGATCCCAAATGCTGCCATAATAGATCCTATTTAACCCATTTAAGACAAATGTTTGTGCAGATATTTGCATATATTATAATCTATATATAAATATATTTGCATACTCAAACAAATGTAGCAAATTTAAATGAATGTAACCTGTATGTCTTACCAGCGTGTGCACAAATCCAGAGTCACACAGTTTAATCACGTTACAACAAATTACATTTATATACACTGTGTTGACAAAAGTATGTGGACACCTGCTCATGCAACGTCCAAAATCGAGAGCGGTAGCCAGGAGTTTGTCCTCATTTACTGCTGTAAAATGAATTTTGAAAAAGTTGATTGCATTCAACCTTTAGTGGGAGTATCAATGAGGTCAAATCCTGTGTTTCTCCACTCTATACTCCAGACCGTTCAATACTCACACCATCTCATCACCATGCTTACTAGCTGTACTACATCAGTAATTGGCCAATCAGCCAACCAGGTAAGTTGTTGGAGGGAGAGTGTCTGTAAAGGACAGGAAGAAGAAGGCCTCCACAGTCAGGTAGGCTTCTCCAACTTTATAAACGATGGAAAGTGTAAAGATTAGAACAAGGACAGGATCTTCAGCACGTCCAGAGACTCTCCCAGCTTCACCTCTAAACCTATGGAGGAGAAACTGTTCACGGTTTAAATGTTAGTGTGGAGAACAGGAGCAGAACAGCACTGGAGCTGCTAGCATACATGCTAACAGTGTTTGCATTAGCTTACCGGCTAGCTGGCTAGGACAGATCAACTCCGTAAATTGAACCTTTTATAGATTCTCAGTAAAAGGTTCAGGTCCATCAGGACATCCAGCTCTGACTCCTGTGGGTTCGTAGCTCAAGACAGATCCTTTTTAAAGTCTGTAGTGTTGGTGTTGTAGATACAGAGAACTGTCTGTGTTCCACCTGAGGCACCCGTGGAAGCTCAGCAGCATCTGTCCTACCTCACCTGCTGCTTCTGACGTCTCCAACACCACACGCCATTGATTGTAAGCAGCGCCCCCTGGTAGAAGAGGACTAGGATAAGATTGGACTCTCTGGAGCAGAAAAACATGAACTTACTGGCACCATGCCCAATGTCCAGCATGAGTCACCTGGATATAGCCCCCCACCATTGAGCTGTGGAGCAGTGTAACTGTCTTCTCTAGAACTTTTGGGATGAGGTGGAGTGGTGCTCATCCAACATACTGACTTCACTAATGTTCGTCATTGAAGGTGTTGGATAGTAATTTGGCATCCTACAGCACGCCAATCTTTATGTGTTCTGTTCATAATGCTGCTTTTCAAGCAAAATTCTTCTCTTCCTCCAGTTACTGCAAGACCCTCAAACTGAGCATATTACACTACAGTACATCTGCTGTTCCACTGGATGTTCTAAGACAAAGTGTAAACAAAGATGGCCACCCCACTTTTTAATTGAAAAGAAGGTTAGCTGAGCAGACCCCAGTAAGTTTGACAATAAGTGACAGTAAGTGAACAGCATTGTCTCAGTTGTCAGTAATAAAGTGGGAATTGTGTCTAGAACTGCTGAAATGTTCTAGATAGATTCTAATAAAATATATCCCAGCCCAAAGATTGTGAGGAAATTTTGAGAGCTTCATTCTTTTCAGCAGCTTTCATGATTCTAACACCGTTCCAGGAACCTGGTTGTCAGCTGGATCTCATCCGCACCCAAGATTCCAGTTTAGAGGATCAGGCTGAGGACTCATTTATCTGAGCTTTTTATATTAGTATATTTAATGAGCAAACAACCAATTGCAATTAATATGAGTCTTTAAAAGGCATGTGATGTGACCGGTGTTCTCCATCGCGGTGGAGACAAGAAAAAGTGCAAAATCTGAGATTGTTCCACCATGATTGAGAAGACTGGAGCCGTAGACTAAGTCTCAGCATTGGAATGAAAAAAGGTGCTTAAAACTGAGTTTTTTTTCCTTCCACCTATAGCGTCTCTGGCTCTAGAAGCATTTTATTCTCCATTTGGCCTGGGGCACTCTCCGATCCACCGAGGACCAAGGAGCCCTTACCCAAAGTGGGCTAAGAACAAGATTGCATTGATTGGGCCAACCCAACTGCTCCGCTTTTCTGAGTGGAAGACGAAGGCAGGCCAACCCCATTCTTGAGTGGGACTTGAACACACTGACACTAAGTGGAGGTTAAGACAAACTGGGCCAACTCAAATGTATATTGTTCATAAGACTCCGAACGGTTACTATTTTAAATCAGGGTTTCACACTGATGGTTACTTTTGCTCTTTTTAACCTGATTGGGTGAGGTGGAAATATGATGGAATTTTTTTAAACATGGATATCGTCTATAAAACAAGAGCTATGGTGTTTATTAAGGAGCACTTAAGAGCTAATAAGCTTACTTGAGAGAAAAATAAGAACATGAACCTCTTCAAACTAGATTATGTTAAGGATATAAGCGTAAGACTAGTTTTCACAGTGATGGTAACTAAGATAAACAATCTGATGTCTGGAAGAACAGAAAAACAAACAAAAAAAACATAATAATGATCTCCAATGGAGATTGGAGTGTGAAGTGTGGCAATCCTGACTGCTTCCTCCCCATTTCATTTAGTCCTGTATGTGGAAAAAAGTTTACTAAAGTGGCCAGTAGGGGGAAGCACAAGGCTGTGTTTTTTAAAAAAAAGTGGCCCATGAGGGAAAGCATTAGGAAGGGGTTGAGAAAGGGGTGTGTAAAAACTTTTCAACATATAGTGCAAATTTATCTTCAGCATGATTTCAGCAGTGTACGCTTTAATGTTTCCTGACTGCAAGCAATGTCCTTATTTATGATTCATTAATTAAAAGTTTTAACCAAACCATGAAAACTAAAGCTCTTCTACCTGCAGTGTTTCTCCACTCTGGATTCCAAACTCATTCAACACCAACACCTTCCAAACCTCATGCTAACCAGCAATCATGGAAGTCCTGCTTTAGTCTTTAGACTTTAAACTCAGCGTTGTGTCTTGCAGCGAAAGGTGTTTAATTAGTGATGAACTTTTCCGACATGATACGCCTATTAATAGTGAGCCAATTCTTAGTTAATAGTTAATTCTTTTCTGCAGATTGTGTTCCTTCCTATTCGCTGATGCTGGAACATCAACATAACTCAGAGAATGACTTCAGCTCATTCATCTGCTGACTGACAGTAAGTGAACAGCAGCAGCTCAGTAATCAAGTTGGTATTGTGTCTAGAACTAAAGAAAAGTCAATAAATATATCCCAGCACAAAATCCATAAGGAGAGTGTCTGATGATCGACATCTTCATTCTTTCAAGCAGCTTTGATGATTCTAATACTGCAGTTTTTTTTTTTTCTGGTAACCTGGTTGTCAGCTGGACATGGGCTCTAAGATCTTCATCTGCTCCAAACAGTCCAGTCTAGAAGATCAGCCCGAAGGATCATTTATCTGAGTTTCCGTCAGCCCACAGTGCTTTTGTGATTACTTCCCACAATGCAAAGCATTCACTACTTTATCCACATTCTCCCACCTTTTTGGAATATATTTTCCTGTTTAATGAGCAAGCAGCCAATCGGACATAGCAATTATGATGAGTCTTTGAAAGGTGCGTGATGTAAATGGTGTTCTCAATAGAGAAGACTGGAGCAGCAAACCAAGTCTTAGCATCAGAACAGAAAACCTGCTTAAAACTTTTGGAAAAAGGAGATTTTTTTTCTTTTATCTAAAGATCTGATAGAGCGGGGTTTGTGTTTGTCGCCCTTTCAGCCAGAGACCATGTAGTGCCCCTGACTCTAGGAGCATCTCATTCTTTCTCTCTGACCCACACAGGACCAGGAAAACCCTGCCCAAAATGGACAGAGAATGAGCTTGGAGTTTTTCTTTTCTGGATCAGCCTAACTGCACCTCCCCTATGTGTGGGAGAAGAAAGAAAGTCTGAAAGATTGGGTGTGGTGGAAATATGCTAATTATCTGTCTTACCATCAACGTAAAGTCAGGTTAAGATTGAGGGGAAGGCGGTCAGCTCTGTTTGTCACTAAAGGGACAGGTAGGCATCCTGTTCTACTCTGATAATTATCTCATTGTTTCATGTGTTTTAATCACAGCTAGCAATAACTAAAATGTGGGTCAGTTCTGTGTGTAAAGCCCAACCCACATCACACACCCAGAAACACATTCACAGGTTTGCTGCTTTCTGAAGTTATAAGTAGCTCAGTGCTTATCTTTCAGTTCATGGTAGATGCTTCTAATTCCTAGAAAATTATCATCAGTGTTAAGAATAGCAATCCTTATTTGATAGAAAAACAAGAACATACATTTAACTAGTCTAGACTTGATTACGTTAAGACTGTACATTGTGAGACTAGTTTTCACAATGACGGTAACTGAGATACACTGAGTCTGAGATATGGAATATCAGGAAAAAAAAACAACCCAGAATTTTTGGAATTGTACACTGCCGGACCCACACTAAAGATAAATTTGCACTATATGTTTTAAAGTTTGTGGACACCACTTCTCAATAGCTAATCCAATTAAGTAGCTTTGGGATAAGTTGTCTAACTGG
Source organism: Salminus brasiliensis (assembly GCF_030463535.1). Lineage (NCBI taxonomy): Eukaryota > Metazoa > Chordata > Actinopteri > Characiformes > Bryconidae > Salminus > Salminus brasiliensis. Next base: position 34,546,409 of record NC_132895.1, on the reverse strand, counting down.
AGACCCTATACATCTAATGCTAGCATTGTGGAATGGCATCAAAGGGTATAAAGCCCCCCAGCATTGAGCTGTGGAACAGTGGAATTGTGTTCTCTGGAATGATGGTTCTCCATCTAATACTTTTCGGATGAGTTGGGGATTTGAGGATGATGAGGTGGGGTGGTAATCCAACATCCTGCACCAGAATCTAGCAAAAAGCCATCTTCCTTGGACAGTAGAAACAGTTACTCCAACAAAGGCAGGATATGCTCTTTTTCAATATCCTTGATTGTAGAATAAATAATGAATGTGCAGGTGTCCAAATAATTTTTGTCCATATAGTGTAGCTCATTAGCATTATTGAAAGTATGTAACCATGCGGGAATATGGATCTACTGCACCAGAAGTTTATTCATGTCCATTATTCTTATTCTATACTTTATTATTTTTATTATAAATGTGTGTGGTTGTTTGCTCATATGAGCAGTTTTATGTCACACACACACAATCAAATTGCTCATATGATTCTCAGACGACTAACATTGTTACCTCAGACTAAGACAGGCTACCCTTAGCTGATATATTTTATTAGTTTGATATGGGCAAAGCTACAGCACACTTTTCTGTTTGTTAGCATGTAAAACTGAACTGCCAGCAGGAGCGCTAACCCTTCATGTAGCCTACTTTGATAGCTCCCTACTTTTCCACTGTCAACTGTGAAGATTCTGAGAGCCTCGTTAAATCCTAAAAGGACATGTCAACATTAAAATACACTGGGGGGGTTCTCTATAAAGCCAGCAAAGTCTCAGTTCACAGTAATAAAGTGCTATATAAATAACCAAATTTGGATTAAAGTGGGAATTGTGTCTAGAACTGCTGAAATGTTCTACATCAATATATCACAGCACAAAGATCATGAATAATGGCTTGGTGTTTGAGATCTTCAAACACTGCAGTTCTGTTTCAGGAACCTGGTTTTCAGCTGGATCTGGGCTTCTGGATCTTCATCTGCACTGAAGAGACCAGTCTGGAAGGTCAGCGTGAGGACTCATTTATCTGAGCTTCTTCCCTTAACGCAAAGCCTCCACTTCATCATCCATGCTCTCCCATTCCTTATTCTAGAAGATCAGATGGTGTGGGTTTTCTGAGCAATTCATTTTCCGTTTGGCCTGGTGCCCTCAGTAAACCACATATGACCCTCAGCCCTACGCATGCTGGGCAGATAACAAGGTTTGGTTCATTTGGGAAAGCCCCAAGACTCTTTTTCTGTCAGATGAAAAAGAAGAAGTCATGCCGTACAGAAAGTCTCTCTTCTGAATCTCCCCTGCCTAAAGAATAAATCAAATTGATCCAACCCAGACTGAGATCATATGAGCTTCAGAGCTCTGACTATTTTAGAGCAAGGTTTAACTCTGATGGTTGGTTATTACTATGGGGACAGATAGTCATCGTCGAATTACATTCGATCTGTCAGTGAGATGGTACTTACAAGTGGGGATACTTGGGATGGTAGATGGAACATGACTTGACCAGATGTGAAGTTGCTGTGGTAGAAAACAGAGAAAAAGTTACATAAATCAAGCAGAATAAGAAGAAGGTAGGTTAATGGCATGTTTTACGAGCCATTTTCGCTCTGGTTGGTCATCGCATTTTGCTAGGCTTCTTAATAATGGATATTGCGTTTTTAGGAAGTTTAAATTACATTCGATCTGTCAGTAAGGTCGTATTTACAAGTACTTGGGATTGTAGATGCAACGGGACTTGACAAGATGTGAAGTGTAACTGTGGTATAAAAATAAAAAAAATGTACATAAATGAAGGACAATGAGGCGGAAACTCCGCGAAATGCTTGTGAAATTTAAATAGTTAAAAGGGAGCTGGAGGAGAAGGACAAGAAATAATTAACAAAGCAACACCCAAAACCAAGCTACTAAAATAGTTACAGTTTCAGATGTGGTGTAAAACACATTGTAATATGAAAACCGTAATCATAACAAAAATAATTGGCACAGAAATGGCATATTTAACACGCTGTTTTTGCTGCGTTTGGTCATCGTACTTCGATAGGCTTCTTAATAATAGATATTTCGGTATTTACTTAGTATAAATTACATTCGTTCTGTCAGTGAGGTCGAATTTACAAGTGGGGATACTTGAGATTGTAGATGGAACACGACTTGACCAGACGTTAATTGTAACGGTGGTATAAAAATAAGAAAATATAAATAAATTAAGCAGAATAAGGCGGGATTTCAGCAATAAGGTAGTGAAGTGTAAATAGTTAAAAGGGAGCTGGAGGAGAAGGACAATGAATAATTAACTATTCCATTAGCTTGGTTTTATATGGTGTTTTGTTACAGTTTCAGATGTGGTGGAAAACACATTCATATATTATTAAAAAATAATTATAATAATAATTGGGACAAAAATGGCGTCTTTTATACGCTTTTGTTGCTTCGTTTGGTCATCGTACTTTGATAGGCTTCTTAATAATGGATGTGTCGTTATTTAAGAAGTTTAAATTACATTCGATCTGTCAGGGAGGTCGAATTTACAAGTGGGGATACTTGGGATTGCAGATGGAACACGATTTAATCAGAAGTGATGTCTAACTGTGGTTTTAAAATGAGAAAATATTATGAATCAAGCAGAATGAGGCGGGAACTCAGCGAGAAGTTGGTTCAGTGAAAATAGTTAAATGGGAGCTGGAGAAGAAAAACAAGGAATATTTAACAAAACACCACCTAATACCAAGCTACTGGAATAGTTACAGTTTCATATTTGGTGTAAAACACATTGTAATATGCAAAAATAATCATAATAATAATAATTGGGACAAAAAGTGCGTCTTTTACATGCTTTTTCGCTCCGTTTGGTCATCGTACTTTGATAGGCTTCTTAATAATGGAGAAGTCGGTATTTAGGAAGTGTAATTTACATTCGATCTGTCAGGGAGATCGAATTTACAAGTGGGGATACTTGGGATAGTAGATGGAACACAACTTGACCAGTCGTGAAGTGTAACTGTGGTAGAAAAATGATAAAATATAAGAAATCAAGCAGAATGAGGCGGAAAATCAGCAAGAAGGTAAATAAGTGTAAATAGTTAAAAGGGAGCTGGAGGATAAAAACAAGGAATAATTAAAAAAACACCACCTAATACCAAGCTACCGCCGCAGGGCTGACGTAATAAACAAAATACAACATAAAACCAAGCTACTGGAATAGTTACAGTTTCAGATGTGGTGGAAAACACATTCGCATATTAATATAAAATAATTAGAATAATAATTGGGACACAAATTGAGTCTTTTACACGCTTTTGTCGCTCCGTTTGGTCATCGTACTTTGATAGGCTTCTTAATAATGGATATTTCGGAATTTAGGAAGTTTAATTTACATTCGATCTGTCAGGATAATTAACAAAACACAACCTAATGCTAAGCTACTGGAATAGATACAGTTTCATATTTGGTGTAAGACACATTGTAATATGCAAAAATAATCAAAATAATAATAATTGGGGGGAAAATGGCGTCTTTTATACGCTTTTGTCGCTCCGTTTGGTCATATGGTATATATCATATCATGGTATAAAAATGATAATATATAATAAATCAAGCAGATTGAGGCGGGAACTCAGCGAGAACTTAATGAAGTGTAAATAGTTAAAAGGGAGCTGGAGCAGAAAGACAAGGAGTAATTTACAAAAAACAAACCTAAAACCAAGCTACTGGAATAGTTACAGTTTCAGATGTGGTGGAAAACACATTCGAATATTAATAAAAATTAATTATAATAATAATAATAATAATTGGGACAAGAATGGCGTCTTTTATACGCTTTTGTCGCTCCGTTTGGTCATCGTACTTTGATAGGCTTCTTAATAATGGATATGTCGGTATTTACGAAGTTTAATTTACATTCGATCTGTCAGGAGGGTCGTATTTACAAGTGGGGATACTTGGGAATGTAGATGGAACACGACTTGACCAGATGTGAAGTGTAACTGTGGTATAAACATGAGAAAATATAATAAATCAAGCAGAATGAGGCGGGAACTCAGCGAGAAGGTAAAGAAGTGTAAACAGTTAAAAGGGAACTAGAGTAGAAAGACAAGGAGTAATTAACAAACCACCACCCAATACCAAGCTAATGGAATAGTTACAGTTTCATATTTGGTGTAAAACACATTGTAATATGCAAAAGTAATCATAATAATAAAAATTGGGACAAAAATGGCGTCTTTTATACGCTTTTGTCGCTCCGATTGGTCATCGTACTTTGATAAGCTTCCTAATAATGAATTTGTCGTTAATAAGGAAGTTCAAATTACATTCGATCTTTCAGGGAGATCGAATTTACAAGTGGGGATACTTGGGATTGTAGATGGAACACTACTTGACCAGATATGAAGTGTAACTGTGGTATAAAAATGATAAAATATTAATAAATCAAGCAGAATGAGGCGGGAACTCAGCGAGAAGGTATTGAAGTGTAAATAGTTAAAAGGGACCTGGAGAAAAAAAGACAAGGAGTACAAACAAAACTCAACCTAAAACCAAGCTACTGGAATAGTTACAGTTTCAGATGTGGTGGAAAAAACATTCGAATATTAATAAAAAATATTTATAATAATAGCTGGGACAAAACTGGCGTCTTTTATATACGCTTTTCTCGCTCCGTTTGGTCATCGTATGTTGATATGCTTCTTAATAATGGATATTTCGGTATTTAGGAAGTTTAATTTACATTCGATCTGTCAGGAAGGTCATATTTACAAGTGGGAATACTTGGGAATGTAGATGGAACAAGACTTGACCAGATGTGAAGTGTAACTGTGGAATAAAAATGAGAAAATATATACTAAATCAAGCAGAATGATGCGAGAACTAAGCGAGAAGGTAGTGAAGTGTAAATAGTTAAAAGGGACCTGGAGGAGAGAGACAAGTAGTACTAAACAAACACAACCTAAAACCAAGCTACTGGAATAGTAACAGTTTCAGATATGGTGGAAAACACATTCGAATATTAATAAAAAAATAATTCGAATAATATTGGGAAAAAACAGCGTCTTTTATTAGCATTTGTCGATCCGCTTGGTCATCGTACTTTGATAGGCTTCTAAATAGTGGATGTTTCGGTATTTAGGAAGTTTAAATTACATTCGATCTATCAGGGAGGTCGAATTTACATGTGGGATAACTTGCGATTGTAGATGGAACACGACCTGACCAGATGTGAAGTGTAACTGTGGTATAAAAATGATAAAATATAATAAATCATGCAGTATGAGGCGGGAACTAAGCAAGAAGGTAGTGAAGTGAAAATAGTTAAATGGGAGCTGGAGAAGAAAAACAAGGAATATTTAACAAAACACCACCTAATACCAAGCTACTGGAATAGTTACAGTTTCATATTTGGTATAAAACACATTGTAATATGCAAAAATAAAAATAATAATAATAATAATTGGGACAAAAAGTGCGTCTTTTACATGCTTTTTCGCTCCGTTTGGTCATCGTACTTTGATAGGCTTCTAAATAATGGATATGTCGGTATTAACGAAGTTTAATTTACATTCGATCTGTCAGAAGGGTCATATTTACAAGTGGGGATACTTGGGAATGTAGATGTAACACGACTTGACCAGATGTGAAGTGTAACTGTGGTATAAAAATGATAAAATATAATAAATCAAGCAGAATGAGGCGGGAACTCAGCGAGAAGGTATTGAAATGTAAATATTTTAAAGGGACCTGGAGCAGAAAGACAAGGAGGAATTTACAAAACAGAACATAAAACCAAGCTACAGGAATAGTTACAGTTTCAGATGTGGTGTAAAACACATTGGAAAATTAATTAAAAAAAAAAATTAGAATAATAATTGGGACAAAAATGGCGTCTTTCACACGTTTTTGTCGCTCCGCTTGGTCATCTTACTTTGATAGGCTTCTTAATAATGGATATTTCGGTATTTAGGAAATTTAATTTACATTCGATCTGTCAGGAGGGTCATATTTAGAAGTGGGGATACTTGGGAATGTAGATGGAACACGACTTGACCAGTTGTGAAGTGTAACTGTGGTACAAAAATGAAAAAAACATACATACATCAAGCAGAATGAGGCGGGATTTCAGCAAGAAGCTATTAAAGTGTAAATACTTGAAAGCGACCTGGAGTAGAAAGACAAGGAGTAATTAACAAAACACAACCTAATACCAAGCTACTGGCACAGAAACAGTTTCATATGTGTTGTAAAAAACATTGTAATATGAAAAAATAATAGTAATAATAATTGGCACAAAAAGTGCATCTTTTACATGCTTTTTCGCTCCGTTTGGTCATCATACTTTGATAGGCTTCTTAATAATGGATAAGTCGGTATTTAGGAAGTTTAAATTACATTCGATCTGTCAGGGAGATCGAATTTATAAGTGGGGATACTTGGGATGGTAGATGGAACACAACTTGACCAGATGTGAAGTGTAACTGTGGTATAAACATGAGAAAATATAAAAAATCAAGCAGAATGAGGCGGGACCTCAACGACAAGGCAATGAAGTGTCAATAGTTAAAAGTGACCTGGAGAAGAAGGACAATGAGTAATTAACAAAAACAACCTAAAACCAAGCTACTGGAATAGTTAAAGTTTCAGATGTGGTGGAAAACACATTCGAATATTAATAAAAAATAATAATAATAATTGGGACACAAATGGAGTCTTTTATACGCTTTTGTCGCTCCGTTTGTTCATCGTACTTTGATAGGCTTCCTAATAATGGATAAGTCGGTATTTAGGAAGTTTAAATTACATTCGATCTGTCAGGGAGGTCGAATTTACAAGTGGCATAACTTGACATCGTAGATGGATCATGATTTGTCCAGATGTGAAGTGTAACTGTAGTATAAAAATGAAAAAAATATACATACATCAAGCAGAATGAGGCGGGATTTCAGCAAGAAGCTATTAAAGTGTAAATACTTGAAAGCGACCTGGAGTAGAAAGACAAGGAGTAATTAACAAAACACAACCTAAAACCAAGCTACTGGAATAGTTACAGTTTCAGATGTGGAGGACAACACATTCGAATATTAATAAAAAATAATTAGAATAATAATTGGGACAAAAAGGGCGTCTTTTACACGCTTTTGTCGCTCCGTTTGGTCATCGTACTTTGATAGGCTTCTTAATAATGGATATTTCGGTATATACGAAGTTTAATACACATTCGATCTGTCAGGGAGGTCATATGTACAAGTAGGGATACTTGGGAATGTAGATGGAACAAGACTTGACCAGATGTGAAGTGTAACTGTGGTATAAAAATGATAAAAACAATAAATCAAGCAGAATGAGGCGGGAACTCAGCGAGAAGGAATTGAAGTGTAAATAGTTGAAAGGGACCTGGAGGAGAAAGACAAGGAGTAATTAACAAAACACAAGCTAAAACCAAGCTACTGGCATAGTTACAGTTTCAGATGTGATGGAAAACACATTCGAATATTAATAAAAAATAATTATAATAATAATAATTGGGACACAAATCGCGTCTTTTATACGCTTATGTCGCTCAGTTTGGTCATCTTACTTTGATAGGCTTCTTAATAATGGATATTTCGGTATTTAGGAAGTTTAATTTACATTCGATCTGTCACAAAGGTCATATTTACAGGTGGGGATATTTTGGAATGTAGATAGAACAAGACTTGACCAGATGTGAAGTGTAACTGTGGTATAAAAATGATAAAATACAATAAATCAAGCAGAATGAGGCGGGAACTAAGCGAGAAGGAAATGAAGTGTAAATAGTTTAAAGCGACGTGGAGTAGAAAGACAAGGAGTAATTTACAAAACACAACCTAAAACCAAGCTACTGGCAAAGTTACAGTTTCAGATGTGGTGGAAAACACATTCGAATATTAATAAAAAAATAATTATAATAATTATTGGAATAAAAAATGGCGTCTTTAATACGCTTTTGTCGCTCCGTTTGGTCATCGTACGTTGATAGGCTTCCTATTTATTGATATTTCGGTATTTACGAAGTTTAATTTACATTCGATCTGTCAGGAGGGTCATATTTTACAAGTGGCGATACTTGGGAATGTAGATGGAACACGACTTGACCAGATGTAAAGTGTAACTGTGGTATAAAAATGATAAAATATAATAAATCAAGCAGAATGAGACGGGAACTCGGTAAAAGGTAATGAAGGGTAAATAGTTAAAAGGGACCTGGAGGAGAAAGACAAGGAGGAATTTACAAAACACAACCTAAAACCAAGCTACTGGTATAGTTACAGTTTCAGATGTGGTGTAAAACACATTCGAAAATTAATAAAAAAATAATTAGAATAATAATTGGGACACAACTGGCGTCTTTTATACGCTTTTGTCGCTCCGTTTGGTCATCGTACGTTGATAGGCTTCTTAATAATGGATATTTCGGTATTTAGGAAGTTTAATTTACATTCGATCTGTCAGAAAGGTCATATTTACAGGTGGGATACTTGTGAATGTAGATGGAACACGACTTGACCAGATGTGAAGTGTAACTGTGGTATAAAAATGATAAAATATAAATAAATCAAGCAGAATGAGGCGGGAACTCAGCGAGAAGGTAATGAAGTGTAAATAGTTAAAAGGGACCTGGAGCAGAAAGACAAGGAGTAATTAACAAAACACAACCTAAAACCAAGCTACTGGAATAGTTACAGTTTCAGATGTGATGGAAAACACATTCGAATATTAATAAAAAATAATTATAATAATAATAATTGGGACAAAAATTACACTCCATCATTCAATGATGGATGACGTTACGGTTCGAACGTTAAAAAAAATTGATCATTTCGTTTTAAACCATTGTAAACTGCATTCGATCAGCGAGCGAGGTCGTATGTACTAGTGGGAAACTCGATATTCTAGATGTGATGTGTGATTGTGGTATAAAAATGAATATATACACATACATCATGCAGAATTAGCGGTAAACTCATAGAGAAGGTTTAACTCGCTATGCCCATAGACCAGAATTTGAAGGGTCTAACAGTTGTTTGCTGGTTATTTCAGAAAGAAAAGCATATACAAAATCATTTTTAAAAAAAACATTAATTTTTCAGACAAAGGGTTCTTCACTAAATTATGCCCAAATGTTAAAGTTCAGTCTCACGTGATGGATATTTTCTGAAATATCCAGTGGTTGTCGGCCTCATCCAATGAGGGAATATTCACCACTCCTTGAAGAGTGGAGACTCTTGACGTAGCATCCAGGTAAATTTGTTCAGTTACAAGTAAAGGAAACGTTCGCTTGACTCTCGTTTAGGTCATGACCACCCGTTGCAAGCTTGACATAATAAATAAAAAAAACCTGTGTGGAAAACGTTTAGCAGACGTCTGGCTGAAATTCTAAACTGTCTTAAGATGATTTGAGCTAGCGAGAAAGATTCTTTGCCAGTACCGTTTTTTATCACCTGTGTAGCCACATCCCTTTTCTTCTTCTGATGTTAAACGTTTTGGGCATTTCTGGTGGTGCTGTCACCTACGGTGGGTAAGGGTATCTAAACTGTAAAATGGTACAAGCCATTGGGTACACTCACAGCTATAACATCCTACTGGAATACTTGCTACTGCTCTGAGCAGTCCTGCCTCTTGCATTTGTGTTACACCAGCGCCCCTGTGTGGGTGCTCTGCTAAACTGCGGCTTAGGATCACCAACCATTCCTTCCACAAACTTACCACGCTGTTTCCGCTCCGATAGGTCATTATACGTGGCTAGGATGTTTGAAAAGGGGAATTGAGTCGTTTAATACAATTGTGAATAATATTCGATCAACCAATAAGGTCCTAGTTACAAGTGGGGAAACTCTAGATTAAAAATGAAACACGACTTTACCAGATGTATTGTGTAATTGTGGTATAAAAATGAGAAAATATGCATATATGAAGCACAATGATGCGGGAACTCAGTGAGAAGGTAGAAATGAATAAAAGACTAATCAGGAAGCTGGAGGAGAAGGACAAGTTGTAAATAGAAAAAACAGCCAAAACCGAACTGTTGGAGTACTTACAGTTTCACCTGTGGTCGAAAACACTTTCTAATAATAATAATAAAAATAATCATAATATTAACTGGCAACAATCACACCTTTCATACACTTTTCCGCTCCGTCGGGTCATGGCACGTTGCTTGGCAGTTCAAAGGAGGGAAATATACCTTTGTAAGAATTGTTAAATTACACTCGATCAATCAGTGATGTCGTATTTACACGGGGATAACTCGGAATTATAGATGAATCAAGGGTTTAGCAGGTGTGTCTTTGAGTCGTTCAGCAGAGCTCCTCTCGTTACGGTTCGAACGTAATAAAAATTGGATCATTTCTTTTTAAAAGATTGTAAACTGCATTGAAGCTGGAAGAGAAGTGTCATGCTGGCTAGACAATGACGGGTGAACACTCACAGGGACGGTGCGATGCAAGAGTTTATTCAAACAAAACAGGGGAAAACACAAGAGTGCAGCAATAACGCATGGGGTACTGACTAAACAGAACAAACGTGACAACGCAACATGGCCAAACTTGAAAGCCACCCGAGGCTGGTTAGTAGCCAGGGAAGCCAGGCGAGATAGGGAAGATAATGCTAGACCCAAACGTCACCGGCAGGGCCAGTGAAACTAAAACGGGACACCGCGCTCGTCAGGCGCAACTAAACTTACTTGACTCGAACACTAGGGAATCGGTCGCCGAATCCTCCAGGCAACCAACCTGTCAACCAAGAAGCGAACTCCTGCTGAAGGTGAATCGGCTCTTACAGAGCATACTCTAGAGAACACCATAAACAGACCTAGAATCTCTGGAACAGCGAAGCCAACATACAGCTTGGCGTAGCAAGTACAATTCTCGGCAACGAGAATGTCCGTGTTAGCTCCCTTTAGAACCCAGCTCTCAAGTGACCTAACTCAAAACATGCAATGAACGTAAATGACACACTTGAACAAACATGGCGTTGTACATAAATGGCTGTGAACATAAAAGTCCTTGAACTTGAAGCCTGTGGAGCGCGGGTCGGGCACGGCGACGCGGACCTGACAAGAAGGACAAGACGTAAAAAGAAAAAACAGCCAAAATCGAACTCGTTAAGTTTCGAACGTTATAAAAACTGTTTAATTTCGTTTTAAACCATTGTAAACTGCATTCGATCAGCAAGTGAGGTCGTATGTACTAGTGGGAAACTCGATATTCTAAATGTGATGTGTAATTGTGGTATAAAAATGAATATATACTCATACATCGTGCAGAATTAGCGGTAAACTCATAGAGAAGGAATCAAAGAATAACATTAAAGAGGGAGCTGGAGGAGAAGGTCAAGACGTAAATAAAAACAACATCTAAAATTGAGCTATTGCAGTTGGTTCTTTTCAACCTTTGGTCGAAAACACATTTTAATAAAAAATAATCATAATAACTGACACAACAAACTCACTTTTTACACGCTTTTTCTGCTTTCGCCGGTGCGCTCTATTCTAGTCTGGTGGTGCACTGTAGCTCTGCTGCTGATGCGGTGATGCCATGGTCAGGGCGGTAAATTTAAAATCCTCACACAATATGATCGACGTCTTCATACAGACATGTCATTTCTCTCCATATGCATTACTGGCAAGTAAGTACTCTTGATAAATTATCCCTAAATAAAAATCCATCAACCCTAAATTGAAAGCTTAAACCTTTATCTCTCCCGACAGATAACCCAGAAGAAAGCTCAGCCATTCCTACCGAAAGCCCCGCAGGAGGCAAGATCACAGAAGTAGACATGTTTTAATTTTCCAGTAACAAAGTTCAATGAAAGTAGCAATCTTGGTGAAGGGACACTGTGTCCTTCGCCAGATTGCAGTTGAAGACAATAGCATTTTCGGGAATGGACACGTTTTGCAAAGGTATCATAAAATGTAGGGTTTGATACCAAGCCTCAGAATTCTTTAAAAAAATAAATAAATCTCAGAAGACCTGTTAAATCAATAATGTCTCAATCACTAATTTCTAACTGGAGAAGGCTATGTCAATAATTTGAGTTCGGATGGATTTGGTAAATGGGAATTCTTTTTATTAGGACTTATTATAACGTAAATTTCTTTGAACAGATAATTTTGTGTTTTTAATGCTTAAGCTAAAGGTGAATTTTCAAAAAACTCACATACGTTGATTTTTTTTGTTTCCACAATAGTCATTAGTTAAGTGCCTCCATGTCACTGTTGGTCTCTGTTAATTGGCTAACCAGTTCTAGATATGTAGCTATGTATTTTCTTTGCTTCTCTTGTAGAGGTGTAAAACTCGAAATTCTATATATTTGGTGTTATCAATTAAAAGTAGTTTCAGTTCATACAGTTACTGTAGTGTTCTCGTGCAGTGTGTGGAAACTAACAAGCTAGGACTAAACAACAAGCTAAACCATCCAATGAAGACGTAGTAAGGTTGACCATTTACTGTCACACTTCCTCATTAGCATGCAGGTGAAAACTGTAAATAAACAATGCAAAACTTGTTCAGCATCCGAGTTCTTAATTATACATCGTGCTTAGTTGTAAACATTTGCTGTTATGAACAGTAGGTAGAAGTTACCATGGCTGCTAATATATATTAGCTGATACACAACTGAAAAAGTTTATTCTCTTTTCTGAACTTAACAAAAATCGTTTTAATATCACAACTGCTAATTTATGAACTGTAATATGTTTGAATGCTAATGAACGTAAGATATTTGATCTTTGGCAGTTCCAGATACTAGGAGACCAGGAGTTCCAGAACATTCACTCATGTCTGCCTTGTTTTGTTTGGCCGCAGAACCCCTGGAGCCGCTTAAGTGCAAACCGGATGTGACGTCACTAAACATTAGGCACCTAAATTAATTTTACAAAAAAGCTTATTGAACTTAATATCTATTAACTTTTCTTTTTTACTTAAGACAAAAATAAGAAACAACAAATCTTTAAATACTAGAAATAAAAAAAAAGAAAAGATGCCTTACACATTCACATTTACTAAAAGGGAGTTTAAAATATAGACTGAAAAGAAACTCTGATAGGATTTTGTGCAACATTATTTTATGGGACCGTATTGGCTCATCTAACAGTTTGTTGGGCATGGAATTGCGGGTCGGAACTAATGTGGCAGCAGAGACGTGCAACCCGCAAAACAATCTCATCCTACACAAGGTATAATTGTGTGTTATACAATGCATGTCTTGAACAAGATTTTTCTGTTCTAGTTTTCACTGTGTCTGACAAAAGAGAGAGAGAGAGAGAGAGAGAGAGAGAGAGAGAGAGAGAGAGAGAGAGAGAGAGAGAGAGAGGGAGGGAGAGAGAGAGAGAGAGAGAGAGAGAGAGAGAGAGAGAGAGAGAGAGAGAGAGAGAGAGAGAGAGAGCGCGAGAGAGAGAGCGAGGGAGAGAGAGCGAGGGAGAGAGACAGAGAGAGAGAGACAGAGAGAGAGAGACAGAGAGAGAGAGACAGAGAGAGAGAGACAGAGAGAGCGAGCGAGACAGAGAGAGCGAGACAGAGAGAGCGAGACAGAGACAGAGAGACAGAGAGAGCGAGCGAGACAGAGCGAGCGAGACAGAGAGAGCGAGACAGAGAGAGCGAGACAGAGACAGAGAGACAGAGAGAGAGAGACACAGAGAGAGAGAGAGAGACACAGATAGAGAGAGAGAGAGAGAGAGAGGGAGAGAGAGAGAGGGAGAGAGACCAGAGTCTGAAGGGTCTAACAGTTGTTTGCTGGTTATTTCAGAAAGAAAAACGCAAACAAAATCATTTTTAAAAGCTTTACATTTTAAGACTAAGTGTTCATCAAAATTATGCCCAAATGTTAAAGTTCAGTCTCACGTGATGGATATTTTCTGAAATATCCAGTGATTGTCGCCTCATCCACTGAGGGAATATTCACCACTCCTTGAAGAGTGGAGACTTATGACGTAGCATCCAGGTAAATTTGTTCACAGTTACAAGTAAAGGAAACGTTCGCTTGACTCTCGTTTAGGTCGTGAACCCCGTTGCAACCTGTGTGGAAAACGTTGATCAGACGTCTGGCTGAAATTCTAAACTGTCTTAAGATGATTTGAGCTAGGGAGAAAGATTCATTACTAGTACCGTTTTTATCACCTGTGTAGCCACACCCCTTTTCTTCTTCTGATGTTAAACTTCTTGGGCATTTCTGGTGGTGCTGTCACCTACTGGTGGGTAAGGGTACCTACACTGTAAAATGGTAAAGCCATTGGGTACACTTACAGCTGTCACAGCCTACTGGACTACTGGCTACTGCTCTGAGCAGTCCTGCCTCTTGCATTTGTGTTACACCAGCGCCCCTGTGTGGGTGCTCTGCTAAACTGCGGCTTAGGATCACTACCCATTCCTTCCCCAATCTTACCAGGCTCAACTTGGTTAGTTGATGTCGCCAAACCCGAAGCCTCATTCCGCTCGTCTCGCTGCCGCGAACGCTTCTGCTTTCTCCATGGCTTGATCAGCCCAAATGTCACGTTTTCTGTCGCGGTGCCATCCGCTTCTTGTAGAGCCCCTTTAACACAAACAAATGTATTCTGAAAGTCAGATATTTAAGCCTAAGATATTTTTGCTTACTCTACAATTGATTATCATTTGTGAATGAATCATTTGATGTATATAACCTTTGTAGTTTTTATCATTTCATTTAGTTTAATCATGTGTATTTTCAGCTTTTCATCTGAACATTTATTCCTAGTAATTATGATCAATTTATTCATTAATTCATCATCTGAACTTCTGCAATTTTGATGTTGTTTTAACATATCTAAAGATATATTTAAATTTCCCAAATATAATTTGGTGAATTCTATATAAGACAATAGATATGGAGGTAGAGAACCCCTGCTTATTTATGATTTTTTATTTAATTTAGTTTATCGTATATTTAAAGAAGAGATTGAGAAAAAAAAATGGCCAAAAAAATATAACCCCCACATGGCACTTATAAATGATACAGAAATAAGTGAATTAACTGATTTAGTATGATATTTCACAGTGTCTGCTTTCCCTTTCCTTCTTAACTAATGTAATATGAACTAATGGGGGTGGTGTAGTAGTAGTTACTACGCCGTTGGAACTTACCTGGAGGTGTTGTGTCCTTCTCGTGGCGAGTCCCGATTTCCAGGTGTGTGTTTTACTGGATGAAAGTTAGAGAAGCATGCTGAGATGGATGCACTGCTGAAATTGGTTTCTCTTCTGAATTGACCTGTTCCACCTTAAATGGTGCAGCTGTTTCATTCTGCCACCTATACAGTTGCAGGGGAAAGTATCCCACCCCTATTGCTATTTAGGTTGATAGGTGTATCAGCAAATATAACAAGTGCTTTCTCCAACTTCTAATTATCAGGGGGGGGGGGGGTAGTTTTGTTTGAAACTGCTGCACCATTTAAGTCAAAATCTTTAACTAATAAACCTTTTAGTGAGAAAGACACTTTTGCCCACATCTATCTCCATGAACTGTTCCTTCCCTATTCTGACAGCTTTTTAGGCATTAAATAACCCAAATAAAGGTACATGTTTCTAATAAAGCTCAAGGTAGGTGTTTCCACAATCTTTTTCACATGTAGTGCTAATTTATCTTCAGCGTGGGTCCAGCAGTGTAAGCTTTAATCATTCCTGACTGCAAGCAGACAGCTCAGTGTCCTCATCTTTGATTCCTTAATCAAATGATTCACCATGAAAATTAAAGCTCTAATACCTGTAGTGTTTCTCCACTCTCGATTCCAAACCCATTCAACACCAACACCCCCCAAACTCCACCCAAAACAGCTGTGCAACACAAGTAATTGGCCAAACAGCCAATCATGTGAGCTAACTAGCTAATCAGCTAATATGAAACCATGGGAAAATATAAAGACACAAGAAGATTAGCACTAAATTAAATGTTACCGGGGAAACTATGAGCAAAACAACACTGTAGCTGCTAGCATTAGCTTTTTAGCTCTCTGAGATGAACAAGAAACTTCTGATTTGTAGCGCAAATGTTCAGATCCCTCCAAATCATCCATTGCTGCCCCCTGGTGGCCTGGGGTTGAAGACCGGCCTTTCTTTAAATACTATATATCAGAATCAGAATCAGAATCAGAATCTCTTTATTTCACCAAGTATGTTACCCATACAAGGAATTTGTCTTGGTGAGAGCAACACGCATGACAAGTAACAAAGAAACACAGAACACAGTCTTAAACTAAAGGAAAATGACACTAAACAATAAATAGGGTAGGGGATAAATTAAAAAAAGTAGAAAGTACTAAAGGTAATAAAGGTAATAAAGAGCTGAAAAATATATTTACAGAAAAGAAAAGGACATCTGTACAGGTGTGCAAATAGTCATAGTGCAAAATAGGCAGAGTGCAAATAACTGTTCAGTCCGGTTTGGTACAGTTCAGTTGTAAGTTTAGAGGTTTACAGTGGGAGGTGACCACTGTGATTGAGGAGCGCTACAGCTCTGGGGAAGAAGCTGTTAGCATGACGTGTTGTGCTGGTTTTGATGGACCGCAGTCTTCTACCCGAGGGGAGTGTCTGGAAGAGGAGGTGTCCAGGATGTGAGGGGTCAGATGTAATCTTGCCAGCCCGCTTCCTCATCCTGCTGGAGTAGATCTGCTGAAGTGATGGCAGGTTACATCCTATGATCCTCTCTGCTGTCCTGATGATGCGCTGGAGTTTGGTTCTTTCTTGTGAGGTGGAGGAACCAAACCAGATAGTTATGGAGGCTGTGATAATGGACTCGATGATCGCTGTGTAGAACTGGATCATCAGGGTCTGTGGCAGGTTGAATTTCTTGAGCTGTCTCAAGAAGTACATTCTTTGTTGAGCTTTCTTGATGATGGAGATGGTGTTTTTCTCCCATTTCAAGTCTCTGGAAATGGTGGTGCCCAGGAACTTGAGTGACTCCACCATTGATACTGCAGTGTTGTTGATGTGGAGGGGGGGAAGGGTGGGTGGATTGCGTCGGAAGTCCACCACCATCTCTACAGTCTTTTCTGTGTTTAGCAGCAGGTGGTTGTTGCTGCACCAGGACACCAGCTGCTCAATTTCCTTTCTGTAAGCAGACTCATCACCGTTGGCTATGAGGCCCACCAGAGTGGAGTCATCTGCAAATTTCAGGATCTTTACAGCTGGATCTTTGGAGACACAATCATTAGTGTAGAGGCTGAAGAGAAGGGGTGAAAGAACACAACCCTGAGGGACTCCAGTACTGAGTGTCCGGAGGTCTGAATTGTGCTTCCCCAGCCGCACCTGCTGTCTCCTGTCTGTCAGAAAATCCACGATCCACCGACACATGGAGTCTGGCACTGACAGCTGGGAGAGCTTGGCCTGAAGAAGCTGCGGCACAACAGTGTTAAAGGCCGAGCTAAAGTCCACAAACAAAACCCTAGCATAGTTTCCATGGCTGTCGAGGTGTTGCAGGATAAAGTGCAGGGTCAGGTTGACCACATCATCGACAGACCTGTTTGCTCGGTACGCAAACTGCAGGGGGTCCAGCAGGGGATCTGTGATGGACTTCAGGTGGGCTAGGATCAGGCGTTCAAAGACCTTCATGACTACAGAGGTCAGGGCGACAGGCCTGTAATCATTCAGTCCGGTGATGGTGGATTTCTTGGGAACTGGAATGATGGTGGAGGTTTTGAAGCAGGCTGGAACAGAGCAGAGTTCCAGTGATCTGTTAAAAATGTCTGTAAACACTGGAGCTAGTTGGTCACAGCAGTGTTTTAGGGTGGATGGAGAGACTGAGTCGGGCCCGGGGGCTTTCCTCACCTTCTGTCTGCTGAAGAGCCTGTGAACATCCTGCCGGTTGATGCAGAGATGAGCAGGAGGCAGAGGTGAGAGGGCCAGTGTGGGGGTGGAGGTGGAGGGGGGTGATGGGTGGTAGACGGTCCGATTGTCTTTTGTGAGTTCAAATCTGCAGTAGAACTCATTCAGGTCGTTGGTGAGGTGTCGGTCGTTCAGGAGGAGGGGGGTCTTTCTCACCTTGTGACCAGTGAGAAGCTGTAGGCCTTTCCAGGCTGAAGATGGGTCGTTAGCAGTGATGTGTCTGTTCAGCTGCTCTGAGTACTTGCTCTTCGCAGCTCTAATCCCTTTCTCCAGTCTGTATTTGGCCTCCTTAAAGACAGTTCTATCTCCACTCCTGAACGCTTCCTCCTTTTCCCTCCGAAGCTGTTTGAGTTCAGCAGTAAACCAGGGTTTGTTGTTACTGTATCTCACCTGTGATTTAGTTGAGATACAGCTGTCTTCACAGAAACTGATGTATGACGTCACAGTGTCTGTGTATTCGTCCAGTCCGTCTGTCGCCTCCTCAAACACAGCCCAGTCTGTGGATTCGAAGCAGCCCTGCAGCTTCTCAATATATCTTGTTTTGGTGGTCCAGTTAAAAGCGAATGTAGTCTGAGGCAGGCTACTGATCTTAAAGGACCAGAACGTGGCTAGCTGCGCTAACCCAACATTTCTACAGGCTATTTAATGTTATTTACAGCTATTAGGAACAGGGTTTCTGGGGGCGCACTTCTCGGCTCATTTTAGTGAACTTTCTCTTTACCACACTGCAACTCTAAAAGGGATTGATAATGAGCGGAATAGCTCAGGCTAAGACAGGCTAACCCTAGCCAACAGGTTTAGCTCAGGCTAAGACAGGCTAACCTTATTTAACAGGTTTAACTCAGGCTAAGACAGGCTAACCTTATTTAACAGGTTCAGCTCAGGCTAAGACAGGCTAACCTTATTTAACAGGTTCAACTCCGGCTAAGACAGGCTAACCTTATTTAACAGGTTTAACTCCGGCTAAGACAGACTAACTCTATTTAAAAGGTTTAACTCAGGCTAAGACAGGCTAACCTTATTTAACAGGTTTAGCTCAGGCTAAGACAGGCTAACCTTATTTAACAGGTTTAACTCCGGCTAAGACAGGCTAACCTTATTTAACAGGTTCAGCTCAGGCTAAGACAGGCTAACCTTATTTAACAGGTTCAGCTCAGGCTAAGACAGGCTAACCTTATTTAACAGGTTTAACTCAGGCTAAGACAGGCTAACCTTATTTAACAGGTTTAACTCAGGCTAAGACAGGCTAACCTTATTTAACAGGTTCAGCTCAGGCTAAGACAGGCTAACGTTATTTAACAGGTTCAACTCAGGCTAAGACAGGCTAACCTTATTTAACAGGTTTAACTCAGGCTAAGACAGGCTAACCTTATTTAACAGGTTTAACTCAGGCTAAGACAGGCTAACTCTAGCCAACAGGTTTAGAAGAAACAACTCCAGCTAACAAGTTTAATTAAGGCTAGTAGCTAATAGTGGCTAACTAGCTAATAGTGAAGCAGGGTGCATGCTGACTGCCTGAGGGTCTTTAGCAGGATTGTTAGCAGTTCAGAAGATAGCATTATCTGCTACACAAGTAGATGTGTTTGTAGGTGTGTAAAAGGGAAGTGATGTCATGAGCATTCTGCTTTGCTACTGCAGTGCTAACGCTACACATTGCAGGGTTTTCCATATAATCTGAGTTTAATGTTCTGTTCTGCAGGTTCAGGTTCTGCTCGTGTTCTGAGTTGATGATGCTGGAATGAGAACATTGCTCTGAGAACGTCTTCAGCTCAGTGACCTGCTGAGTGACAGTAAGAGAAGTGGGGGAACTGTGTACTAACTGCACTAGATAGGTTCTAGATAAATGCATTCCAGAGAGGGTGTGGTGTTTGAGTTCTTCACTCTTTCCAGATGTTCTGATGATCCTAAAGCTGCTGTTCTGTTTCAGGAACCTGGTTTCTGGATCTTCACCCCGTCCTGAAAACTGCCTGGTTCCTCATCTGTGCTGAAGAGTCCAGTCTAGAAGATCAGCCTGAGCCCTCGTTTATCTGACCTCCTGCCTCTGTGATTACTTCCCACAATGCAAACTTCCACAGCTTCATCCACTATTTTACCACATGACACACCCTTTCTGAACATATGTGCATATATAATGAGAGAGGAGCCAATCAGAAGAACCATCTAATTAAGACAGTTGTGATGTGAGCGGTGTTCTCTCCAACTCTAATAGAGAATGGAGAACATGGCATGCTAGCAGAGGCATTACACCTCTAGCCCCACCCACAGTAGGCAGGGCTTGCAGCATGCCAGTATTGGGTTCCCCTCAAACCCACTCACACAGAGTGGAAAACAAAGGGAAACTAGCCCCTCCCAGACTTATAAACTTCTGTAGGCTATATGACAGATCAGACATTTACAACTAGGACTCACACTGATGGTGACCGTTTGTCAGCTTCTGATTGGATAATGAGGTAATATGCTAATTGACTGAGTTACCATCAACGTGAAGTCTGGAGCATCAAGCTAAGATGGACAGCAGAAGCAGTGGTCTCTGCTTGACCACTTGGGAGCAGATTGAGGAGGATTTGAACCCACCCACTTTAAGTGGTTTATCCACCTCTACACTGTGTGTAAGGTTCAGAGCAGCGACTGTTTTAAAGCAGGGTTTCATACGTGTTTGTCAGTCCAGTTCTTTCTTTTATTATTATCCAAACCAGCAGCATTACAACACACTCTGCCTCAGTTTTGTGTGCACAGCCCGAGCTACCCTATCCTACACTACACACCACAGCTGCAAACTCCCAGCTTTCTCAGATTGAAAGCAGTTCAGCGTTGGTTTTCAAGTGCATGGTAGTTGTCCCTTATTCCACACAGCCGTTCTGAACAGTAATTGTAAAGTTTATTTTAATATGGGATGTGAGAGTTTTCTCATTTGATGATGATAAAAAGAGTCAAATCAGAGATGTTTCCACTGAAGTCGAGAAGACTGGATCTGTAGACAAAGTCTCAGCATCATCATGGAAAAGCTCGCTGGAAACTGTTTCCATCCTTCTGTGTCAGAGAATTATAGACTTCTAGAAGTAGGAGTATCACAATCTTTTGATCTTTTTAAGGTGGTGTTGATCTATTCCTTGTTTTTAAACACACATGCATGAAGTTGAGAACAAAACAATTTAGACCAATAGAGATTTAAACCACATATGCGATTCAAAGCAGTGACTATATGCTAATTATCTGATTAGCTTATCATCAACGTGAAGTCCATGAGCTTCTCCCCACTGGATTACTTTAAGGCTGTCAGCATTGTGATAGTCTAGATCTCAGGTTCAGCATTTCCTGGTTATCAGACAAAACATCGCAGATTTTTTTTAAGGATCAACGAAAATGTTTTTCTTTTTTTCTTTCTCATCATTTCAAAAACACTGTTTCCTCTTCATTTAGTCCAGTATGTTGAAAACACTCAAATATAGTGGCCAGTGAGAGGATACACAGCGTAAGTGTTTCTAATAAAGTGGCCAGTGAAAGGATACACAGCGCAGGTGTTTCTAATAAAGTGGCCAGTGAAAAGATACACAGCGTAGGTGTTTCTAATATAGTGGCCAGTGAGAGGATACACAGCGTAGGGGTTTCTAATAAAGTGGCCAGTGAAAGGATACACAGCGTAGGTGTTTCTAATATAGTGGCCAGTGAAAGGATACACAGCGTAGGTGTTTCTAATATAGTGGCCAGTGAAAGGATACACAGCGTAGGTGTTTCTAATATAGTGGCCAGTGAAAGGATACACAGCGTAGGGGTTTCTAATAAAGTGGCCAGTGAAAGGATACACAGCGTAGGGGTTTCTAATAAAGTGGCCAGTGAAAGGATACACAGCGTAGGTGTTTCTAATATAGTGGCCAGTGAAAGGATACACAGCGTAGGTGTTTCTAATATAGTGGCCAGTGAAAGGATACACAGCGTAGGGGTTTCTAATATAGTGGCTAGTGAAAGGATACACAGCGTAGGGGTTTCTAATATAGTGGCCAGTGAAAGGATACACAGCGTAGGGGTTTCTAATATAGTGGCCAGTGAAAGGATACACAGCGTAGGTGTTTCTAATATAGTGGCCAGTGAAAGGATACACAGCGTAGGTCTTTCTAATAAAGTGGCCAGTGAAAGGATACACAGCGTAGGTCTTTCTAATAAAGTGGCCAGTGAAAGGATACACAGTGTAGGGGTTTCTAATAAAGTGGCCAGTGAAAGGATACACAGTGTAGGGGTTTCTAATAAAGTGGCCAGTGAAAGGATACACAGTGTAGGGGTTTCTAATATAGTGGCCAGTGAAAGGATACACAGTGTAGGGGTTTCTAATATAGTGGCCAGTGAAAGGATACACAGCGTAGGGGTTTCTAATATAGTGGCCAGTGAAAGGATACACAGTGTAGGGGTTTCTAATATAGTGGCCAGTGAAAGGATACACAGCGTAGGGGTTTCTAATATAGTGGCCAGTGAAAGGATACACAGCGTAGGTCTTTCTAATAAAGTGGCCAGTGAAAGGATACACAGTGTAGGGGTTTCTAATATAGTGGCCAGTGAAAGGATACACAGTTCAGTGCTGAGAGGGTAGTAACCTTCGTCTGGTAACTTCTGTCCTCATGAACTCTTCTTCTTCTTCTGCTGCTTTTTCTTATTTTTATGACAGGATGACCCGTCCCGTTCCCCTGCAGTCTGTACAGAGTTCTGTTCATCCTGACCCGCTCCGCCCCGTTCCCCTGCAGTCTGTCCAGAGGTCCGGTTACACTGACCCGCTCCGTCCCGCTCCCCTGCAGTCTGTCCAGAGTTCTGTTCATCCTGACCCGCTCCGTCCTGTTCCCCTGCAGTCTGTACAGAGGTCCGGTTACACTGACCCGCTCCGCCCTGTTCCCCTGCAGTCTTCATCATCCTCTTCTGGTTTCTCCTGATTTGCACTGTGCTGTGTTTTGTTTGTGATTCCCCAGAGCAATGTAAAATAAGTTAACCGGTTTAGTAGAGATTGATCCAATCTGTGAGTGAAACATCAGAGAAATCATTCGTACTGCTGAATAAAGATTTAACCCGTTTTATAAAGAATTCATCATGATCAGTGTTACCATCAGGAGGGAGGTGAAGCTGAACAAGTGATGTTAGAAGGCTTTAAAGGGGACAGTACCAACACAAGACAGCAGCACTACTCACACACTGCTTTTGTCAATGTGGAGGACTAACTACTGTCTGTCCACTAGAGGCTCAGTGCTGAAATATCCCTGACTAGAACAGATCTCTATATTAAAGCAGCAGTGATTACAATATTAATACTGGTACTAAAAGGGAAGATTCATTAGCAGATTTACCAGGATATTAAGAGCAATTACATTTTCTCCTGTAAAATGAAGGATCACCAGTATGTTCACTGTGTGAGTGATAATTCCCCCTCACCTCTTTAACATGTGATGTTAGAAATTCATTTCTCAGAAAGATGCATTTGATTAATATCATTTTCTTAAATAAGTTTTGTTACTCCTGCAACTCATCTACAGACTCTGCTCGTCCACTCACTCAGCTGATTGACCAATGGATTAAAAAGGGACATTCTGATGTGTTCAGACTGAGAACATGAGAAACATCCCAGCTGCACTTTACTGTAATAATAATATATAATAATAGGTAATAATAATAATTATAATAATAATAATAGGTTAATACTGAACCTGACTTTACTGAACAATCAGACTATATTTAATAATAATATATAATAATAATAATAGGTTAATACTGAACCTGACTTTACTGAACCTGACTTTACTGAACAATCAGACTGTATTTAATAATAATATATAATAATAACAGCTAATAATAATAATAATAATAGGGTAATACTGAACCTGACTTTACTGAACAATCAGACTATATTTAATAATAATAATAATAATAATAATAATAATAATAATAATAATAATAGGTAATAATAGGTAACAATAATAATAGGTAATAATAATAATAACAATAATTATTATTATAATAATAGGTTAATACTGAACCTGACTTTACTGAACAATCTGACTATATTTAATAATAATATATAATAATAATAATAGGTAATAATAATAATAGGTTAATACTGAACCTGACTTTACTGAACCTGACTTTACTGAACAATCAGACTATATTTAATAATAATATATAATAATAATAGGTAATAATAATAATAATAATAGGTTAATACTGAACCTGACTTTACTGAACAATCAGACTATATTTAATAATAATATTTAATAATAATATATAATAATAATAATAGGTTAGTTAAAGTCAGTTAAAAAGTGAATTCTTATGCTGCTTTCAATGATTTAAACACAGAATTAATGTGATCATCTCAGCACATTCACTAACAGCAGTCATGTTATAACTACGTTCTTTATTCACTGTCAGAGTTTTCTTACTGTAAACTGCATCCAGATTTCTCCATCAGCTCTGAGAGCTGTACCACTGACTTCCCTAGTTTATTCCAACGCAGATCCAGCTCTCTCAGATGTGAGGGGTTTGAGGATAGAGCTGAAGTCAGAGCAGCACAGCCGTCCTCTTCTATACTGCATTTCTTAAGCCTGCAGAAAAACAAATTATTATTTAATAATAAATAAATAAATAAATAGTAATAATATCAGGGAATTTTTTTTTTGTTTTAATGTTGATACTGTTTGAAGTGTAATTTACTCAGTATAACTTTCTACATCTGAGACAGTACTTATTCAGCACTTTTCAGGAACCCAAGGACGATTAGAACTGTCAGTGCAAAGAACAGTGATACAGAAAGTGGACAGAGCTAGAAAGAACATGTAGACCTGAAGGAGGAGGAGTTTAGGTTTGAGGAAGATTACACCCAAGAGAGAAACAGATGGTTTAAGGTTAGATGGTTTAGAGAGTTAGTCTGCTGGACCACAAGAGGAAGACGGTCACAGAGTCAAAGAGCAGATCTAGAGAACCCTGCATCAATACCACAATGAAGGATGAATAGATAAATAGTGAGTAGCCCGGCTGAAGAAGACCTGAGTGAGGAAGGGTGTGTAGACTAGGTGAAGATCAGACAGGTAAGAAGGAGTGAGGTAATTAATAGCTTTAATAAGTAAACAGAAGAACAGTATTCAGTACAAGACAAGAAACTAATGTAAACATTTACATCATTAATACTGTATTCAGTAAATATAACGTATAATCGCTTCATCATCGGGTGGAAAACCCTGCTGATGAACAGTTCCTTTGAACAGTCAGTACTGCAAGATTCAGTCAGTGCTTCCCCCCGAGGCAGTTGCTTTAAAGCCCCCCAGCAGTGGAACTGGGTTCTCTGGAACGATGGTGAGGCTCCATTAAGTACTTTTGGATGGGATGAGAGGGAGATGAGGTGGAGTGGTGATCATCCAACATCCTGACCTCACTAACACTCTTTTCGAGGAATGCAGTTAGGGAGTGGGAGTGATGAACAACATGATAAATCAATAATCCATTAAAGTTCCCACAATACCATGCAAACCATGTGGACACTTCATCCACGGCTCATTGTGTACAAGGTATTCTCTGTATGACTGCATGTGCTGAATTGCAGCGTCCAGAACAGGACATGTACGGAGTAGAATTTCAGTGGGACAGTGTAGTGGGATTGTGGGAAATGGAGTTCAAAGAGTTTATGGAGGCCTGAAGAAAAGACAGTCAACTCATTTATAGCAAACATTTATCCTGTGAAAGACATGGAGCTATAAATTTAAAAGCAACATAATAATTAAATAATAATACATGAATTCACCAGTATTCTGTAATTATTATCTTATTTAATCTTTGAAAGTCTACGAATGCAAATGCACTAGTTTGTTTTTTTAAATCAACCCCATAAAACCAAACCCTGATTTCTAGACTTAGACTTGCTGCTCTTTTATAAAGGCAATTCTACTCACCTCAGTTTCTCCAGTCTACAGTGAGGATTCTTCAGTAGATCACAGAGCTTCTGCAGTCCTGCCTGATCCAGTTTATTCTCACTCAGATCCAGCTCTCTCAGGTGTGAGGGGTTTACAGTCAGAGCAGAAATCAGATCAGCACAGTCTCTCTCTGTAATACTGCTGGATTTATACATCCTGCAGAGACAGAGAAGAAGTAGTAGAAGAAGAGGGCTGTAGTTTCGTTCAGCTGGGGTCAGTCCTTAAATCTCAAACAAAAGCAAGAGAACTACTGTAGGGTAGGTAAAGTCAAGTAATAAACCAGCATTATCAGTTCAAGACCAGTGTGCATGGAGAAAACTAGCTCATGTGTAGATAAACCAGCCTACAGATCATTTAATGAATCCAGCTCCTTACGTGAGTTTCTGCAGTCTGCAGTGTGGATCCTCCAGGAGAGCAGACAGCTGATCCACTCTGATCTCCTTTGGTTCAGTCTGACTCAGATCCAGCTCCGTCTGCAGTAAGGGGTCTTTACCCAGCTTTTGTTTAAAATAAGTGTAGGCTTCTTCTGCAGCATCACTTTTCAGCAGTCTGGAGAGAGAACATCAGTACAGTCTAATGAACTACTCAATAACTCAATAACGGTTAAATAGGTACTCTAGAGACGTTTCTCAACCCAGTTCTGGGGTTTTGATCTGCCCCCAGTTCCCCACACCCTGATTGAGAAGACTCCTGGGTCTGGGTCTAGTGTACAATACCAACAATACTACAATGTCATGTACGAACCAAATGGAAATGTTTGTTTATATAAATACAACCTCAGATGAACAACAACACACAACATATTCCACCGTCTCTTTACTTATTTAACAAAAATGAAACATTCTACAATAAGAGATGTCCACAATGTCCACATTCTCTGCTGTGTGATTGAAATGAGTAAAAGAGAAAGAAAGGTTTTGGGTGGTTCTGTATGCTTTGCTCTCATATATCTTTACAGTACAATATGATCAACACACCTATTGTACCTATAATAATACTGTATTATATACTTTTATGTTATACATGTATAGATTTTGATGCTATGAAAATATATGAATGTGTGTACTTCACAAAATAAAAGACTGGCCAGTAGTTTTACATGTGAACATAGGACACTCTTGACCTTGAAGAAGCACAGATGACCGGTGGATTTACACTCCTGTGACTAATAACTAAGAAAATGGCAGGAACTAATCCCAAAATAAAAACAACCTTATGTACATAATACTTTATACAACATTATACATTCTAATATTATACACATATCCTCTCATGTGGGAGAAAAGTCCATGTTATGTTTAGCTCTCTTCTGATGGGAGGAGTTGTTACACTTTAGCTTAGATTTGTATACGTTCAAAATATACACATTTCCCAAATACACCTACTTCAGTGTCTTCAATTTATGCTGTGGATGCTCTAGCAAGCGATGAAGGCTCTTAACTCCTGCATCTCCAGGATCGTTCCCTCTGAGATCCAGCTCGATCAGGTGTGATGAGGGATTCAATTTCAGAGCTGAAGCCAGAGCAGCATATCCTTCCCCTGTTACACTACAGTCTGAAAGACTATCATACAAAAGAAAGAAACATTCTTTAGCATCAACACAGAAACTCTGCTTAACTCCTTGTGCTTTTGTGTACTGTCTGTTTATCTGCTAAAGCTTTCTTCTCCTTGCTCTGAAATATTTTTTCTTGCCAGTGTCACACCGGACTTCACTGGGGCTTGGATTTGGGTCTCTGTTAAACTCCTTTTATTGTCTATTTTTCGACTCATACAACACATTTTGTTTATTTAGGAAAAAAGTGATAAGCATTGTTCATAAAATACCTACAACAATATGTAAAATGATGTGAGGAGGAGATTTCTGGGTGCATGTATATTCTACAGTGGATTTCATGAAGGTTCAGTCTATATGAAGCTGTGTGTGTTATTTGTATGCATCTTACTCCAGTTTCTGTAGTTCACACTGAGGATTCTTCAGTACAGCACAGAACTGCTCCACTCCCACATTCGATAGTTTATTCCCACTCAGATGCAGCTCTACCAGGTGTGAAGGATTAGAATTCAGAGCTGAAGACAGAGCTGCACAACCTTCCACTGCAATACTGCTGGAATTCACCCTGTAATCAGAGGTCAGTGGAGGAGAGAATTACTGAAACATATTGCTTATTTGTCTTGAAACAAGTAAAGTGAAACAATAGTTTCTTAAATCTTCAAACTTCTGAACTTTGTTCTGCAGCAATAATTATTGAACAGAAACACTTCTTACTTCAGTATCTGAGTCCTGCAGTGTGAATCCTTTATTAGATCAGACAGCTGCTTCATTTCTGAGTCTCCTTGTATTCTCCCACTCAGATCCAGCTCTGTCTGCAGTAAGGGGTTTATTCCTAGAGCTTCAGTAAGAGAAGCACAGATTTCCTCTGCTGCAGGGCTTTTCAACAACCTGGACAAAAAAGATTGTCACAATTTTTGATATAATAGTGCATACATGCTTTTAAACACTGATTATATAAAATATATAAATTATATAGATTAAAATGATGAATTTATATGTAGTATTTATATGTAGTATCATTGCTAACTACATGGTCATACTAATTCTTGAATATTTTTATAATGGTATAAAGCAGGTCACCTCAGTTTCTTCAGTTTACTGTTTGGACACTTTTGTAAATCAGTAATCAGCTCCACTCCTTTACTTCCTGGATCGTTCCCTCTGAGATCCATCTCTACTAGATGTGATGAAGGGTTGGATTTCAGAGCTGAAGCCAGAGCAGCATATCCTTCTTCTGTTACACTGCAGTCTGAAAGGCTAGACACAAAACATGCTGGCTTTACAAAAACAACATGTTTGGAGTTTGTGTATTAAATGATAAAATGACCTGCATAATGTAACGGCATCGTTCAGTTCAGTTCAGTACTGTTTACTGTTTTTATTTAACAGAACTCACCCCAGTCTCTTTAGGTTACAATACTGATTGGTCAGTAGAGCACAAACATGTTGCACTCCAGGGTTTCCTAGTCTATTCATACTCAGATCCAGCTGTTGCAGGTGTGTAGGATTTAAACAAAGAGCTTCTGATAGGGAACAACAGTCTTTTTCTGTAATGTTGCTGTTATTCAGCCTGTAAACAAATAGATGATAAAGAAAAGATCATTCCGTTACTTTGCTTAACAAATACTGACATGAAACAGTCATGAAAGGTAGCTTTTCCCTTGCACTACTCAGAAACACAGGATGAGCCTGACTGACTTCAAGAGGGCACTATATCAAACTTTGAGTCATGCCCCCAGGACCCCTTTAGCTCTGTGACCTCAGCTTGACTCACATTTAATAAATAAGGCACTTATCATGTAGCATCCATCAAAACTCAGTGTATCCTGCTCTGTTTAAGATATCAAATGGGAAACCCTCCTGATTTCTTCCTAAATTGCTATGCTAAACTGCTTTGATTTGTTTAGATTTATATCTATTTTTAAATCTGTAGCACAAAGATGCAAACGTCATTGTCCTGCTGTTACCAACTTTTAAAATATTTGTCAGTTTTTAACCATGAAATATACCAGTTAACACCTTAATTGTTCATGGACTTCAACAAATGAACAGATGTTCATTCAAAGTTGTGCCCTTTGAATCTTAAACAATAATAATTATTATAATTATTTATAAGAAACATTCCATACTTCAGTATCTGAGTCCTGCAGTGTGAATCCTTTATTAGATCAGACAGCTTCTTCATTTCTGAGTCTCCTTGTATTCTCCCACTCAGATCCAGCTCTGTCTGCAGTAAGGGGTTTATTCCTAGAGTTTTAGTCAGATGATGACAGAACTCCTTTGCAGCAGAGCTTTTCAACAGCCTGAAAGACAAATCATAAAGGATTTCCTTACAATGTTATATTTTACTGACTATCCCATCCATACTCTTCTTATTCTGATATATCACTGTATAGACTGTGCAACAGACTTTCTCTGCAGCAGAGCTATTCAACACTCTGGAGAAAAGGGCAAACACTGCTATGAATTTTATTCATATGCAATTAATTACATTAAAACCCATTTTAAAAGATGAGTGAAGGTATTTTGTAAAATAAATCAAAGGAACGAAGGAAGTTTATAAGCTGGTTTTAACAGTAGGTGACTGATTGATTTAACATCTCTGGAACAAGCATTTTTTATGCCAATAATTCAAATATCTACCCCAGTTTGTTCAGTTTCCACTTTGGATTCTTAACTAAATCAGTGAGTTTCTTCACTCCTCTGTCTCCAGGATCGTTCCCTCTGAGATCCAGCTCTGTCAGCGGTGATGAGGAGTTTGATTCCAGAGCTGAAGCCAAATATGTATATCCTTTCCCTGTTATACTGCAAGATGAAAGACTAAACAGAGGACAAAACATAGTTATGCTTGGCAGAATAACCTAATCACCACATATATTTCTATGTCTGAAGGCCTAAAATGAATCCTCTGCATATGCTTATTGTCAATGTCTGCAGGATTCTCAAAACAGTGGCACCAAAAAAACAGGCTGCCATAAAGTAGCTTACTGTGATGCATACATCCCATACCCATGAGTAATTAAGCCTGTTACGAAACATCTTAAGAAATATCCTAAATACATTAATCACAGCTAGAAGACAATCATTTTATTATAGGCTCTTAATAATTAGACAGTAAATGACAATAATATTCAAATATAACAATTATGTATAAAATGTAAACAAATCTTTAAAATCTTTGTTTAATTTTTAGATTTTATATTTCCTTGTACATGGAAAGAGACCAGTTAACACTAATGCTGAACAATAAGCACCCATAAACCACATTCAGTGAGTAACAACCTTTAGTTCAAAATTTTGGGTTTGAACACAAATGTTTAAAAGTACAAGCTGCCAGACACCACTGTGGAGGGAACAGACTGTCACTTATACTTTTAGTTTAGTGCTTTAAAAGTCCTTCTTTTACCCTCTGTGTGCTGAACAGGCCCGTTATATAGATTATACAACATTATAACATATATACTGTAGATATAGATAAGCTCACCTCAGTGTCTCCAGTTTATAGGCTGGACTCTTCAGTCCTTCAGACAGCAGTTCTACTCCTAAGTCCTGTATGGGATTGTTGCTCAGATCCAGCAGAGTCAGATTAGAGGATTCTGAGCTGAGAACTTGGAGCAGAGCTGAACAGCTTCTCTCAGTCAGGTTACACTCACTGAGCCTGAAAGTAAACGTAAGACAGAAAAAGTGCTCAAATCTCAAATCTTGTATAAATTTAAAAATTAATGTCATTTCAGAGAGTTTACACTAACTTTCAAGTTTAAAGTTAATGCTTAATAGTAAGTAAATGTCCATAATATTCAAATATAATTTATGTATGTAATGTAAAGTTATTGTTTTCATTGATCAATTACACTAGTGCAGAGTGTGACAGTAATGTACATTTTGTAGTTATGTTTTTGTTTTTTAATGATGTAATATCAGGACTTTATGAACCCAGGAGGCATTAACAATTGCGAATCTTTTTGAATCCAAAAAAAGGCAATGTATCATTGCTCTGTATGCAATACAGTGTTATAATGTGTTGTAAATGTTGGCTGTCAACATGCCAACACCAGTGAACCATGAATGGTGGAGAGAGTCCATACTGTGTGCAAAATCCACAAAAATAACATTGCATTTTGTGTGCAAGACATTGGTTCCACATGTTGTAATTAAATCATGAATAAATCATATTTAGTGTGTAATATTGTATAATTTAGTTTCTTAGTGTTTATATGCATTAGCCATTTAGCCAGGTTTGAACACAAGCGTTTAAAATACAAGCTGTACTTTCCAGACACTGCTGTGGAGGACTTGATTTAGAGCAGTCCTTTTTTTACTTCTACTTTCACCTTCTGTGTAAAATATACCACAGTAGTATAATGGCAATGGCTCACCTCAGTGTCTCCAGTTTACAGGTTGGACTCTTCAGTCCTTCAGAGAGCCGCTCTACTCCAAAGTCCTGTATGGGATTTTTGCTCAGATCCAGCTCAGTCAGCGTAGAGGACACTGAGCTAAGAACGTTGCGCAGCCCTGAACAGCTTCTCTCAGTCAGGTTACACTCACTGAGCCTGAAAATAAACGTAACACAACAGAGCACCAACAATCTCTCATTTTTATCCTAATATTGTTTCACAAATTTTTCATGAGTTCATTCTAAACCTCAGAACTTTTACAATCAGCACATTCATATGACTATATGGCTATATTGCTACAGCTCTATTAGACAGTATGCTGCCATGCTTGTTCTTTATCAGCATGATCTGTGTGTAACATCTGAGAAAAGGGATAGACACAGAGCAAACACTGCATCAAACAAACTGAAAGAGGAAAAAAGGCAAAACAGAGATTGGTACACAGACTTTACAAACTGGGACTAATGGTCAGAATGAAACTGATTTATTCTGGCCTGACGCCAAACAAATTTCAATCACAGACAGATTTCCAATAAAATCATGTGAGTCTTGTTAGAATTGCAGCGCTCTCCAGTCATCATAATTATCTGGTGTAAGTAAATTTATGATGTATATGTTATATAGACATGTCTCTAAATGTAAGCATAAATTCTAGAATGTAAATGAACTGTTAAAAATCTGAAGAATTCAGTCTTGGCTTGCACAGACTGTGACGCTGATATTGTGAATTACTGAACAGTAAAACTCAGGATGTAATAAATGAGACAGGGCTTGAGAGGTTTACCTGTATTACTGATCAGGAGAAACAGGAGTTACTTACAGAGCTGTTGTGGCTTCCTGGACCACCGGCAGCAGTCTGTTAAGACACTCCTCTGATCTGATGAACTTCTGTAAGTCAAACACTTCCAGCTTCTCTTTTGATGTCAGCAGCACAAAGACCAGCGCTGACCACTGAGCAGGTGAGAGTTTAGCTTCAGAGAGACTTCCTGAACTCATGTGACTCTGGATGTCTTTCACTAGAGAGTCGTCGTTTAACTCATTCAGACAGTAGAACAGATTGATGGACCTCTCTGGAGACAGGTTGTCCTTAAACTTTAGCTTGATGTACTCGACTATCTCCTTTCTGTGGTCAGACCTGCTTCCAGACTGGGTCAACAGACCTCGGATGAGCTTCTCATTAGACTCCAGTGAGAGGCCCAGGAGGAAGCGAAGGAAGAGGTCCAGGTGGCCATGGTCACTCTTCAAAGCCTTGTCTACTGCAGTCTTGAGAAATTCAGTGAGCTCTGTGGTTTTGCTCTCCACTGATGTGGACTGTTGGTCAAAAACATTCTTGTGGTCATTTCTGAGAGATAAGTATGCAAATACGGCAGCGAGGAACTCCTGAATGCTCAGATGGACAAAGCTGAAAACTGTGCCGAGAAATCGGACGGTCTCCTGAGTGCACAGTCCTGAGTATACGGATATCTTACTGGGGTCAACCCCACATGCTTCTAGATCTTCTGCATTGAAGATCAGATTGCTTTCTTCCAAGTGCTGAAAAGACAATTTCCCCAGTGACAGAATGGCTTCTTTATCCCACGGTACGTCCAAGACATTCTTTCCAGAGTACTTCAGGTTCCCCTGTACGGCCTGGAAGATCAGAAAGCATGTGTACATTTCTGTCAGTGTCTTCGGTGTTTCTCCACTCTCTGTTTCTTCCAGAATTCTCTGAAGCACAGTGGCTGAGATCCAACAGAAGACTGGGATATGACACATGATGAAGAGGCTCCTCGATTCTTTAATGTGCTCAATTATTTTTGTAGCCAGGTTCTCGTCACTGATTCTCTTCCTGAAGTATTCCTCCTTCTGCTGATTGTTGAAGCCACGCAACTCTGTCATTCGGTGAACATGTTCAGCAGGGATCCTACTGGCTGCTGCTGGTCTAGTGGTTATCCAGATCAGAGCTGAGGGAAGCAGATTTCCCTTGATGAGGTTTGTCAGCACAACATCCAGTGGGGCTGGTTTACAGACATCATTCAGACTCTCATTTTTCTGGAACATCAAAGGAAGTTTACATTTATCCAGTCCATCAAAGACGAACATGACACTGTTCTGATCTGTTAATATCAGTCCTTTTGTCTCTGGAAAAAAAAAACAGATGATGTCCATCAGACTGTGACATCCCTTCTTCAAGTTCAGTTCCCGGAAAGGAAGTGGGAATATGAACTGGATGTCCTGACGATCTTCACCTGCAGCCCAGTCCAAAATGAACTTCTGCACACAGATTGATTTCCCAATACCTGCAACCCCCTGTGTCAGCACAGATCTGATTGGTCTGTCTTGTCCAGGTAAAGGTTCAAACATGTTCTTGCATTTGATTTGTACATCCTGCTGCATCTGATTTTTCTCAATACGTCTCACTTCATGTTCTTTGTTGACCTGTCCAGCTCCACCTTCAGTGATGTACAGATCTGTGTAGATCTCATTGAGTCTGGTGGACTCTCCTTGCTTTGCAGTTCCTTCACAAACATGTACAAACTTACTTATCAGTCCTTCTTTAAGTGGACGCTGTATAATTCCATTCAGCTTATCTAATGAATAAATAATAAAACAGCAGAGAAAAAGAAAGTAAAATAGTTACAGAAACACGTACAGTCTTGTATTTTTTATATATATATTTACTATTGCATATATAATTATCATATTGTCTCATCTGTTGATCTCTTACTTTGCAGTGCAGTAGCGACGTCTTTATGATTCATCAGGTTTAGGAAAGTCAGGGTCATGTTGAGCACAGTCTGTTTTAAATTCCACTTCATTTGCTTGACATTTCTGTAATAAGTTGTGTTTTGCTTTCTCAGAAGTTTTTTATACATTTCCAGCTCGTGTTTTATAAACGCAATCATTTTGTTCTCGAGATCCTTTGGAAAGAATGCAGAGATAAGAAATGAATTAAATAATAACAAAAAATAACTATTAGAAACAACAACAACAACAACAAATATATTTCGGCTATGAACCCTGTCACACACTCTATCATCCTCATGAAGTGCCATATGCAGGAGCCAGATGTTACTACCACCTTAAACATGCAAGGTGCTATTTGTAGTGCGGGGAGCTTAAACGCATGCTTATATTTCAAAGAATTACATCCATGGAAATTGGACTCATGGCAAAGAACTCTCTGAGGATCTTTAAAGACCAATTTGCGCTATATGAAGATGGCCAAGGCCAAAAGAAGATTGTCAACACCCTGAAACTGAGCTGCAGCACAGTGGCCAAGAGCATCCAGCGTTTTAAAAGAGCAGGGTTTACCAGCTCTGGTAAACTCCATGCCCAGGAGAGTTAAGGCAGTTCTGGAAAATAATGGCGGCCACACAAAATATTGATACTTCAGAAACTTCCACTAACGGATGTACTCACTTTTGTTGCTGGTGGTTTAGACATTAATGGCTGTATATTGAATTATTTTGAGGGAAGAATAAATTTACACTGTTATATAAGCTGCACACAGACAACTGTTCATTGTGTCATTTTGTCAGTGTTGTCCCATGAAAAATATACTTAAATATCTGATGAAATGTGAGGGGTGTACTTACTTTTGTGATACACTGTATGTCAACATGTAGTAAATTCAGTTGATTAGACCTGATTTGGAAAGACCCAGACCTGTCTATATAAGGTCTCACACCTGCAATACATATCAGAGCAAAAACTAAACCATGAGGAGGAAAGAATGCATGTGGAGCTCTGAGACAGGATTGTGTGGAGGCACAGATCTGAAGAAAGCTACAAAAAATATCTACACTGAAAGTTCCCAAGAGCACAGTGGCCTCCATCCAGATGTTAAGAACAACCAGGACTCGTCCAAAAACTGCCGCCCCACCACACTAAGTAATCGAGGAAAAAGGGTAATAGAGGTGAGCGAGAACCCAATGGTCACTCTGGCTAAGCTCCAAAAATCCTGTGTGCAAATGGAAGAAACTTCCAGAAGGTCAACCATCACTGCAGCACTCCACTAATCTGGGCTTTATGGGCCAGACTGAAGCCTCTCCTCAGACTGTGAGAAACACGATTCCCTGTTCTGAGAAAACCAAGACTGAACTTTTTGACCTCAGTTCTGAGTGTGATGTCTGGAGGATACCAGGCAGGGCACCTACCCAAAACCGTCCCTGTGGGGGTGGTTTTCTGGTTTCAGGTTTGAAGGAAAGCTGAATGGAGCAAAGTACAGAGTACATCTTTTTAATGAAGACCTAAACCAGAGCACTACGGACCTCAGACTGGGCTGAGAAGGCTCACCTCCCAACAAGACAATGACCCTAAGCACACAGCAAAGACAACACAGGAGAGGCTTAGGGACGACTCTGTGAAGGTCCTTGAGTGGCTCATCCAGAGCCCTGACTTGAACATAATTGTACATCTCTGAAGAGACCTGAAAAGCGCTGTCCACTGACTGTTCTCTTCCAACCTGACAGAGCTGGAGAAGAATGGCAGAAATCCATTCCAAATCCCACATCCAGGTGTGCACACCTTGTGGCATTGTACCCAAGAAGACTGGAGACTGTAAATACTGCCAAAGGTATTCCAACAGAGTACTGGGTAGAGCGTCTTAATACTTATGTCAAAAAAATCTCTCTCTATAATCTCCCAATGTCATGTAAAAAAAATACTGTCTTACATTGAAGATTTCAAAGAAATCTTTAGGATTCCGTTGAGACTTGCCAACTTCGGCATCCGACTCTGACCCCACGTGACCACTGCAATTAAAATAAATTCAGACGGTTATAATGCAGTCTTTTTCTAAATGAGAGTATTAAGCATGGTGTTTATTTGAATGGTTTATCATTTTTTACATCTGTATTAACCTTGCACATTTATTCGGGTCATCTGTGACCACTGTGCTTCATCATTACAGTTGAAAACTTCCTTGTTTGCATAAAGTTTGGTCACTGCTGGTACCGTATGACCATCTGCTTCCATCCACCTGCAGATCCTCCCTTTACACTATGGTCTTTGGCCACTCCCCAAATGCAGCCACTCCTTTTAGCCAATCATTAACTGCATCTACTTTGACACTCTCAATGAGACCCTCACTGCACTGCACCTCCTTTTCTCAATCTATGAATCCTGACACTCACACCCCGCAGGTATTCATAGCCCTATTATCCATGTGCAGTGCCATCTGCTGGAGCCTGAAGTTACTACCACCTGGGTCAACTAGTACATGGAGAATTCTGCCTCATAATAATAATGACTCAGCTCACCACTGTGTTCCAGTACAGCGACTGCATTACTGCAGCATTTGCACCTAACCCCGCATGAAGAAGCCAACAGAACAATGTCACGCTTGAATCACACAGCCGCTTAGGGCCACCAGGGGCCCCCCAAGAGCACCGAGATATTGTGACAAAAATGTATATCTTAATAAATAACATTGAATAATAAAATTAAATGGTATTACACAGGTGAAAGTGATTTTTTATTCATTTATTTTCATATCTGGCACACCGAATGGTGCAAATGCCGATATGCACCACTTGGGTGATCGATAAAGGTCTGGGTGCTTCGGCGTTTTGAAATGATGAAGCATCCAGTGGTATGGTGGTGGTATGAGGGTTACCCCAAATAAAAAAATAAAACATATTCTGCTTAGGGCCCCATAAAGGCTTGGGCTTATCTGAGGAAGTCTGGGAATACCTCTGCTGTGAAGAACAATCTTTTGAGAGTGATTTCTTGAGAGCAGGCTTTTGTCTCTTGTTCTCCTTCAGGAGCTCCTGACTGGATACAGAGGAGTCCATGGTCTGTCCAGTGTCACTGAGAGACAGAGAGGAGAGTGCTTCAGCTTACTGTATTAATAGAGTCAGTCATGTAGGACATACATTAAACATGCATTAAGAAACAGAACAGGCCAATCAAACTAATCCAAACACAGAGCTTGAATCCACTACCACACTTTATCTATCTATGAGTATTATGCAAATCAGAGATAGATTAAAAAACCTGTTACAGTACCTTTTCACTCTGGCCAATACTTTATGACTGAAGTTGTAAGGGGGGTCTTTAGACTGGTCACTTTTCATGGACACACAGCTGGGTTTGGGTCTATGTAGTGTAAATGACATACACTTATTATTGTCACATAAACACTCACAACAACAACAACCCGTGTGTGCACAAAAACTTTTGCTCTCAATCCATGAAGAAAATGGAACACGCCTAATTTGTCCTGCCTAATAGGAAAACTTTACTATCCTATGCTGTCAGTGAACACATGGCTGTTGAAGGTCTGAGAGATGCTTATTTGATTGGCTGTTGGTGCAGCACACCTAACCCCTCCTGCTGTATTCACTCTGCCCCTGCTCATATTGCTGTTGCTCTGCACTGGTTTGGAGCCTGCGTCAGCACGCAAAAATCTATGTTTACCAATGTTAGACCAATCTTTGTTTCACTTTATTTCTGTTTTTGCAATCTGATCATCAGCTTTTACCTTTTCCCTGTGAGTGATTCCTCCTTTCTGAAGTTCTGAGGCGGGTCTTTAGACTGGTCACTCTTCATGGACACACAGCTGGGTCCAGGTGATTTTGAACTGTTTTACAATAAACACGAAATATGACGTGAAGGCTCCATCAGTTAACATTTAACATTTAAAATCAATCAGTCCAGAATGTCTGATTATAGAAACCAATAGTAAGAATTAAGGGATTTTACTGAACCAATTCATCAGCAGCTCATTTGCTCTAAACTGTGGGGCTGGATTATTTATAAAAACACAAAGATCAGACCGGACCGGTATCGGTTAAGAGAATCAGGGGCAAATAAATGGATCATCTGTAGGAAGTAAAGAACGAGAAAAGAAAATAAGGAAGAAAATAATGAGAAAAACATAAAGAAACAAAAGAAGAGAAGTAAGAGAAGAGTGAAACCATGGAAGAAGAAAAACAAACGGAAGTGGAAACTGAAAAGAAAGAGGAGGAAAGAAAGAAAATCACCAAGAATAAACTATTCATCAAAGGTTACTTTTATTTCTAAAGAAACTAAATAATTTACAGGCACGTAACGGAGTGTGGTGAGAAGAGTGCAATAGTAAGGTAAAACACTACCTGTCTGGACCTGGGGATCCCTCCTCTCTGAAGTTCTGAGGCGGGTCTTTAGACTGGTCACTCTTCATGGACACACAGCTGGGTTCAGGTAATTTTGATCTGTTTTACAATAAACATGAAATTTGAAAATTGAAATGTGTCACACCACGTTCTTTATTTGATCATGCGAAGCTCATCAAATACAACATTTCTTGCAGGACATCAAGCAATTACGTAAAGCAGAAAGTGTGCAGAAAGCTGAAGGAAATCCAGCTACTCTGAGCTGTATCAATGTTTAGGGTTGCCGTTCAAAACTTGCATTGTCAATGTCCAAAAATATAGAACAAATATCATTACAAACTTCGCTAAAATGCTACGGGACAGTCCTGATTTCCACATTTCCAGATAAAAGATGTACAGGATATCTTGTTTAGGAACAGTCCACTATGCCATTACACACAGGTAAGGATAAGCTTGACTGTGTTCCAGAAATGAATACAAAAACGTTCAGACGAGAAATGGCCAGATTCATAAAACTCTATTTGCTATGACGGGCAAAACATGTAAAAGTATTTAAGTAGCTAATTTAAGAAGATACGCATATTAATAACCAGCGCTCTACCGGTATGATTGTCAAAATGGACCAATAATCATAGAATCAGAGCCACGGATCAAAGAAGCAGAAGTATTGTTTGGTGAAATACTGCAACAAATAAACCATGAAAAAGTAAAAACGGTGGTCTCACTGTGTATTATGTAACACATATAAAGGTTTAAAAGTATTTTGTGTTACTGTTTCATTTGTTTTAGTGACTTTTATTCTGGCACTGATCTGTTTGTATTAGTGACTTTTATTCTGGCACTGATCTTTTTGTTTGTATTAGTGACTTTTATTCTGGCACTGATCTGATCTGTTTGTATTAGTGACTTTTATTCTGGCACTGATCTGTTTGTATTGACTTTTATTCTGGCACTGATCTGTTTGTATTAGTGACTTTTATTCTGGCACTGATCTTTTTGTTTGTATTAGTGACTTTTATTCTGGCACTGATCTGTTTGTTTGTTTGTATTAGTGACTTTTATTCTGGCACTGATCTGTTTGTTTGTATTAGTGACTTTTATTCTGGCACTGATCTGATCTGTTTGTTTTAGTGACTTTTATTCTGGCACTGATCTGATCTGTTTGTTTGTATTAGTGACTTATTCTGGCACTGATCTGTTTGTTTGAGTGACTTTTATTCTGGCACTGATCTGATCTGTTTGTTTGTATTAGTGACTTTTATTCTGGCACTGATCTGTTTGTTTGTATTAGTGACTTTTATTCTGGCACTGATCTGTTTGTTTGTATTGGTGACTTTTATTCTGGCACTGATCTGTTTGTTTGTATTAGTGACTTTTATTCTGGCACTGATCTGTTTGTTTGTTTTAGTGACTTTTATTCTGGCACTGATCTGATCTGTTTGTATTAGTGACTTTTATTCTGGCACTGATCTGTTTGTTTTAGTGACTTTTATTCTGGCACTGATCTGATCTGTTTGTATTAGTGACTTTTATTCTGGCACTGATCTGTTTGTTTTAGTGACTTTTATTCTGGCACTGATCTGTTTGTTTGTATTAGTGACTTTTATTCTGGCACTGATCTGTTTGTTTGTATTAGTGACTTTTATTCTGGCACTGATCTGTTTGTTTTAGTGACTTTTATTCTGGCACTGATCTGTTTGTTTGTTTTAGTGACTTTTATTCTGGCACTAATCTGTTTGTTTGTATTAGTGACTTTTATTCTGGCACTGATCTGTTTGTATTAGTGACTTTTATTCTGGCACTGATCTGTTTGTATTAGTGACTTTTATACTGGCACTGATCTGTTTGTTTGTTTTAGTGACTTATTCTGGCACTGATCTTTTTGTTTGTTTTAGTGACTTTTATTCTGGCACTGATCTTTTTGTTTGTTTTAGTGACTTTTATTCTGGCACGGATCTGTTTGTATTACTGACTTTTATTCTGGCACTGATTTATTTGTTTGTTTTATTGACTTTTATTCTGGCACTGATCTGTTTGTTTTAGTGACTTTTATTGTAGCACTGATCTGTTTGTATTAGTGACTTTTATTGTGGCACTGATCTGTTTGTTTTAGTGAC
Organism: Salminus brasiliensis; assembly: GCF_030463535.1. Classification (NCBI taxonomy): domain Eukaryota; kingdom Metazoa; phylum Chordata; class Actinopteri; order Characiformes; family Bryconidae; genus Salminus; species Salminus brasiliensis. Next base: position 34,505,485 of record NC_132895.1, on the reverse strand, counting down.
TTTTATTCTGGCACTGATCTGTTTGTTTGTTTTAGTGACTTTTATTCTGGCACTGATCTGTTTGTTTGTTTTAGTGACTTTTATTCTGGCACTGATTTGTTTGTTTTAGTGATTTTTATTCTGGCACTGATCTGTTTGTTTGTATTAGTGACTTTTATTCTGGCACTGATCTGTTTGTTTTAGTGACTTTTATTCTGGCACTGATCTGATCTGTTTGTTTTAGTGACTTTTATTCTGGCACTGATCTGATCTGTTTGTATTAGTGACTTTTTTTCTGGCACTGATCTGTTTGTTTGTATTAGTGACTTTTATTCTGGCACTGATCTGTTTGTTTGTATTAGTGACTTTTAAAATGGCACTGATCTGTTTGTTTGTATTGGTGACTTTTATTCTGGCACTGATCTGTTTGTTTTAGTGACTTTTAAAATGGCACTGATCTGTTTGTTTGTATTGGTGACTTTTATTCTGGCACTGATCTGTTTGTTTGTTTTAGTGACTTTTATTCTGGCACTGATCTGTTTGTTTGTTTTAGTGACTTTTATTCTGACACGGATCTGTTTGTTTGTATTAGCGACTTACTCTGGCACGGATCTGTTTGTTTGTTTGTATTTGTGACTTTTATTCTGGCACTGATCTGTTTGTTTTAGTGACTTTTATTCTGGCACTGATCTGATCTGTTTGTATTAGTGACTTTTATTCTGGCACTGATCTGTTTGTTTTAGTGACTTTTATTCTGGCACTGATCTGATCTGTTTGTATTAGTGACTTTTATTCTGGCACTGATCTGTTTGTTTTAGTGACTTTTATTCTGAAACTGATCTGTTTATTTGTTTTAGTGACTTTTATTCTGGCACTGATCTGTTTGTTTGTTTTAGTGACTTTTATTCTGGCACTAAGCTGTTTGTTTTAGTGACTTTTATTCTGGCACTGATCTGTTTGTTTGTTTTAGTGACTTTTATTCTGGCACTAAGCTGTTTGTTTTAGTGACTTTTATTCTGGCACTGATCTGTTTGTTTGTGTTAGTGACTTTTATTCTGGCACTGATCTGATCTTTTTGTTTGTATTAGTGACTTTTATTCTGGCACTGATCTGATCTGTTTGTATTAGTGACTTTTATTCTGGCACTGATCTGATCTGTTTGTATTAGTGACTTTTATTCTGGCACTGATCTGATCTGTTTGTTTTAGTGACTTTTATTCTGGCACTGATCTGTTTGTTTGTTTTAGTGACTTTTATTCTGGCACTGATCTGTTTGTTTGTTTTAGTGACTTTTATTCTGGCACTGATCTGTTTGTATTAGTGACTTTTATTCTGGCACTGATCTGTTTGTTTTAGTGACTTTTATTCTGGCACTGATCTGTTTGTATTAGTGACTTTTATTCTGGCACTGATCTTTTTGTTTGTATTAGTGACTTTTATTCTGGCACTGATCTTTTTGTTTGTTTTAGTGACTTTTATTCTGGCACTGATCTGTTTGTTTGTTTTAGTGACTTTTATTCTGAAACTGATCTGTTTATTTGTTTTAGTGACTTTTATTCTGGCACTGATCTGATCTGTTTGTTTGTATTAGTGACTTTTATTCTGGCACTGATCTGTTTGTATTAGTGACTTTTATTTTGGCACTGATCTGTTTGTTTTAGTGACTTTTATTCTGGCACTGATCTGTTTGTTTTAGTGACTTTTATTCTGGCACTGATCTGTTTGTTTGTATTAGTGACTTTTATTCTGGCACTGATCTGTTTGTATTAGTGACTTTTATTCTGGCACTGATCTGTTTGTTTTAGTGACTTTTATTCTGGCACTGATCTGTTTGTTTTAGTGACTTTTATTCTGGCACTGATCTGTTTGTATTAGTGACTTTTATTCTGGCACTGATCTGTTTGTTTGTATTAGTGACTTTTATTCTGGCACTGATCTGTTTGTATTAGTGACTTTTATTCTGGCACGGATCTGTTTGTTTGTATTAGTGACTTTTATTCTGGCACTGATCTGTTTGTTTGTATTAGTGACTTTTATTCTGGCACGGATCTGTTTGTATTAGTGACTTTTATTCTGGCACGGATCTGTTTGTATTAGTGACTTTTATTCTGGCACTGATCTGTTTGTTTGTATTAGTGACTTTTATTCTGGCACTAAGCTGTTTGTTTTAGTGACTTTTATTCTGGCACTGATCTGTTTGTTTTAGTGACTTTTATTCTGGCACTGATCTGTTTGTTTTAGTGACTTTTATTCTGGCACTGATCTGTTTGTTTTAGTGACTTTTATTCTGGCACTGATCTGTTTGTTTTAGTGACTTTTATTCTGGCACTGATCTGTTTGTTTTAGTGACTTTTATTCTGGCACTGATCTGTTTGTATTAGTGACTTTTATTCTGGCACTGATCTGTTTGTATTAGTGACTTTTATTCTGGCACTGATCTGTTTGTTTGTATTAGTGACTTTTATTCTGGCACTGATCTGTTTGTTTGTATTAGTGACTTTTATTCTGGCACTGATCTGTTTGTTTGTATTAGTGACTTTTATTCTGGCACTGATCTGTTTGTATTAGTGACTTTTATTCTGGCACTGATCTGTTTGTTTGTATTAGTGACTTTTATTCTGGCACTGATCTGTTTGTATTAGTGACTTTTATTCTGGCACTGATCTGTTTGTATTAGTGACTTTTATTCTGGCACTGATCTGTTTGTTTGTATTAGTGACTTTTATTCTGGCACTGATCTGTTTGTATTAGTGACTTTTATTCTGGCACTGATCTGTTTGTATTAGTGACTTTTATTCTGGCACTGATCTGTTTGTTTGTTTTAGTGACTTTTATTCTGGCACTGATCTGTTTGTTCGGCTCGGTTGTGCCGTATGACATAGACCAGTACCAGAGTACTAAGCCACGCCCTGAGAAACAGGTTCCATAGAAATCCCAGAGAAAACTCTGGACGCTCAGAGCACTCAGTCATACCTCTGAGAGTCCATCTTCTGATCGTCTTCTGTCGACATGGTTTCAGAATGAGTCTCTCAGTCTGCTGCCAGACGGGAATCAATCTGATGGGAGAAAACATGATGGTCATGGTTCAACAAAAAAAACAAAAACAAAGACAAGCAGGAAAAAGAAGGTCTATGAAGGCCATTTCTCATCACCTTCAAAGCCTGGTGGGTTTGATTTAGCACATATCATCGCTGCCAAATGAAAAACATGCATCTCCAAAATGTGAGCTGTACAGGAGAAGACAAAATATCTTCTTAGCTTTTAATAAAGGTCAAAAGAAAAGATTTCTATTGGTCCACTGGTCCAGAATTGTTTACACTGTGTACAGAAGCAGCCGCAAGGTTCAACTGATGGAGAAAACGGAGATACATATACATGATCTCCGTCACATCTCCTACCCAAATCACACAGACGTAACTCAGCCTCCACCAAATAAACCAACCACAGTAGTTCCAGCACGTCCTGATGCGACCCCACCCTGTCTCTCAGCCCCGAAAGCCCTGAGGCTGCCAGTTCTGCCAAGCTGCCGCTAGATGGCGCTCTCAGACTGGAAGTTCCTCACCCTTCATCGGTTAAAACGGTGGACTTCGGCCTTCTTTCTGAGCTACAAATAGCTACTCTGATTTCTAACCCGGAGCTCATCCTGGGGATGTATATACCCTGAACTTCCATACTGCAGAACAGTGCTGTTATTAAAACTGGGCTCTAATGGGCAAACGGGCCACATTCGTACCCCTAAGGTGAAGCGTGGTCTGCAGTGATGGAGTGATGGAGGCGGAGGTGGTACCCGGCCTCTAAGCACAGGAACATCGACAGCTTCAGCTTTCTAATGACAGCACAGGCGTGATGAAGGCACCCGCAGCTTTATCAGCAGTCTTACCTTCTGTTGCTATGGGCTGGAATCTGTTCTGGAGGTCTTCTGAAGGCTACATGCTGTCCGAAGCTCTTCTGAAGCTCTTCTGGATCGTGTCCTCTAAACGCTGGCTGAAGCTCCTTTACTTTCGCTTTCTCTCCAGCAGCTGCAGAGCTTAGAGGGAGGGGAGGGGCGCTACTGAGGTGGTCTGCGTTGTTTGAGAGTGATTTCTTTTTTAGTGGTGGTGGTGGTGGTGGTGGGGGTCTCGTTATCTACTTAAATTTGGGCTTATCAGAAGGACCAAGCAATGCTGTACATGAAGTGTGGATAAGGCTAAAAGTATCTGGACACCGAACTCTTTATATACTAGCTGAAACAGGCTTCACTCTGAGAAAAAAAGGGTTTTTATTTAATATGAGGTGAACATTAAGGTTAGGTTTATCAATAATAATAATAATAACAATAACAATAATAATAATAATCTGATAAATGTGAGATCAGTAATCAAAAATCAAAAACATCTTCTGCGATCTGTAAAGGAAACAAGCCACATCAAATCAGACTGTAAAAAAACACACCACCATTAAGCCTTGAATATTAGACAGATCAAATATGAGGTTTAAAAATACTGACAAACTACTAACTAAAAACCGTTAAAATGAAAGAGGAGAGGAAACGACGGCTGTTGTAGGGGAAATCCCCCGAGATATACAGTAACTACGTCTGATACTGAAGAGCACAGATAAAGCCTGAACTGTGGACCCAGTAAAGTGCACAGTAAAGTCACATCACCACTTCACTGAGTTACAGCTTCAGAACCAGGTCCAACTCCTCACCATCCTTCAGTACCAGGCCCAACTCCTCACCATCCTTCAGAACCAGGTCCAACTCCTCACCATCCTTCAGAACCAGGTCCAACTCCTCACCATCCTTCAGAACCAGGCCCAACTCCTCACCATCCTTCAGTACCAGGTCCAACTCCTCACCATCCTTCAGAACCAGGTCCAACTCCTCACCATCCTTCAGAACCAGGCCCAACTCCTCACCATCCTTCATAACAATATAGATTACCCTCCTAAAAGAGACCAGGTGCTTCAGCAGAGGAGACTTACAGCCCAGAGGAATCTTCCTGATCGGGGAGACACGTTTCCCATAACGGGAGAGCTCACGAGCGAGGAGCTGGTCCAAAATGAAGGGGGGGACATTAGACAAAATGACCTTTTTAGCGGGGGTGCTGAGGGGCAGAACCGGAGTGAGCTGGTCGTTCAGAACCACGCCACTCTGGATCAGGTGGTTCGCTTTTTCAACCGTATTTAGGAACAGTACAACTGCGTGATTCATACGGGAGGCAGAGACAATGTTGGCGTGGCCCACCGCGCCCCCCACAGCCAGGCAGACCTCCTCCACACTCGCCCTGCACTCCACCTTCACCCCGTGCCTGAGTCAGCCCATCATACAGCGCGCTGCTCGGAGACGCCATGCTCCCGGAGACAACGCCGGCGGCAGACTCTCCTCACACTCACTCACACACACTTACACACACACACACACTCACTCACTCACACACACTTACACACACTCACACACTCACTTAAACTCAACCAAACCTCAGATACAAAAGTAAAGTAATTACGCGAGAAAGTAAGGCAAACTGCCAAACGCTCACACACGCTCTACCGCTCAGAACCGCGCATGCGCAGAGAGAGAGAGAGAGACAGAGAGAGAGAGAGAGAGAGAGAGAGAGAGAGAGAGAGAGAGAGAGAGAGAGAGAAACAAACAGAGAGAGAGGCAGAGAGAGAGAGAGAGAGAGAGAGAGAGAGAGAGAGAGAGAGAGAGATTTGAGTTTTAAATGTTTTTATTTGAACATTAAGAACTGAAACACATCACTGCAGGACGCTCAAAACAAAATAAGGAATGAAACCCTTTCGCACACTCAGCTCCAGTAAAAGGATACACAGTGTGGGGGTTTCTAATATAGTGGCCAGTGAAAGGATACACAGAAAGACAAGGAGTAATTAACAAAACACCACCTAAAACCAAGCTACTGGCAAAGTAACAGTTTCAAATGTGGTGTAAAACACATTGTAATATGAAAAAATAATCATAATTATAATAATTGGCACAAAAAGTGTGTCTTTTACATGCTTTTTCGCTCCGTTTGGTCATCGTACTTTGATAGGCTGCTTAATAATGGATATTTCGGTATTTAGGAAGTTTAAATTACATTCGATCTGTCAGGAGGGTCATATGTACAAGTGGGAATACTTGGGAATGTAGATGGAACAAGACTTGACCAGATGTGAAGTGTAACTGTGGTATAAAAATGATAAATACAATAAATCAAGCAGAATGAGGCGGGAACTCAGTGAGAAGGTATTGAAGTGTAAATAGTTGAAAGGGACCTGGAGGAGAAAGACAAGGAGTAATTAAAAAAAACACAACCTAAAACCAAGCTACTGGCATAGTTAAAGTGTCAGATGTGGTGTTAAACACATTCGAATATTAATAAAAAAAATATATAATAATAATAATAATAATAGGGACAAAAATTGCGTCTTTTATACGCTTTTATCGCTCCGTTTGGTCATCGTACGTTGATAGGCTTCTTAATAATGGATATTTCGGTATTTACGAAGTTTAATACACATTCGATCTGTCAGAAGGGTAATATTTACAAGTGGGGATACTTGGGAATGTAGATGGAACAAGACATAACCAGATATGAAGTGTAACTGTAGTATAAAAATGAAAAAATATAAATAAATCAAGCAGAATGAGGCGGGAACTCAGTGAGAAGGTATTGAAGTGTAAATAGTTGAAAGGGACCTGGAGGAGAAAGACAAGGAGTAATTAACAAAACACAACCTAAAGCCAAGCTACTGGAATAGTTACAGTTTCAGATGTGGAGGACAACACATTCGAATATTAATAAAAAATAATTAGAATAATAATTTGGTCAAAAATGACGTCTTTTACACGCTTTTGTCGCTCCGTTTGGTCATCGTACTTTGATAGGCTTCTTAATAATGGATATTTCGGTATTTAGGAAGTTTAATTTACATTCGATCTGTCAGGGAGGTCATATTTACAAGTGGCGATACTTGGGAATGTAGATGGAACACGACTTGACCAGATGTAAAGTGTAACTGTAGTATAAAAATGAAAAAATATACATACATCAAGCAGAATGAGGCGGAATTTCAGCAAGAAGGTATTAAAATGTAAATAGTTGAAAAGGACCTGAAAGAGAAAGAAAAGGAGTAATTAACAAAACACAACCTAAAACCAAGCTACTGGAATTGATACAGTTTCAGATGTGATGGAAAACACATTCGAATATTAATAAAAAATAATTATAATAATAATAATAATTGGGACACAAATGGCGTCTTTTATACGCTTATGTCGCTCCGTTTGGTCATCGTATTTTGATAGGCTTCTTAATAATGGATATTTCGGTATTTACGAAGTTTAATTTACATTCGATCTGTCAAGAGAGTCATATTTACAAGTGGCGATACTTGGGAATGTAGATGGAACACGACTTGACCAGATGTGAAGTGTAACTGTAGTATAAAAATGAAAAAAATATACATACATCAAGCAGAATGAGGCGGGATTTCAGCAAGAAGGTATTGAAGTGAAAATAGTTGAAAGGGACCTGGAGGAGAAAGACAAGGAGTAATTAACAAAACACAACCTAAAACCAAGCTACTGGAATAGTTACAGTTTCAGATGTGATGGAAAACACATTCGAATATTAATAAAAAATAATTATAATAATAATAATTGGGACACAAATGGCGTCTTTTATACGCTTATGTCGCTCCGTTTGGTCATGGTACTTTGATAGGCTTCTTAATAATGGATATTTCGGTATTTAGTAAGTTTAATTTACATTCGATCTGTCAGAAAGGTCATATTTACAGGTGGGATACTTGGGAATGTAGAAGGAACAAGACTTGACCAGATGTGAAGTGTAACTGTGGTATAAAAATGATAAAATACAATAAATCAAGCAGAATGAGGCGGGAACTCAGCGAGAAGGAAATGAAGTGTAAATAGTGTAAAGCGACCTGGAGTAGAAAGACAAGGAGTAATTTACAAAACACAACCTAAAACCAAGCTACTGGCAAAGTTACAGTTTCAGATGTGGTGGAAAACACATTCGAATATTAATAAAAAAATAATTAGAATAATAATTGAGACACAAATGGCGTCTTTTACACGCTTTTGTCGCTTCGTTTGGTCATCGTACTTTGATAGGCTTCTTAATAATGGATATTTTGGTATTTAGGAAGTTTAATTTGCATTCGATCTGTCAGGAAGGTCATATTTACAAGTGGGGATACTTGGGAATGTAGATGGAACAAGACTTGACCAGATGTGAAGTGCAACTGTAGTATAAAAATGAAAAAATATACATACATCAAGCAGAATGAGGAGGGATTTCAGCAAGAAGGTATTGAAGTGTAAATAGTTGAAAGGGACCTGGAGGAGAAAGACAAGGAGTAATTAACAAAACACAACCTAAAACCAAGCTACTGGAATAGTTACAGTTCCAGATGTGGTGGAAAACACATTCGAATATTAATATAAAACTAATTATAATAATAATTGAGACACAAATGGCGTCTTTGACACGCTTTTGTCGCTTCGTTTGGTCATCGTACTTTGATAGGCTTCTTAATAATGGATATTTTGGTATTTAGGAAGTTTAATTTGCATTCGATCTGTCAGGAAGATCATATTTACAGGTGGGGATACTTGGGAATGTAGATGGAACAAGACTTGACCAGATGTGAAGTGCAACTTTAGTATAAAAATGATAAAATACAATAAATCAAGCAGAATGAGGCGGGAACTCAGCTAGAAGGAAATGAAGTGTAAATAGTTAAAAGCGACCTGGAGTAGAAAGACAAGGAGTAATTTACAAAACACAACCTAAAACCATGCTACTGGCATAGTTACAGATACACCTGTGGAGGACAACACATTCGAATATTAATTAAAAAATAATTAGAATAATAATTGGGACAAAAATGGCGTCTTTTACACGCTTTTGTCTCTCCGTTTGGTCATGGTACTTTGATAGGCTGCTTAATAATGGATATTTCGGTATTTAGGAAGTTTAAATTACATTCGATCTGTCAGGAGGGTCATATGTACAAGTAGGGATACTTGGGAATGTAGATGGAACACGACTTTACCCGATGTGAAGTGTAACTGTGGTATAAAAATGATAAATACAATAAATCAAACAGAATGAGGCGGGAACTCAGAGAGAAGGAAATGAAGTGTAAATATTTAAAAGCGACCTGGAGTAGAAAGACAAGGAGTAATTAACAAAACACAATCTAAAACTAAGCTACTGGCATAGTTACAGTGTCAGATGTGGTGTTAAACACATTCGAATATTAATTTAAAAAAAATAATAATAATAATCGGGACAAAAATTGCGTCTTTTATACGCTTTTATCGCTCCGTTTGGCCATCGTACGTTGATAGGCTTCTTAATAATGGATATTTCGGTATTTACGAAGTTTAATACACATTCGATCTGTCAGAAGGGTCATATTTACAAGTGGCGATACTTGGGAATGTAGATGGAACAAGACTTGACCAGATGTGAAGTGTAACTGTGGTATAAAAATGATAAAATATAATAAATCAAGCAGTATGAGGCGGGAACTAAGCAAGAAGGTAGTGAAGTGAAAATAGTTAAATGGGAGCTGGAGAAGAAAAACAAGGAATATTTAACAAAACACCAACTAATACCAAGCTACTGGAATAGTTACAGTTTCATATTTGGTATAAAACACATTGTAATATGCAAAAATAATCATAATAATAATAATAATTGGGACACAAATTGAGTCTTTTACACGCTTTTGTCGCTCCGTTTGGTCACCGTACTTTCATAGGCTTCTTAATAATGGATATTTCGGAATTTACATTTGATCTGTCAGGAAGGTCATGTTTACAAGTGGGGATACTTGGGAATGTAGATGGAACAAGACTTGACCAGATGTGAAGTGCAACTGTAGTATAAAAATGAAAAATATATACATACATCAAGCAGAATGAGGCGGGAACTCACCGAGAAGGTAAAGAAGTGTAAATAGTTAAACGGGACCTGGAGAATAAAAACAAGGAATAATTAACAAAACACAACCTAATACCAAGCTACTGGAATAGTTACTGTTTCATATGTGGTGTAAAACACATTGTAATATGAAAATAATAATAATAATAATAATAATAATAATTGCCACAAAAAGTGCGTCTTTTACACGCTTTTTTCGCTCCGTTTGGTCATCGTACTTTGATAGGCTTCTTAATAATGGATAAGTGGGTATTTAGGAAGTTTAAATTACATTCGATCTGTCAGGGAGATCGAATTTACAAGTGGGGATACTTGGGATTGCAGATGGAACACGACTTGACCATATGTGAAGTGTAACGCTGGTATAAAAATGATAAAATATAATAAATCAAGCAAAATGAGGCGGGACCTCAGCGAGAAGGCAAAGAAGTGTAAATAGTTAAAAGGGACCTGGAGAATAAAAACAAGAAATAATTAACAAAACACAACCTAATGCCAAGCTACTGGAATAGATACAGTTTCATATTTGGTGTAAGACACATTGTAATATGCAAAAACAATCAAAATAATAATAATTGGGGGAAAAATGGCGTCTTTTATACGCTTTTATCGCTCCGTTTGGTCATCGTACTTTGATAGGCTTCCTAACAATGGATTTGTCTTCATTTAGAAATTTTAAATTACATTCGATCTGTCAGGGATGTCGAATTTACAAGTGGGGATACTTGGGATTGTAGATGGAACACAACTTGACCAGATGTGAAGTGTAACTGTGGTATAAAAATGATAATATATAATAAATCAAGCAGATTGAGGCGGGAACTCAGCGAGAACTTAATGAAGTGAAAATAGTTAAAAGGGAACTGGAGGAGAAAAACAAGGAATAATTAACAAAACACCACCTAATACCAAGCTACTGGCACAGAAACAGTTTCAAATGTGTTGTAAAAAACATTGTAATATGAAAAAATAATAGTAATAATAATTGGCACAAAAAGTGCATCTTTTACATGCTTTTTCCCTCCGTTTGGTCATCGTACTTTGATAGACTTCTTAATAATGGATAAGTCGGTATTTAGGAAGTTTAAATTACATTCGATCTGTCAGGGAGGTCGAATTTACAAGTGGGGATACTTGGGATTGTAGATGGAACACAACTTGACCAGATGTGAAGTGTAACTGTGGTATAAAAATGATAATATATAATAAATCAAGCAGATTGAGGCGGGAACTCAGCGAGAACTTAATGAAGTGTAAATAGTTAAAAGGGACCTGGAGGAGAGAGACAAGTAGTACTAAACAAACACAACCTAAACCAAGCTACTGGAATAGTAACAGTTTCAGATGTGGTGGAAAACACATTCGAGTATAAATAAAAAAATAATTCGAATAATAATTTGGAAAAAACAGCGTCTTTTATTAGCATTTGTCGCTCCGTTTGGTCATCGTACTTTGATAGGCTTCTAAATAGTGGATGTTTCGGTATTTAGGAAGTTTAAATTACATTCGATCTATCAGGGAGGTCGAATTTAAAAGTGGGATAACTTGCGATTGTAGATGGAACACGACCTGACCAGATGTGAAGTGTAACTGTGGTATAAAAATGATAAAATATTATAAATCAAGCAGAATGAGGCGGGAACTAAGCGAGAAGGTAGTGAAGTGAAAATAGTTAAATGGGAGCTGGAGAAGAAAAACAAGGAATATTTAACAAAACACCACCTAATACCAAGCTACTGGAATAGTTACAGTTTCATATTTGGTGTAAAACACATAGTAATATGCAAAAATAATCATAATAATAATAATTGGGACAAAAAGTGCGTCTTTTACATGCTTTTTCGCTCCGTTTCTTCATCGTACTTTGATAGGCTTCTTAATAATGGATAAGTCGGTATTTAGCAAGTTTAATTTACATTCGATCTGTCACGAAGGTCATATTTACAAGTGGGGATAATTGAGAATGTAGATGGAACAAGACTTGACCAGATGTGAAGTGTAACGGTGGAATAAAAATGAGAAAATATAATAAATCAAGCAGAATGAGGCGGGATTTCAGAAAGAAGGTATTGAAGTGTAAATAGTTGAAAGGGACCTGGAGGAGAAAGATAAGGAGTAATTAACAAAACACAACCTAAAACCAAGCTACTGGAATAGTTACAGTTTCAGATGTGGTGGAAAACACATTCGAATATTACTAAAATATAATTAGAATAATTTGATAGGCTTCCTAATAATGGATAAGTCTGTATTTAGGAAGTTCAAATTACACTCGATCTGTCAGGGAGGTCGAATTTACAAGTGGGACAACTTGCGATTTTTGATGGAACACGACTTGACCAGATGTGAAGTGTAACTGTGGTATAAAAATGATAAAATATAATAAATCAAGCAGAATGAGGCGGGAACTCACCGAGAAGGTAAAGAAGTGTAAATAGTTAAAAGGGACCTGGAGAATAAAAACAAGGAATAATTAACAAAACACAACCTAATGCCAAGCTACTGGAATAGTCACTGTTTCATATGTGGTGTAAAACACATTGTAATATGAAAAAAAAAATAATAATAATAATAATTGCCACAAAAAGTGCGTCTTTTACATGCTTTTTCGCTCCGTTTGGTCAACAGAAAACATGGCGCCTTACTGCAACCGCTGTCAACATAAAAGTCCTTAGTGAGAAAACCAACGGGAGGAACAGAAAGTACGTGAACATTGAAATTAACCCAAGATTGACTGAAAAGTTCCGAAGAGCCTGTGGACCGCGGCCCGGAGCCGCCCCGGGGGGGGGGCGCGGCGCCGCAGGGCTGACATAATAAACAAAACACAACCTAAAACCAAGCTACTGGAATAGTTACAGTTTCAGATGTGGTGTAAAACACATTCGAATATTAATAATAAAAAATTAATAATAATAATAATAATAATAATAATTGGGACAAGAATGGCGTCTTTTATACGCTTTTGTCGCTCCGTTTGGTCATCGTACTTTGATAGGCTTCTTAATAATGGATATTTCGGTATTTACGAAGTTTAATTTACATTCGATCTGTCAGGGAGGTCTTATTTACAAGTGGAATAACTTGCGATTGTAGATGGAAAACGACTTGACCAGATTTGAAATGTAACTGTGGTATAAAAATGAAAAAAATATACATACATCAAGAAGAATGAGGTGGGATTTCAGCAAGAAGGTATTGAAGTGAAAATAGTTAAAAGGGAACTGGAGGAGAAAAACAAGGAATAATTAACAAAACACCACCTAATACCAAGCTACTGGCACAGAAACAGTTTCAAATGTGTTGTAAAAAACATTGTAATATAAAAAAATAATAGTAATAATAATTGGCACAAAAAGTGCATCTTTTACATGCTTTTTCCCTCCGTTTGGTCATCGTACTTTGATAGGCTTCTTAATAATGGATAAGTCGGTATTTAGGAAGTTTAAATTACATTGGATCTGTCAGGGAGATCGAATTTATAAGTGGGGATACTTGGGATGGTAGATGGAACACAACTTGACCAGATGTGAAGTGTAACTGTGGTATAAACATGAGAAAATATAAAAAATCAAGCAGAATGAGGCGGGAACTCAGTCAGAAGGTAAAGAAGTGTAAATAGTTAAAAGCGACCTGGAGTAGAAAGACAAGGAGTAATTAACAAACCACCACCTAATACCAAGCTACTGGAATAGTTACAGTTTCAGATGTGGTGGGAAACACATTCGAATATTAATAAAAAATAATTAGAATAATAATTGGGACACAAATTGAGTCTTTTACACGCTTTTGTCGCTCCGATTGGTCATCGTACTTTGATAGGCTTCTTAATAATGGATATTTCGGAATTTAGGAAGTTTAATTTACATTCGATCTGTCAGGAAGGTCATATTTACAAGTGGGGATACTTGGGAATGTAGATGGAACAAGACTTGACCAGATGTGAAGTGCAACTGTAGTATAAAAATGAAAAAATACAATAAATCAAGCAGAATGAGGCGGGATTTCAGCAAGAAGGTATTGAAGTGTAAATAGTTGAAAGGGACCTGGAGCAGAAAGACAAGGAAGAATTTACAAAACACAACCTAAAACCAAGCTACTGGAATATTTACAGTTTCAGATGTGGTGGAAAACACATTCGAATATTAATAAAAAATAATAATAATTGGGACAAAAATGGCGTCTTTTATATGATTTTGTCGCTCCGTTTGGTCATCGTACGTTGATAGGCTTCTTAATAATGGATATTTCGGTATTTACGAAGTTTAATTTACATTCGATCTGTCAGGAAGGTCATTTTTACAAGTGGGGATACTTGGGAATGTAGATGGAACAAGACTTGACCAGATGTGAAGTGTAACTGTGGAATAAAAATGAGAAAATATAATAAATCAAGCAGAATGAAGCGAGAACTAAGCGAGAAGGTAGTGAAGTGTAAATAGTTAAAAGGGACCTGGAGAAGAGAGACAAGTAGTACTAAACAAACACAACCTAAAACCAAGCTACTGGAATAGTAACAGTTTCAGATGTGGTGGAAAACACATTCGAATATTAATAAAAAAATAATTCGAATAATAATTTTGAAAAAAACAGCGTCTTTTATTAGCATTTGTCGCTCCGTTTGGTCATCCTACTTTGATAGGCTTCTAAATAGTGGATGTTTCGGTATTTAGGAAGTTTAAATTACATTCGATCTATGAGGGAGGTCGAATTTACAAGTGGGATAACTTGCGATTGTAGATGGAACACGACCTGAACAGATGTGAAGTGTAACTGTGGTATAAAAATGATAAAATATAATAAATCAAGCAGTATGAGGCGGGAACTAAGCGAGAAGGTAGTGAAGTGAAAATAGTTAAATGGGAGCTGGAGAAGAAAAACAAGGAATATTTAACAAAACACCACACAATACTAAGCTACTGGAATAGTTACAGTTTCATATTTGGTGTAAAACACATTGTAATATGCAAAAATAATCATAATAATAATAATTGGGGAAAAAAATAGCGTCTTTTGTTAGCTTTTGTCGCTCCGTTTGGTCATCGTACTTTGATAGGCTTCTTAATAATGGATATATCGGTATTTAGGAAGTTTAAATTACATTCGATCAATGAGGGAGGTCGAATTTACAAGTGGGATAACTTGCGATTGTAGATGGAACACGACCTGACCAGATGTGAAGTGTAACTGTGGTATAAAAATGATAAAATATAATAAATCAAGCAGAATGAGGAGGGAGAAGGTATTGAAATGTAAATATTTGAAAGGGACCTGGAGCAGAAAGACAAGGAGGAATTAACAAAACAGAACATAAAACCAAGCTTCTGGTATAGTTAAAGTATCAGATGTGGTGTAAAACACATTGGAATATTAATTTAAAAAAATAATTAGAATAATAATTGGGACAAAAATGACGTCTTTCACACGTTTTTGTCGCTCCGTTTGGTCATCGTACTTTGATAGGCTTCTCAATAATGGATAAGTCGGTATTTAGGAAGTTTAAAATACATTGGATCTGTCAGGGAGATCGAATTTATAAGTGGGGATACTTGGGATGGTAGATGGAACACGACTTGACCAGATGTGAAGTGTAACTGTGGTATAAACATGAGAAAATATAATAAATCAAGCAGAATGAGGCGGGAACTCAGCGAGAAGGTAATGAAGTGTAAATAGTTAAAAGGGACCTGGAGCAGAAAGACAAGGAGTAATTTACAAAAGATAACCTAAAACCAAGCTACTGGAATAGTTACAGTTTCAGATGTGGTGGAAAACACATTCGCATATTAATATAAAATAATTAGAATAATAATTGGGTCACAAATTGAGTCTTTTACACGCTTTTGTCGCTCCGTTTGGTCATCGTACTTTGATAGGCTTCTAAATAATGGATATTTCGGAATTTACATTCGATCTGTCAGGAAGGTCATGTTTACAAGTGGGGATACTTGGGAATGTAGATGGAACAAGACTTGACCAGATGTGAAGTGCAACTGTAGTATAAAAATGAAAAAAATATACATACATCAAGCAGAATGAGGCGGGAACTCACCGAGAAGGTAAAGAAGTGTAAATAGTTAAAAGGGACCTGGAGAAAAAAAGACAAGGAGTAATTAACAAAACACAACCTAATACCAAGCTACTGGAATAGTTACTGTTTCATATGTGGTGTAAAACACATTGTAATATGAAAAAAAAATAATAATAATAATAATTGCCACAAAAAGTGCGTCTTTTACATGCTTTTTCGCTCCGTTTGGTCAACAGAAAACATGGCGCCTTACTGCGACCGCTGTCAACATAAAAGTCCTTAGTGAGAAAACCAACGGGAGGAACAGAAAGTACGTGAACATTGAAATTAACCCAATATTGACTGAAAAGTTCCGAAGAGCCTGTGGACCGCGGCCCGGAGTCGCCCCTGGGGGGGGCGCGGCGCCGAAGGGCTGACATAATAAACAAAACACAACCTAAAACCAAGCTACTGGAATAGTTACAGTTTCAGATGTGGTGGAAAACACATTCGCATATTAATATAAAATAATTAGAATAATAATTGGGACACAAATTGAGTCTTTTACACGCTTTTGTCGCTCCGTTTGGTCATCGTACTTTGATAGGCTTCTTAATAATGGATATTTCGGTATTTAGGAAATTTAATTTACATTCGATCTGTCAGGAGGGTCATATTTAGAAGTGGGGATACTTGGGAATGTAGATGGAACAAGACTTGACCAGATGTGAAGTGCAACTGTAGTATAAAAATGAAAAAGATATACATACATCAAGCAGAATGAGGCGGGATTTCAGCAAGAAGCTATTAAAGTGTAAATACTTGAAAGCGACCTGGAGTAGAAAGACAAGGAGTAATTTACAAAACACAACCTAAAACCAAGCTACTGGAATAGATACAGTTTCAGATGTGGTGGAAAACACATTCGCATATTAATATAAAATAATTAGAATAATAATTGGGACACAAATTGAGTCTTTTACACGCTTTTGTCGCTCCGTTATGTCATCGTACTTTGATAGGCTTCTTAATAATGGATATTTCGGTATTTAGGAAATTTAATTTACATTCGATCTGTCAGGAGGGTCATATTTAGAAGTGGGGATACTTGGGAATGTAGATGGAACAAGACTTGACCAGATGTGAAGTGCAACTGTAGTATAAAAATGAAAAAGATATACATACATCAAGCAGAATGAGGCGGGATTTCAGCAAGAAGCTATTAAAGTGTAAATACTTGAAAGCGACCTGGAGTAGAAAGACAAGGAGTAATTTACAAAACACAACCTAAAACCAAGCTACTGGAATAGATACAGTTTCAGATGTGGTGGAAAACACATTCGCATATTAATATAAAATAATTAGAATAATAATTGGGACACAAATTGAGTCTTTTACACGCTTTTGTCGCTCCGTTTGGTCATCGTACGTTGATAGGGTTCTTAATAATGGATATTTCGGTATTTACGAAGTTAAATTTACATTCGATCTGTCAGGAGGGTCATATTTACAAGTGGGGATACTTGGGAATGTAGATGGAACAAGACTTGACCAGATGTGAAGTGCAACTGTAGTATAAAAATGAAAAAAATATACATACATCAAGCAGAATGAGGCGGGAACTCACCGAGAAGGTAAAGAAGTGTAAATAGTTAAAAGGGACCTGGAGAATAAAAACAAGGAATAATTAACAAAACACAACCTAATGCCAAGCTACTGGAATAGATACAGTTTCATATTTGGTGTAAGACACATTGTAATATGCAAAAATAATCAAAATAATAATAATTGGGGGAAAAATGGCGTCTTTTATACGCTTTTGTCGCTCCGGTTGGTCATCGTACTTTGATAGGCTTCCTAATAATGGATTTGTCTTCATTTAGAAATTTTAAATTACATTCGACCTTTCAGGAAGGTCGAATTTACAAGTGGGGATACTTGGGATTGTAGATGGAACACAACTTGACCAGATGTGAAGTGTAACTGTGGTATAAAAATGATAATATATAATAAATCAAGCAGATTGAGGCGGGAACTCAGCGAGAACTTAATGAAGTGTAAATAGTTAAAAGGGACCTGGAGGAGTGAGACAAGTAGTACTAAACAAACACAACCTAAACCAAGCTACTGGAATAGTTACAGTTTCAGATGTGGTGGAAAACACATTCGAGTATTAATTAAAAAATAATTCGAATAATAATTTGGAAAAAACAGCGTCTTTTATTAGCATTTGTCGCTCCGTTTAGTCATCGTACTTTGATAGGCTTCTTAATAATGGATTTGTCTTATTTAGGAAATTTAAATTACATTCGATCTGTCAGGGAGGTCGAATTTACAAGTGGGGATACTTGGGATAGTAGATGGAACACAACTTGACCAGATGTGAAGTGTAACTGTGGTAGAAAAATGAAAAAAAATATATACATACATCAAGCAGAATGAGGCGGGATTTCAGAAAGAAGGTATTGAAGTGTAAATAGTTGAAAGGGACCTGGAGGAGAAAGACAAGGAGTAATTAACAAAACACAACCTAAAACAAGCTACTGGAATAGTTACAGTTTCAGATGTGGTGTAAAGCACATTCGAATATTAATAAAAAATAATTATAATAATAATTGGGACAAAAATGTCGTCTTTTCTTCGCTTTTTTCGCTCCGTTTTTTCATCGTACTTTGATAAGCTTCCTAATAATGAATTTGTCGTTATTCAGGATGTTTAAATTACATTCGATCTGTCAGGGAGATCGAATTTACAAGTGGGGATACTTGGGATAGTAGATGGAACACAACTTGACCAGATGTGAAGTGTAACTGTGGTAGAAAAATGAAAAAAAATATATACATACATCAAGCAGAATGAGGCGGGATTTCAGAAAGAAGGTATTGAAGTGTAAATAGTTGAAAGGGACCTGGAGGAGAAAGACAAGGAGTAATTAACAAAACACAACCTAAAACAAGCTACTGGAATAGTTACAGTTTCAGATGTGGTGTAAAGCACATTCGAATATTAATAAAAAATAATTATAATAATAATTGGGACAAAAATGTCGTCTTTTCTTCGCTTTTTTCGCTCCGTTTTTTCATCGTACTTTGATAAGCTTCCTAATAATGAATTTGTCGTTATTCAGGATGTTTAAATTACATTCGATCTGTGGGTGAGGTCGAATTTACAAGTGGGGATACTTGGGAATGTACATGGAACTCAACTTGACCAGATGTGAAGTGTAACTGTGGTATAAAAATAATAAATTAAAATCAAGCAGAATGAGGCGGGAACTCAGCGAGAAGGAAATGAAGTGTAAATAGGTAAAAGGGACCTGGAGAAGAAAGATACGGAGTAATTAACAAAACACAACCTAAAACCAAGCTACTGGAATAGTTACAGTTTCAGATGTGGTGGAAAACACATTCGAATATTACTAAAATATAATTAGAATAATTTGATAGGCTTCCTAATAATGGATAAGTCGGTATTTAGGAAGTTCAAATTACACTCGATCTGTCAGGGAGGTCGAATTTACAAGTGGGACAACTTGCGATTTTAGATGGAACACGACTTGACCAGATGTGAAGTGTAACTGTGGTATAAAAATGATAAAATATAATAAATCAAGCAGAATGAGGCGGGAACTCACCGAGAAGGTAAAGAAGTGTAAATAGTTAAAAGGGACCTGTAGAATTAAAACAAGGAATAATTCACAAAACACAACCCAATATCAAGCTACTGGAATAGTTACTGTTTCATATGTTGTGTAAAACACATTGTAATATGAAAAAAAATAATAATAATAATAATAATAGCCACAAAAAGTGCGTCTTTTACATGCTTTTGTCGCTCCGTTTGGTCATCGGACTTTAATAGGCTTCCTAATAATGGATTTGTCTTCATTTAGAAAGTTTAAATTACATTCGATCTGTCAGGGAGGTCGAACTTACAAGTGGGGATACTTGGGATTGTAGATGGAACACAACTTGACCAGATATGAAGTGTAACTGTGGTATAAACATGAGAAAATATAATAAATCAAGCAGAATGAGGCGGGACCTCAGCGAGAAGGAAGTGAAGTGTAAATAGTTAAATGCGACCATGAGTAGAAAGACAAGGAGTAATTAACAAACCACCACCTAATACCAAGCTACTGGAATAGTTACAGTTTCAGATGTGGTGGAAAACACATTCGAATATTAATAAAAAATAATTATAATAATAATAATAATAATAATTGGGACAAGAATGGCGTCTTTTATACGCTTTTGTCGCTCCGTTTGGTCATCGTCCTTTGATAGGCTTCTTAATAATGGATATGTCGGTATTTACGAAGTTTAATTTACATTCGATCTGTCAGGAGGGTCGTATTTACAAGTGGGGATACTTGGGAATGCAGATGGAACACGACTTGACCAGATGTGAAGTGTAACTGTGGTATAAACATGAGAAAATATAATAAATCAAGCAGAATGAGGCGGGACCTCAGCGAGAAGGTAAAGAAGTGTAAATAGTTAAAAGGGAACTAGAGTAGAAAGACAAGGAGTAATTAACAAACCACCACCCAATACCAAGCTACTGGAATAGTTACAGTTTCATATTTGGTGTAAAACACATTGTAATATGCAAAAGTAATCATAATCATAAAAATTGGGACAAAAATGGCGTCTTTTATACGCTTTTGTCGCTCCGATTGGTCATCGTACTTTGATAGGCTTCTTAATAATGGATATTTCGGTATTTACGAAGTTTAATTTCCATTCGATCTGTCAGAAAGGTCATATTTACAGGTGGGGATACTTGGGAATGTAGATGGAACAAGACTTGACCAGATGTGAAGTGTAACTGTGGAATAAAAATGAGAAAATATAATAAATCAAGCAGAATGAAGCGAGAACTAAGCGAGAAGGTAGTGAAGTGTAAATAGTTAAAAGGGACCTGGAGAAGAGAGACAAGTAGTACTAAACAAACACAACCTAAAACCAAGCTACTGGAATAGTAACAGTTTCAGATGTGGTGGAAAACACATTCGAATATTAATAAAAAAAATAATTCGAATAATAATTTGGAAAAAAACAGCGTCTTTTATTAGCATTTGTCGCTCCGTTTGGTCATCGTACTTTGATAGGCTTCTAAATAGTGGATGTTTCGGTATTTAGGAAGTTTAAATTACATTCGATCTATGAGGGAGGTCGAATTTACAAGTGGGATAACTTGCGATTGTAGATGGAACACGACCTGACCAGATGTGAAGTGTAACTGTGGTATAAAAATGATAAAATATAATAAATCAAGCAGTATGAGGCGGGAACTAAGTGAGAAGGTAGTGAAGTGAAAATAGTTAAATGGGAGCTGGAGAAGAAAAACAAGGAATATTTAACAAAACACCACCTAATACCAAGCTACTGGAATAGTTACAGTGTTATATTTGGTGTAAAACACATTGTAATATGCAAAAATAATCATAATAATAATAATAATTGGGACAAAAAGTGCGTCTTTTATACGCTTTTGTCGCTCCGTTTAGTCATCGTACATTGATAAGCTTGTTAATAATGGATATTTCGGTATTAACAAAGTTTAATTTACATTCGATCTGTCAGGAGGGTCATATTTAGAAGTGGGGATACTTGGGGATGTAGATGTAACACGACTTGACCAGTTGTGAAGTGTAACTGTGGTATAAAAATGAAAAAAATATACATACATCAAGCAGAATGAGGTGGGATTTCAGCAAGAAGGTATTGAAGTGAAAATAGTTAAAAGGGAACTGGAGGAGAAAAACAAGGAATAATTAACAAAACTCCACCTAATACCAAGCTACTGGCACAGAAACAGTTTCATATGTGTTGTAAAAAACATTGTAATATGAAAAAATAATAGTAATAATAATTGGCACAAAAAGTGCATCTTTTACATGCTTTTTCGCTCCGTTTGGTCATCGTACTTTGATAGGCTTGTTAATAATGGATATTTCGGTATTTAGGAAGTTCAAATTACATTCGATCTGTCAGGGAGATCGAATTTATAAGTGGGGATACTTGGGATGGTAGATGGAACACAACTTGACCAGATGTGAAGTGTAACTGTGGTATAAACATGAGAAAATATAATAAATTAAGCAAAATGAGGCGGGACCTCAACGAGAAGGCAATGAAGTGTCAATAGTTAAAAGTGACCTGGAGAACACATTCGAATATTAAAAAAAATAATAATAATAATAATTGGGACAAAAATGACGTCTTTTAGACGCTTTTGTCGCTCCGTTTGGTCACCGTACTTTCATAGGCTTCTTAATAATGGATATTTCGGAATTTACATTTGATCTGTCAGGAAGGTCATGTTTACAAGTGGGGATACTTGGGAATGTAGATGGAACACGACTTAACCAGTTGTGAAGTGTAACTGTGGTATAAACATGATAAAATATAAAAAATCAAGCAGAATGAGGCGGGAACTCAGTGAGAAGCTATTAAAGTGTAAATACTTGAAAGCGACCTGGAGTAGAAAGACAAATAATAATTAACAAAACACAACCTAATACCAAGCTACTGGCATAGTTACAGTTTCAGATGTGGTGGAAAACACATTAGAATATTAATAAAAAAATAATTATAATAATAATTGGGATAAAAAATGGCGTCTTTTAGACGCTTTTATCGCTCGGATTGGTCATCGTACTTTGATAGGCTTCTTAATAATGGATATTTCGGTATTTAGGAAATTTAATTTACATTAGATCTGTCAGTAGGGTCATATTTATAAGTGGAGATACTTGGGAATGTAGATGGAACACAACTTGACCAGATGTGAAGTGTAACTGTGGTATAAACATGAGAAAATATAATAAATTAAGCAAAATGAGGCGGGACCTCAACGAGAAGGCAATGAAGTGTCAATAGTTAAAAGTGACCTGGAGAACACATTCGAATATTAAAAAAAATAATAATAATAATAATTGGGACAAAAATGACGTCTTTTAGACGCTTTTGTCGCTCCGTTTGGTCACCGTACTTTCATAGGCTTCTTAATAATGGATATTTCGGAATTTACATTTGATCTGTCAGGAAGGTCATGTTTACAAGTGGGGATACTTGGGAATGTAGATGGAACACGACTTAACCAGTTGTGAAGTGTAACTGTGGTATAAACATGATAAAATATAAAAAATCAAGCAGAATGAGGCGGGAACTCAGTGAGAAGCTATTAAAGTGTAAATACTTGAAAGCGACCTGGAGTAGAAAGACAAATAATAATTAACAAAACACAACCTAATACCAAGCTACTGGCATAGTTACAGTTTCAGATGTGGTGGAAAACACATTAGAATATTAATAAAAAAATAATTATAATAATAATTGGGATAAAAAATGGCGTCTTTTAGACGCTTTTATCGCTCGGATTGGTCATCGTACTTTGATAGGCTTCTTAATAATGGATATTTCGGTATTTAGGAAATTTAATTTACATTAGATCTGTCAGTAGGGTCATATTTATAAGTGGAGATACTTGGGAATGTAGATGGAACACAACTTGACCAGATGTGAAGTGTAACTGTGGTATAAACATGAGAAAATATAATAAATTAAGCAGAATGAGGCGGGACCTCAACGAGAAGGCAATGAAGTGTCAATAGTTAAAAGTGACCTGGAGAACACATTCGAATATTAAAAAAATAATAATAATAATAATTGGGGCAAAAATGACGTCTTTTAGACGCTTTTGTCGCTCCGTTTGGTCACCGTACTTTCATAGGCTTCTTAATAATGGATATTTCGGAATTTACATTTGATCTGTCAGGAAGGTCATGTTTACAAGTGGGGATACTTGGGAATGTAGATGGAACAAGACTTGACCAGATGTAAAGTGCAACTGTAGTATAAAAATGAAAAAAATATAATAAATCAAGCAGAATGAGGCGGGAACTCACCGAGAAGGTAAAGAAGTGTAAATAGTTAAAAGGGACCTGGACAATAAAAACAAGGAATAATTAACAAAACACAACCTAAACCCAAGCTACTGGAATAGTTACTGTTTCATATGTGGTGTAAAACACATTGTAATATGAAAAAAAAAAAATAATAATAATAATTGCCACAAAAAGTGCGTCTTTTACATGCTTTTTCGCTCCGTTTGGTCAACAGAAAACATGGCGCCTTACTGCGACCGCTGTCAACATAAAAGTCCTTAGTGAGAAAACCAACGGGAGGAACAGAAAGTACGTGAACATTGAAATTAACCCAACATTGACTGAAAAGTTCCGAAGAGCCATTGGAACGCGGCACGGAGCCGCCCCTGGGGGGGGGGGTGCGGCGCCGCAGGGCTGACATAATAAACAAAACACAACCTAAAACCAAGCTACTGGAATAGTTACAGTTTCAGATGTGGTGGAAAACACATTCGAATATTAATATAAAATAATTAGAATAATAATTGGGACACAAATTGAGTCTTTTACACGCTTTTGTCGCTCCGTTTGGTCATCGTACTTTGATAGGCTTCTTAATAATGGATATTTCGGTATTTAGGAAATTTAATTTACATTCGATCTGTCAGGAGGGTCATATTTAGAAGTGGGGATACTTGGGAATGTAGATGGAACACGACTTGACCAGATGTGAAGTGTAACTGTGGTATAAAAATGATAAAATATACATACATCAAGCAGAATGACCATTACAAACTGCATTCGATCAGCGAGTGAGGTCGTATGTACTAGTGGGAAACTCGAAATCTTTGATGTAATGTATATTTGTGGTATAAAAATTATATATATATATATATATATATATATATATATATATATATATATATATATATATATATTATATATATATATATATATATATATATATATATATATATATATATATATATATATACACACACATATATCATGCAGATATATATCAGGCATCAAAGAATAACATATTAAAGAGTTAGCTGGAGGAGGTGGTCAAGATGTAAATAAATAACACCTAAAATTGAGCTATTGCAGTTGGTTCATTTCAACCTGTGTTCAAAAACACATTTTAATAATAATAAAAATAATCATAATAATAACTGAAGACAATCTCACCTTTTACACGCTGTTTCCGCTCCGTTGGGTCATGGGACATGGCTAGGATGTTTTAAAAGGGGATCGAATATGTCGTTTAAATCAATTGTAAATAATATTCGATCAACCAATAAGGTCCTAGTAACAAGTGGGAAACCCTGGATTAAAGGTGAAACACGACTTTACCAGATGTAATGTGTAATTGTGATATAAAAATGAGAAAATATGCATATATGAAGCAGAATGGTGCGGGAACTCAGCGAGAATGAATAAAAGAATAATCAGGAAGCTGGAGGAGAAGTGTCATGCTGGCTAGGCTAGACAATGACGGGTGAACACTCACAGGGACGCTGCGATGCAAGATTTATTCAAACAAAACAGGGGAAAACACAAGAGTGCAGCAATAACGCATGGGGTACTGACTAAGCAGAACAAACGTGACAACGCAACATGGGCAAACTTGAAAGCCACCCGAGGCTGGTTGGTAGCTGGCGAGATAGGGAAGATAATGCTAGACCCAAACGTCACCGGCAGGACCAGTGAAACTAAAACGAGACACCGCGCTCGTCAGGCGCAACTAAACTTACTTGACTCGAACACTAGGGAATCGGTCGCCGAATCCTCCAGGCAACCAACCTGTCAACCAAGAAGCGAACTCCTCCTGAAGGTGAATCGGCTCTTACAGAGCGTACACTAGAGAACACCATAAACAGACCTAGAATCTCTGGAACAGCGAAGCCAACATACAGCTTGGCGTAGCAAGTACAATTCTCGGCAACGAGAATGTCCGTGTTAGCTCCCTTTAGAACCCAGCTCTCAAGTGACCTAACTCAAAACACGAAATGAACGTAAATGACACACTTGAACAAACATGGCGTTGTACATAAATGGCTGTGAACATAAAAGTCCTTGAACTTGAAGCCTGTGGAGCGCGGTTCGGGACCGCCCCCGGGGCGGGCACGGCGACGCGGACCTGACAAGAAGGACAAGATGTAAATAGAAAAAAACAGCTAAAATCGAACTGTTGGAGTACTAACAGTTTCACCTGTGGTCGAAAACAATTTCTAATAATAATAATAATAATAATAATAATAAAAATAATCATAATATTAACTGGCAACAATCACACCTTTCATACACTTTTCCGCTCAATCGGGTTGCTTGGCAGTTCAATGAAGGGAAATGTACCTTTGTAAGAATTGTTAAATTACACTCCATCAGTCAGTGATGTCGTATTTACACGGGGATAACATCTATAAATTATAGATGAATCAAGGGTTTAGCAGGTGTGTCTTTCCGTCGTTCCGCAGAGCTCCTCTCGTTAAGGTTCGAACGTAATACAAATTGTCAAGTCAAGTCAAGTCAAATTTATTTGTATAGCGCTTTTTACAACTGTTGTCGTCACAGCTTTACATAATTAGTACTTAATAAAGAACAGAGACAGAGAAGAAAGAAGGAATAACATGAAGCGTCAAAGACCCCCGTGAGCAAGCCAACGGCGACAGTGGCAAGGAAAAACTCCCTCAGAGCTGGAGGAAGAAACCTTGGGAGGAACCAAGACTCACAAGGGGGACCCATCCTCCTCTGGCCAGACTGTTTTAAACATTAATGATAAAAATGACCAAAGCAGATAAAACAGAAAGTTAATAGTGGTGATATTAATAGTGTCAGACAGGCACGAGTCCATCTAGGTTTCAGCACGGCCACCAAACAGGCAGCAGCGGCTGGCGGGTGAGCCATGGGTGGTGGCGGGTTGAGGGTGGACCCGCTGGCCGGACTGATAGGTGGCAGCTGGTTAAATGCAGGTAGAGGGGACCTCAGCGGGCAATCTTCCTGCAGATCGGGCTGGGTGGCCATTTACTCGGGGAAGGTAAAGAGAGAGAAGTTAGTTCTAAGAGGAATTTTATGTAGTGCAGAGAATGTTGAGAATCAGCATCTGGGTATGTCTGATGACTCCGGCAGGTCTGATTATCACAGCATAATTAAAAGTAGAGAGCCAGAAGGTAACACGGACACGGGTGTACCCTGAGAACACCAGCATCTATCTGCTCCACCGTCAACAAACCTGAGTGATCGCGTGTAAGCAGCGAGACGACAGCTCCAGCATCTCAGTGTACTACGATTCCCTGGGTCCGCGAACCCCTGGACCTGCAGCCCTTATCTAAGAAACATTAATTACCAAAAGCTAAACTAAACATATAAGTTTTCAGCTTAGATTTAAAGATTGAGACTGTGTCTGAGTCCCGAACATTATCTGGAAGGTTATTCCAGAGCTGGGGGGCTTTATAGGAAAAGGCTCTTCCCCCTGCTGAGGTTTTCTGAATTTTGGGAACGCGTAAGAGGCCAGCACCCTGAGATCTAAGTAGTCTTGATGGTTCGTAATATACTATAAGATCCTGCAGGTACTCAGGAGCGAGGCCATGTAGGGCTTTATACGTTAATAAAAGAATTTTGTATTCAATACGGAATTTAACTGGGAGCCAATGAAGTGCTGATAGAACTGGACTGATATGGTCACATTTTCTAGTTTTAGTAAGGACCCTGGCTGCAGCATTTTGCTTATATCTTGCCATATCTTACTTCTGCGTAGTTTGAAGATAAATCATTTATCTTTACAAATTGGAAGCGTCCAGTTAGATATGATTGGAACCATGATAGGGCTGTCCCTGTGATTCCAACCATTTTCTCTAATCTTTCTAGTAATATAGAATGATCTATTGTATCAAAGGCTGCACAAAGGTCTAGTAGGACTAATAAAGATACGTAGCCTTGATCAGAGGCAAGAAGGAGATCATTCGTAATCTTCACTAGGGCTGTCTCTGTGCTGTGATTGAGTCTAAATCCAGACTGGAATTTCTCATACATGTCATTTTTACTCAGGTATAAGCAGAGTTGTTGGGCCACAGCTTTTTCTAATATCTTAGATACGAAGGTTAAGTTTGAGATGGGTCTATAATTAGATAATACGCTAGCATCAAGATTTGGTTTCTTGATTAAAGGTTTTATAACTGCTATTTTAAGGGTTTGGGGTACATGCCCAAGGCTAAGGGATGAATTTACAATTGTTAAAAGAGGTCCGATTATAATTGGGAGAATTTCTTTTAGCAATTTAGAGGGAATCGGGTCGAGTGTACATGTTGTACAATTAGCTGAGGATATAATTTTTCCTAGTTCAGGCTGTGGAAGTGGGTAGAAGGCTTCCAGCCTTTGTTCTACAACCAAGTTATGTTCTAAAGCAACTACATCAGGTGACGGCCATGTTTGATTTAATAAGCAGGGTTGGATTTGTTGTCTAATATTTTCTATTTTATTATTAAAATAGTCCATAAAAACATGACTGGTTAAAGATGTTGGGATCTGGGGTTAAGTATCTGCCTGGCTTTTAGTAAGTTTAGAGATCTCATTAAAAAGAATTCTGGGATTGTTTTTGTTTTTCTCGATCAGCGAGGCCAGATACACTGAGAGAGCTTTAATGAGTGCCTTTCTATATTGACTAAGGCTGTCCTTCCACGCAGAGTGGAACACCTCTAGTTTGGTCGTCCGCCATTTACGCTCTAGTTTCCGCACTGTTTGTTTTAAGGTACGAGTTTGATCACTGTACCACGGTGCGAGCCTTTTTTGACTCATCATTTTATTTTTGAACAGTGCTACTTTGTCTAAGGTTGATCGAAGGGTATTCTCTAGATCGTTTGCTAATTTAACTAGCTCCGTTTGGTCTGACGGAGTGTAAGCTAAGGTCGAAAGGGGTGGGAGATTTTTAGTAAACTGTACAGCTGTCATTGGTGTTATTGTGCGTGTGTTAGATGTAGCTCAAAGGAGATTAGATAATGGTCTGAAATTACTGAGCTTTGAGGTAGAATATTTAGCTGATCAATGCTAACACCCAGGGTCAGGACTAAATCTAGGGTATGATTACAGTAATGTGTGGGTCCAGTTATGTTTTGTATAATGCCAACAGAATCTAAAGTTGATACAAACGCCTTTGTTAATGGATCGTCTGCTTTTTCAAAGTGAATATTAAAATCTCCTACTATTAACTTTGTTGCTGCACACTGCCAAGTCTGCAGAAAAATTACTGAATTCTTTTAAAAATTCAGAGTAGGGCCCTGGAGGCCTATACATATTAATCAGTGAGAAAACATTTTTATTTGTGGCCGGATTTGATATATTAATGTAGATAAGCTCAAAAGAAGTGAAGGTGTTACAGTGTTTTTGAATAATCTCTAGTGTATTCTGATAGATTATACATACTCCACCTCCTCTGCCTGATAATCTAGGGCTATGTACATATTTATAGCCTGCGGGGGTGGCTTCTTTTAGAGCTATATATTGATCAGGTCTAATCCAGGTTTCGGTTAGGCAGAAAACATCTAGAAGCTAGTGCTAGCTCTCCCTGAGGCAACGGGGGGCAACTCTTGCTCTCTATCCTTCAGTAACCCCATGATGCACACCTCTAACGGCTCCACCTTTTCCACCAGAGAGCTAACTAACACACATTTAGTGCAAACACTATCATTATCACTAGCGGTGGGAAAAGGGTCTAGACTAAACATGCCACACTTCTCACACTCAAAAAGTCCAGCAACAGCCATAATAAAATACAAACTTACCGCTTTCAGCTGATTTAGGCACCGAAATAAGGTTGTTGTGGGGTACTCCGCTTTTAAATAAACCTGTGGACTGTAAACACAATCTAAAAGCAGTTACGAGGAAAAGCGCTAGAAAGTGATAGAAAGGCCCCACCCAGACTTATAACTCTCTGTATGTTACACTACAGATAAGACATTTACAACTGGGGTTCACAATGATGGTGACCATTGGTCAGTTCCTGATTGGATAACGTGGAAATATGCTGATTAACTGAGTTACCATCAACGTGAAATCTGGAGCATCAAGCTAAGATGGACGGGAGAAGCAGTGACCTCTGTTTGAGGGTAGATTCAGGAGGGTTTACTCTCTGTAATCAAAAAACTGCAGTAGGTGTGATAAACTCTTCCCACACTGCACCCATGTGCTAGTACAGGCTGACCCACATCTGCAGCTGTTCTTTTCTCTCTATGAGGTTCTAGGTAGTTCAGTGCTGGTTTTCAGGTTCAGGGTAAGTGCCGTTGACTCTAAGCTGATTACAGACAGCTTTTCAGAATATTCTCTGATCAGTTTAACTGGAGAACTTTACTTCCTGTGTTTACTGACTTTCACACTGACGGTCAGCATTGGTCAGGTCGTCTAGGTGAAATGGTCATTTTCTGAGGAAGCCTGAAGTCTGGATCTCTCGAAATCTGAGTTTTTCCTCATGTTAGTCAAACAGGCTCTGCTATAAAAAAATAAAATAAAAATAAAAATAAAAAAAAAACTCCACTGGCAGGTACTTCAGTACTAGTCTTCACCTTCATGGTAACTTTTGATCATATCCCAGCTTACCTGATCTGTAAGGACCTATAAAGCATGAGGAGCATTCAACATCCAGCCTTCATTCATCCTACAGTAAAACAGCCATCTGCACCACAGCGCCACCCCCAGGCTGTGATTGGTTTAGTGCGTGGTCTTCTGATCTACAGTAGATGCTCCAGTGCTACTCTGACTGTTAGATCCCAAATGCTGCCATAATAGATCCTATTTAACCCATTTAAGACAAATGTTTGTGCAGATATTTGCATATATTATAATCTATATATAAATATATTTGCATACTCAAACAAATGTAGCAAATTTAAATGAATGTAACCTGTATGTCTTACCAGCGTGTGCACAAATCCAGAGTCACACAGTTTAATCACGTTACAACAAATTACATTTATATACACTGTGTTGACAAAAGTATGTGGACACCTGCTCATGCAACGTCCAAAATCGAGAGCGGTAGCCAGGAGTTTGTCCTCATTTACTGCTGTAAAATGAATTTTGAAAAAGTTGATTGCATTCAACCTTTAGTGGGAGTATCAATGAGGTCAAATCCTGTGTTTCTCCACTCTATACTCCAGACCGTTCAATACTCACACCATCTCATCACCATGCTTACTAGCTGTACTACATCAGTAATTGGCCAATCAGCCAACCAGGTAAGTTGTTGGAGGGAGAGTGTCTGTAAAGGACAGGAAGAAGAAGGCCTCCACAGTCAGGTAGGCTACTCCAACTTTATAAACGATGGAAAGTGTAAAGATTAGAACAAGGACAGGATCTTCAGCACGTCCAGAGACTCTCCCAGCTTCACCTCTAAACCTATGGAGGAGAAACTGTTCACGGTTTAAATGTTAGTGTGGAGAACAGGAGCAGAACAGCACTGGAGCTGCTAGCATACATGCTAACAGTGTTTGCATTAGCTTACCGGCTAGCTGGCTAGGACAGATCAACTCCGTAAATTGAACCTTTTATAGATTCTCAGTAAAAGGTTCAGGTCCATCAGGACATCCAGCTCTGACTCCTGTGGGTTCGTAGCTCAAGACAGATCCTTTTTAAAGTCTGTAGTGTTGGTGTTGTAGATACAGAGAACTGTCTGTGTTCCACCTGAGGCACCCGTGGAAGCTCAGCAGCATCTGTCCTACCTCACCTGCTGCTTCTGACGTCTCCAACACCACACGCCATTGATTGTAAGCAGCGCCCCCTGGTAGAAGAGGACTAGGATAAGATTGGACTCTCTGGAGCAGAAAAACATGAACTTACTGGCACCATGCCCAATGTCCAGCATGAGTCACCTGGATATAGCCCCCCACCATTGAGCTGTGGAGCAGTGTAACTGTCTTCTCTAGAACTTTTGGGATGAGGTGGAGTGGTGCTCATCCAACATACTGACTTCACTAATGTTCGTCATTGAAGGTGTTGGATAGTAATTTGGCATCCTACAGCACGCCAATCTTTATGTGTTCTGTTCATAATGCTGCTTTTCAAGCAAAATTCTTCTCTTCCTCCAGTTACTGCAAGACCCTCAAACTGAGCATATTACACTACAGTACATCTGCTGTTCCACTGGATGTTCTAAGACAAAGTGTAAACAAAGATGGCCACCCCACTTTTTAATTGAAAAGAAGGTTAGCTGAGCAGACCCCAGTAAGTTTGACAATAAGTGACAGTAAGTGAACAGCATTGTCTCAGTTGTCAGTAATAAAGTGGGAATTGTGTCTAGAACTGCTGAAATGTTCTAGATAGATTCTAATAAAATATATCCCAGCCCAAAGATTGTGAGGAAATTTTGAGAGCTTCATTCTTTTCAGCAGCTTTCATGATTCTAACACCGTTCCAGGAACCTGGTTGTCAGCTGGATCTCATCCGCACCCAAGATTCCAGTCTAGAGGATCAGGCTGAGGACTCATTTATCTGAGCTTTTTATATTAGTATATTTAATGAGCAAACAACCAATTGCAATTAATATGAGTCTTTAAAAGGCATGTGATGTGACCGGTGTTCTCCATCGCGGTGGAGACAAGAAAAAGTGCAAAATCTGAGATTGTTCCACCATGATTGAGAAGACTGGAGCCGTAGACTAAGTCTCAGCATTGGAATGAAAAAAGGTGCTTAAAACTGAGTTTTTTTTCCTTCCACCTATAGCGTCTCTGGCTCTAGAAGCATTTTATTCTCCATTTGGCCTGGGGCACTCTCCGATCCACCGAGGACCAAGGAGCCCTTACCCAAAGTGGGCTAAGAACAAGATTGCATTGATTGGGCCAACCCAACTGCTCCGCTTTTCTGAGTGGAAGACGAAGGCAGGCCAACCCCATTCTTGAGTGGGACTTGAACACACTGACACTAAGTGGAGGTTAAGACAAACTGGGCCAACTCAAATGTATATTGTTCATAAGACTCCGAACGGTTACTATTTTAAATCAGGGTTTCACACTGATGGTTACTTTTGCTCTTTTTAACCTGATTGGGTGAGGTGGAAATATGATGGAATTTTTTTAAACATGGATATCTTCTATAAAACAAGAGCTATGGTGTTTATTAAGGAGCACTTAAGAGCTAATAAGCTTACTTGAGAGAAAAATAAGAACATGAACCTCTTCAAACTAGATTATGTTAAGGATATAAGCGTAAGACTAGTTTACACAGTGATGGTAACTAAGATAAACAATCTGATGTCTGGAAGAAAAACAAACAAAAAAAACATAATAATGATCTCCAATGGAGATTGGAGTGTGAAGTGTGGCAATCCTGACTGCTTCCTCCCCATTTCATTTAGTCCTGTATGTGGAAAAAAGTTTACTAAAGTGGCCAGTAGGGGGAAGCACAAGGCTGTGTTTTTAAAAAAAGTGGCCCATGAGGGAAATCATTAGGAAGGGGTTGAGAAAGGGGTGTGTCAAAACTTTTCAACATATAGTGCAAATTTATCTTCAGCATGATTTCAGCAGTGTACGCTTTAATGTTTCCTGACTGCAAGCAATGTCCTTATTTATGATTCATTAATTAAAAGTTTTAACCGAACCATGAAAACTAAAGCTCTTCTACCTGCAGTGTTTCTCCACTCTGGATTCCAAACTCATTCAACACCAACACCTTCCAAACCTCATGCTAACCAGCAATCATGGAAGTCCTGCTTTAGTCTTTAGACTTTAAACTCAGCGTTGTGTCTTGCAGCGAAAGGTGTTTAATTAGTGATGAACTTTTCTGACATGACACGCCTATTAATAGTGAGCCAATTCTTAGTTAATAGTTAATTCTTTTCTGCAGATTGTGTTCCTTCCTATTCGCTGATGCTGGAACATCAACATAACTCAGAGAATGACTTCAGCTCATTCATCTGCTGACTGACAGTAAGTGAACAGCAGCATCTCAGTAATCAAGTTGGTATTGTGTCTAGAACTAAAGAAAAGTCCTAGATAAATATATCCCAGCACAAAATCCATAAGGAGAGTGTCTGATGATCAACATCTTCATTTTTTCAAGCAGCTTTGATGATTCTAATACTGCAGTTTTTTTTTTCTGGTAACCTGGTTGTCAGCTGGACATGGGCTCTGAGATCTTCATCTGCTCCAAACAGTCCAGTCTAGAAGATCAGCCCGAAGGATCCTTTATCTGAGTTTCTGTCAGCCCACAGTGCTTTTGTGATTACTTCCCACAATGCAAAGCATTCACTACTTTATCCACATTCTCCCACCTTTTTGGAATATATTTTCCTGTTTAATGAGCAAGCAGCCAATCGGACATAGCAATTATGATGAGTCTTTAAAAGGTGCGTGATGTAAATGGTGTTCTCAATAGAGAAGACTGGAGCAGCAAACCAAGTCTTAGCATCAGAACATAAAACCTGCTTAAAACTTTTGGAAAAAGGAGATTTTTTTTCTTTTATCTAAAGATCTGATAGAGCGGGGTTTGTGTTTGTCGCCCTTTCAGCCAGAGACCATGTAGTGCCCCTGACTCTAGGAGCATCTCATTCTTTCTCTCTGACCCACACAGGACCAGGAAAACCCTGCCCAAAATGGACAGAGAATGAGCTTGGAGTTTTTTTTTTCTGGATCAGCCTAATTGCACCTCCCCTATGTGTGGGAGAAGAAAGAAAGCCTGAAAGATTGGGTGTGGTGGAAATATGCTAATTATCTGTCTTACCATCAACGTAAAGTCAGGTTAAGATTGAGGGGAAGGCGGTCAGCTCTGTTTGTCACTAAAGGGACAGGTAGGCATCCTGTTCTACTCTGATAATTATCTCATTGTTTCATGTGTTTTAATCACAGCTAGCAATAACTAAAATGTGGGTCAGTTCTGTGTGTAAAGCCCAACCCACATCACACACCCAGAAACACATTCACAGGTTTGCTGCTTTCTGAAGTTATAAGTAGCTCAGTGCTTATCTTTCAGTTCATGGTAGATGCTTCTAATTCCTAGAAAATTATCATCAGTGTTAAGAATAGCAATCCTTATTTGATAGAAAAACAAGAACATACATTTAACTAGTCTAGACTTGATTACGTTAAGACTGTACATTGTGAGACTAGTTTTCACAATGACGGTAACTGAGATACACTGAGTCTGAGATATGGAATATCAGAAAAAAAAACAACCCAGAATTTTTGGAATTGTACACTGCCGGACCCACACTAAAGATAAATTTGCACTATATGTTTTAAAGTTTGCGGACACCACTTCTCAATAGCTAATCCAATTAAGTAGCTTTGGGATAAGTTGTCTAACTGGAGACCCTATACATCTAATGCTAGCATTGTGGAATGGCATCAAAGGGTATAAAGCCCCCCAGCATTGAGCTGTGGAACAGTGGAATTGTGTTCTCTGGAATGATGGTTCTCCATCTAATACTTTTCGGATGAGTTGGGGATTTGAGGATGATGAGGTGGGGTGGTAATCCAACATCCTGCACCAGAATCTAGCAAAAAGCCATCTTCCTTGGACAGTAGAAACAGTTACTCCAACAAAGGCAGGATATGCTCTTTTTCAATATCCTTGATTGTAGAATAAATAATGAATGTGCAGGTGTCCAAATAATTTTTGTCCATATAGTGTAGCTCATTAGCATTATTGAAAGTATGTAACCATGCGGGAATATGGATCTACTGCACCAGAAGTTTATTCATGTCCATTATTCTTATGCTATACTTTATTATTTTTATTATAAATGTGTGTGTGTGTGTGAGAGACATAAAACTGCTCATATGAGCAAACAACCAATCAAATTGCTCAAATGATTCTCAGACGACTAATATTGTTACCTCAGACTAAGACAGGCTACCCTTAGCTGATATATTTTATTAGTTTGATATGGGCAAAGCTACAGCACACTTTTCTGTTTGTTAGCATGTAAAACTGAACTGCCAGCAGGAGCGCCAACCCTTCATGTAGCCTACTTTGATAGCTCCCTACTTTTCCACTGTCAACTGTGAAGATTCTGAGAGCCTCGTTAAATCCTAAAAGGACATGTCAACATTAAAATACACGGGGGGGAGGGGGGGGGGGGGGGTTCCTCTATAAAGCCAGCAAAATCTCAGTTCACAGTAATAAAGTGCTATATAAATAACCAAATTTGGATTAAAGTGGGAATTGTGTCTAGAACTGCTGAAATGTTCTACATCAATATATCACAGCACAAAGATCATGAATAATGGCTTGGTGTTTGAGATCTTCAAACACTGCAGTTCTGTTTCAGGAACCTGGTTTTCAGCTGGATCTGGGCTTCTGGATCTTCATCTGCACTGAAGAGACCAGTCTGGAAGGTCAGCGTGAGGACTCATTTATCTGAGCTTCTTCCCTTAACGCAAAGCCTCCACTTCATCATCCATGCTCTCCCATTCCTTATTCTAGAAGATCAGATGGTGTGGGTTTTCTGAGCAATTCATTTTCCGTTTGGCCTGGTGCCCTCAGTAAACCACATATGACCCTCAGCCCTATGCATGCTGGGCAGATAACAAGGTTTGGTTCATTTGGGAAAGCCCCAAGACTCTCTTTCTGTCAGATGAAAAAGAAGAAGTCATGCCATACAGAAAGTCTCTCTTCTGAATCTCCCCTGCCTAAAGAATAAATCAAATTGATCCAACCCAGACTGATATCATATGAGCTTCAGAGCTCTGACTATTTTAGAGCAAGGTTTAACTCTGATGGTTGGTTATTACTATGGGGACAGATAGTCATCGTCGAATTACATTCGATCTGTCAGTGAGATGGTACTTACAAGTGGGGATACTTGGGATGGTAGATGGAACACGACTTGACCAGATGTGAAGTTGCTGTGGTAGAAAACAGAAAAAGTTACATAAATCAAGCAGATTAAGAAGGTAGGTTAATGGCATGTTTTACGAGCCATTTTCGCTCTGGCCTGCAATTCATTTTCCGTTTGGCCTGGTGCCCTCAGTAAACCACATATGACCCTCAGCCCTACGCATGCTGGGCAGATAACAAGGTTTGGTTCATTTGGGAAAGCCCCAAGACTCTCTTTCTGTCAGATGAAAAAGAAGAAGTCATGCCATACAGAAAGTCTCTCTTCTGAATCTCCCCTGCCTAAAGAATAAATCAAATTGATCCAACCCAGACTGATATCAAATGAGCTTCAGAGCTCTGACTATTTTAGAGCAAGGTTTAACTCTGATGGTTGGTTATTACTATGGGGACAGATAGTCATCGTCAAATTACATTCGATCTGTCAGTGAGATGGTACTTACAAGTGGGGATACTTGGGATGGTAGATGGAACACGACTTGACCAGATGTGAAGTTGCTGTGGTAGAAAACAGAGAAAAAGTTACATAAATCAAGTAGAATAAGAAGAAGGTAGGTTAATGGCATGTTTTACGAGCCATTTTCGCTCTGGTTGGTCATCGCATTTTGCTAGGTTTCTTAATAATGGATATTGCGTTTAAATTACATTCGATCTGTCAGTAAGGTCGTATTTACAAGTACTTGGGATTGTAGATGCAACGGGACTTGACAAGATGTGAAGTGTAACTGTGGTATAAAAATAAAAAAAATGTACATAAATGAAGGACAATGAGGCGGAAACTCCGCGAAATGCTTGTGAAATTTAAATAGTTAAAAGGGAGCTGGAGGAGAAGGACAAGAAATAATTAACAAAGCAACACCCAAAACCAAGCTACTAAAATAGTTACAGTTTCAGATGTGGTGTAAAACACATTGTAATATGAAAACCGTGATCATAATAACAATAACTGGCACAAAAATGGCATATTTAACACACTGTTTTTGCTGCGTTTGGTCATCGTACTTCGATAGGCTTCTTAATAATGGATATTTCGGTATTTACGAAGTTTAAATTACATTCGTTCTGTCAGTGAGGTCGAATTTACAAGTGGGGATACTTGAGATTGTAGATGGAACACGACTTGACCAGACGTTAATTGTAACAGTGGTATAAAAATAAGAAAATATAAATAAATCAAGCAGAATAAGGCGGAAAGTCAGCAATAAGGTAGTGAAGTGTAAATAGTTCAAAGGCAGCTGGAGGAGAAGGACAAGACATATTTAACAAAGCAACACCCAAAACCAAGCTACTGAAATAGTTACAGTTTTAGATGTGGTGTAAAACAGAATGTAATAGGAAAAACTTAACCATAATAATATTGGCACACAAATTGCCTCTTTAACATGCTTTTGTCACTCCGTTTGGTCATCGTACATTTGATAGGCATCGTAATAATGGATATTTTGGTATTTAGGAAGTTAAAATTACATTCGATTTGTCAGTGAGGTCGAATTTACAAGTGGGGATACTTGCGATTGTAGATGTAACAAGACTTGACTAGATGTGAAGTGTAACTGTGGTATAAAAATGAAAAATATATACATACATCAAGCAGAATGAGGCGGGATTTCAGCAAGAAGGAAGTGAAGTCTAAATAGTTGAAAGGGACCTGGAGGAGAAAGACAAGGAGTAATTAACAAAACACCACCTAATACCAAGCTACTGGAATAGTTACAGTTTCAGATGTGTTGTAAAACACATTGTAATTTGAAAAAATAATCAGAATAATAATAATTGGCACAAAAAGTGGGACTTTTACATACTTTTTCGCTCCGTTTTGTCACAGTACTTTGATAGGCTTCCTAATAATGGATAAGTGGGTATTTAGGAAGTTTAAATTACATTCGATCTGTCAGGGAGATCGAATTTACAAGTGGGGATACTTGGGATTGCAGATGGAACACGACTTGACCATATGTGAAGTGTAACGGTGGTATAAAAAATGATAAAATATAATAAATCAAGCAAAATGAGGCGGGAACTCAGCGAGAAGGCAAAGAAGTGTAAATAGTTAAAAGGGACCTGGAGAATAAAAACAAGGAATAATTAACAAAACAGAACTTAACAAAATACTGGAACAGATACAGTTTCATATTTGGTGTAAGACACATTGTAATATGCAAAAAAAATCAAAATAATAATAATTGGGGGAAAAATGGCGTCTTTTATACGCTTTTGTCGCTCCGTTTGGTCATCGTACTTTGATAGGCTTCTTAATAATGGATAAGTCGGTATTTAGAAAGTTTAAATTACATTCGATCTGTCAGGGAGGTCGAACTTACAAGTGGGGATACTTGGGATTGTAGATGGAACACAACTTGACCAGATATGAAGTGTAACTGTGGTATAAACATGAGAAAATATAATAAATCAAGCAGAATGAGGCGGGAACTCAGCGAGAACTTAATGAAGTGTAAATAGTTAAAAGGGAACTAGAGTAGAAAGACAAGGAGTAATTAACAAACCACCACCTAATACCAAGCTACTGGAATAGTTACAGTTTCAGATGTGGTGGAAAATACATTCGAATATTAATATAAAATATTTAGAATAATAATTGGGACACAAATGGAGTCTTTTATACGCTTTTGTCGCTCCGTTTGGTCATCGTACGTTGATAGGGTTCTTAATAATGGATATTTCGGTATTTACGAAGTTTAACTTACATTCGATCTGTCAGGAAGGTTATATGTACAAGTGGGGATACTTGGGAATGTAGATGTAACTCAAATTGACCAGATGTGAAGTGTAACTATGATATGAAAATGATAAAATAAATCAAGCATAATGAGGCCGGAACTCAGCGAGAAGGTAGTTAAGTGTAAATAGTTAAAAGGGACCTGGAGAAAAAAGACAAGGAGTAATATGTCATGCTGGCTAGGCGAGACAAGGGAACACTCGCAGGGACAGAGCAATGCAGAGAAACAGTCTTTAATGACAAAACCAAAATGAACAAACACAAACAAAACGAGGCAGCAAAGTACAGGGTCCAATAAACAGAAACAGAAAACAAACAGGTGACAACTGAAACGGGGATAAACCTGGAAAACCACCTGAGTCTGGAAAGCAGTCCGGGAGCAAAGCGAAAGGGGACAAATCAAACGGGGGGAGGAAGGCTAGAACGCAACAGAACCAACGAAACTAACAACCAAAAACCTCACCCCAAAACCGCGCTCGTCAGGCGCCGATGAACTTACTCGACTCAGGTGCAAGGGAACCGGACGCCAAATCACCCTGGCAACCAACCGGTGAACCAGACAGCGAACTCCTGAACGTGAAACCGCTCCGATAGAGCATATACTACTTGAACTTGTAGACCTCCCTAGAAGTCTCCAGAACCTGAAGCCAACCTTACAGCTTGGCATCACAAGAGTAATTCTTGGCGCCGAGGCATCTGCGTTTGCTCCCTTTGTACCCCAGCACACAGGTGAAACAAATCAGACGTAAACAGAAAACATGGCGCCTTACTGCGACCGCTGTCAACATAAAAGTCCTTAGTGAGAAAACCAACGGGAGGAACAGAAAGTACGTGAACACTGAAATTAACCCAACATTGACTGAAAAGTTCCGAGGAGCCTGTGGACCGCGGCCCGGAGCCGCCCCTGGGGGGGGGGGGCGCGGCGCCGCAGGGCTGACATAATAAACAAAAAACACAACCTAAAACCAAGCTACTGGAATAGTTACAGTTTCAGATGTGGTGGGAAACACATTCGAATATTAATAAAAAATAATTAGAATAATAATTGGGACACAAATTGAGTCCTTTACACGCTTTTGTCGCTCCGATTGGTCATCGTACTTTGATAGGCTTCTTAATAATGGATATTTCGGAATTTAGGAAGTTTAATTTACATTCGATCTGTCAGGAAGGTCATATTTACAAGTGGGGATACTTGGGAATGTAGATGGAAAAAGACATGACCAGATGTGAAGTGCAACTGTAGTATAAAAATGAAAAAACTATACATACATCAAGCAGAATGAGGCGGGATTTCAGCAAGAAGGTATTGAAGTGTAAATAGTTGAAAGGGACCTGGAGCAGAAAGACAAGGAGGAATTTACAAGACACAACCTTAAACCAAGCTACTGGAATATTTACAGTTTCAGATGTGGTGGAAAACACATTCGAATATTAATAAAAAATAATAATAATAATAATTGGTACAAAAATGGCGTCTTTTATATGATTTTGTCGCTCCGTTTGGTCATCGTACGTTGATAGGCTTCTTAATAATGGATATTTCGGTATTTACGAAGTTTAATTTACATTCGATCTGTCAGGAAGGTCATTTTTACAAGTGGGGATACTTGGGAATGTAGATGGAACAAGACTTGACCAGATGTGAAGTGTAACTGTGGAATAAAAATGAGATAATATAATAAATCAAGCAGAATGAAGCGAGAACTAAGCGAGAAGGTAGTGAAGTGTAAATAGTTAAAAGGGACCTGGAGAAGAGAGACAAGTAGTACTAAACAAACACAACCTAAAACCAAGCTACTGGAATAGTAACAGTTTCAGATGTGGTGGAAAACACATTCGAATATTAATAAAAAAATAATTCGAATAATAATTTGGAAAAAAACAGCGTCTTTTAATAGCATTTGTCGCTCCGTTTGGTCATCCTACTTTGATAGGCTTCTAAATAGTGGATGTTTCGGTATTTAGGAAGTTTAAATGACATTCGATCTATGAGGGAGGTCGAATTTACAAGTGGGATAACTTGCGATTGTAGATGGAACACGACCTGAACAGATGTGAAGTGTAACTGTGGTATAAAAATGATAAAATATAATAAATCAAGCAGTATGAGGCGGGAACTAAGCGAGAAGGTAGTGAAGTGAAAATAGTTAAATGGGAGCTGGAGAAGAAAAACAAGGAATATTTAACAAAACACCACACAATACCAAGCTACTGGAATAGTTACAGTTTCATATTTGGTGTAAAACACATTGTATTATGCAAAAATAATCATAATAATAATAATAATTGGGGAAAAAAATAGCGTCTTTTGTTAGCTTTTGTCGCTCCGTTTGGTCATCGTACTTTGATAGGCTTCTTAATAATGGATATTTCGGTATTTAGGAAGTTTAAATTACATTCGATCAATGAGGGAGGTCGAATTTACAAGTGGGATAACTTGCGATTGTAGATGGAACACGACCTGACCAGATGTGAAGTGTAACTGTGGTATAAAAATGATAAAATATAATAAATCAAGCAGTATGAGGCGGGAACTAAGCGAGAAGGTAGTGAAGTGAAAATAGTTAAATGGGAGATGGAGAAGAAAAACAAGGAATATTTAACAAAACACCACCTAATACCAAGCTACTGGAATAGTTACAGTTTCATATTTGGTGTAAAACGCATTGTAATATGCAAGAATAATCATAATAATACTAATAATTGGGACAAAAAGTGCGTCTTTTATACGCTTTTGGCGCTCCGTTTAGTCATCGTACATTGATAAGCTTGTTAATAATGGATATTTCGGTATTAACGAAGTTTAATTTACATTCGATCTGTCAGGAGGGTCATATTTACAAGTGGGGATACTTGGGAATGTAGATGTAACACGACTTGACCAGATGTGAAGTGTAACTGTGGTATAAAAATGATAAAATATAATAAATCAAGCAGAATGAGGAGGGAACTCAGCGAGAAGGTATTGAAATGTAAATATTTTAAAGGGACCTGGAGCAGAAAGACAAGGAGGAATTAACAAAACAGAACATAAAACCAAGCTTCTGGTATAGTTAAAGTTTCAGATGTGGTGTAAAACACATTGGAATATTAATTTTAAAAAATAATTAGAATAATAATTGGGACAAAAATGACGTCTTTCACACGTTTTTGTCGCTCCGTTTGGTCATCGTACTTTGATAGGCTTCTCAATAATGGATATTTCGGTATTTAGGAAATTTAATTTACATTCGATCTGTCAGGAGGGTCATATTTAGAAGTGGGGATACTGGGGAATGTAGATGGAACACGACTTGACCAGTTGTGAAGTGTAACTGTGGTATAAAAATGAAAAAAATATACATACATCAAGCAGAATGAGGTGGGATTTCAGCAAGAAGGTATTGAAGTGAAAATAGTTAAAAGGGAACTGGAGGAGAAAAACAAGGAATAATTAACAAAACACCACCTAATACCAAGCCACTGGCACAGAAACAGTTTCATATGTGTTGTAAAAAACATTGTAATATGAAAAAATAATAGTTATGATAATTGGCACAAAAAGTGCATCTTTTACATGCTTTTTCGCTCCGTTTGGTCATCGTACTTTGATAGGCTTCTTAATAATGAATAAGTCGGTATTTAGGAAGTTTAAAATACATTCGATCTGTCAGGGAGATCGAATTTATAAGTGGGGATACTTGGGATGGTAGATGGAACACAACTTGACCAGATGTGAAGTGTAACTGTGGTATAAACATGAGAAAATATAATAAATCAAGCAGAATGAGGCGGGAACTCAGCGAGAAGGTAATGAAGTGTAAATAGTTAAAAGGGACCTGGAGCAGAAAGACAAGGAGGAATTTACAAAACACAACCTAGAACCAAGCTACTGAAATAGTTACAGTTTCAGATGTGTTGGAAAACACATTCGAATATTAATTAAAAAATAATAAGAATAATAATTGGGACAAAAATGGCGTCTTTTATGCGATTTCGTCGCTCCGCTTGTTGATCGTACTTTGATAGGCTTCTTAATAATGGATATTTCGGTATTTAGGAAGTTTAATTTATATTCGATCTGTCAGGGAGGTCGAATTTACAAGTCGGGATACTTGGGATAGTAGATGGAACACGACATGACCAGATGTGAAGTGTAACTGTGGTATAAAAATGATCAAATATGATAAATCAAGCAGAATGAGGCGGGATTTCATCAAGTAGGTAGTGAAGTGTAAATTGTTAAAAGGGAATTGGAGAACAAATACAAGGAATAATTAACAAAACACCACCTAATACCAAGCTACTGGAATATTTACATTTTCATATGTGGTGTAAAACATTGTAAAATGAAAAAAATAATCATAATAATAATATTAATAATTGGCACAAAAAGTGCATCTTTTACATGCTTTTTCGCTCCGTTTGGTCATCGCACTTTGATAGGCTTCTTAATAATGGATTTGTCTTATTTAGGAAATTTAAATTACATTCGATCTGTCAGGGAGGTCGAATTTACAAGTGGGGATACTTGGGATAGTAGATGGAACACAACTTGACCAGTCGTGAAGTGTAACTGTGGTAGAAAAATGATAAAATATAAGAAATCAAGCAGAATGAGGCGGAAAATCAGCAAGAAGATAAATAAGTGTAAATAGTTAAAAGGGAGCTGGAGGATAAAAACAAGGAATAATTAAAAAAACACCACCTAATAACAAGCTACTGGAATAGTTACAGTTTCAGATGTGTTGGAAAACACATTGTAATGTGAAAAAAAAATTAGAATAATAATAATAATAACAATAATAATAATAATAATAACAACAATAATAATAATTGGCACAAAAAACGTGCGTCTTTTATATGCTTTTCGCTCCGTTTGGTCATCGTACTTTGATAGGCTTTTTAATAATGGATAAGTCGGTATTTAGCAAGTTTAATTTACATTCGATCTGTCACGAAGGTCATATTTACA
The DNA here is from genome assembly GCF_030463535.1 of Salminus brasiliensis. NCBI lineage: Eukaryota > Metazoa > Chordata > Actinopteri > Characiformes > Bryconidae > Salminus > Salminus brasiliensis. The sequence goes on along the minus strand of NC_132895.1, from coordinate 34,461,151 downwards.
AGTGGGGATAATTGGGAATGTAGATGGAACAAGACTTGACCAGATGTGAAGTGTAACGGTGGAATAAAAATGAAAAAAAATATATACATACATCAAGCAGAATGAGGCGGGATATCAGAAAGAAGGTATTGAAGTGTAAATAGTTGAAAGGGACCTGGAGGAGAAAGACAAGGAGCAATTAACAAAACACAACCTAAAACAAGCTACTGGAATAGTTACAGTTTCAGATGTGGTGGAAAACACATTCGAATATTAATAAAAAATAATTATAATAATAATAATTGGGACAAAAATGTCGTCTGTTCTTCGCTTTTTTCGCTCCGTTTTTTCATCGTACTTTGATAAGCTTCCTAATAATGAATTTGTCGTTATTTAGGATGTTTAAATTACATTCGATCTGTGAGGGAGGTCGAATTTACAAGTGGGGATACTTGGGAATGTACATGGAACTCAACTTGACCAGATGTGAAGTGTAACTGTGGTATAAAAATAATAAAATAAATCAAGCAGAATGAGGCGGGAACTCAGCGAGAAGGAAATGAAGTGTAAATAGGTAAAAGGGACCTGGAGAAGAAAGATACGGAGTAATTAACAAAACACAACCTAAAACCAAGCTACTGGAATAGTTACAGTTTCAGATGTGGTGGAAAACACATTCGAATATTACTAAAATATAATTAGAATAATTTGATAGGCTTCCTATAAATGGATAAGTCGGTATTTAGGAAGTTCAAATCACACTCGATCTGTCAGGGAGGTCGAATTTACAAGTGGGACAACTTGCGATTTTAGATGGAACACGACTTGACCAGATGTGAAGTGTAACTGTGGTATAAAAATGATAAAACATAATAAATCAAGCAGAATGAGGCGGGAACTCGCCGAGAAGGTAAAGAAGTGTAAATAGTTAAAAGGGACCTGGAGAATTAAAACAAGGAATAATTAACAAAACACAACCCAATAGCAAGCTACTGGAATAGTTACTGTTTCATATGTGGTGTAAAACACATTGTAATATGAAAATAATAATAATAATAATAATAATAATTGCCACAAAAAGTGCGTCTTTTACATGCTTTTGTCGCTCCGTTTGGTCATCGGACTTTAATAGGCTTCCTAATAATGGATTTGTCTTCATTTAGAAAGTTTAAATTACATTCGATCTGTCAGGGAGGTCGAACTTACAAGTGGGGATACTTGGGATTGTAGATGGAACACAACTTGACCAGATATGAAGTGTAACTGTGGTATAAACATGAGAAAATATAATAAATCAAGCAGAATGAGGCGGGAACTCACCGAGAAGGAAGTGAAGTGTAAATAGTTAAATGCGACCATGAGTAGAAAGACAAGGAGTAATTAACAAACCACCACCTAATACCAAGCTATTGGAATAGTTACAGTTTCAGATGTGGTGGAAAATACATTCGAATATTAATATAAAATATTTATAATAATAGCTGGGACAAAAATGGCGTCTTTTATTTACGCTTTTCTCGCTCCGTTTGGTCATCGTATGTTGATAGGCTTCTTAATAATGGATATTTCGGTATTTAGGAAGTTTAAATTACATTCGATCTGTCAGGAAGGTCGAATTTACAAGTGGGGATACTTGGGATTGCAGATGGAACACGACTTGACCAGATGTGAAGTGTAACGGTGGTATAAAAATGATAATATATAATAAATCAAGCAGATTGAGGCGGGAACTCAGCGAGAATTTAATGAAGTGTAAATAGTTAAAAGGGAGCTGGAGCAGAAAGACAAGGAGTAATTTACAAAAACAAACCTAAAACCAAGCTACTGGAAAAGTTACAGTTTCAGATGTGGTGGAAAACACATTCGAATATTAATTAAAAAATAATAAGAATAATAATTGGGACAAAAATGGCGTCTTTTATGCGATTTCGTCGCTCCGCTTGTTGATCGTACTTTGATAGGCTTCTTAATAATGGATATTTCGGTATTTAGGAAGTTTAATTTATATTCGATCTGTCAGGGAGGTCGAATTTACAAGTCGGGATACTTGGGATAGTAGATGGAACAAGACATGACCAGATGTGAAGTGTAACTGTGGAATAAAAATGAGAAAATATAATAAATCAAGCAGAATGAAGCGAGAACTAAGCGAGAAGGTAGTGAAGTGTAAATAGTTAAAAGGGACCTGAAGGAGAGAGACAAGTAGTACTAAACAAACACAACCTAAAACCAAGCTACTGGAATAGTAACAGTTTCAGATGTGGTGGAAAACACATTCGAATATTAATAAAAAAATAATTCGAATAATAATTTGGAAAAAAACAGCGTCTTTTATTAGCATTTGTCGCTCCGTTTGGTCATCCTACTTTGACAGGCTTCTAAATAGTGGATGTTTCGGTATTTAGGAAGTTTAAATTACATTCGATCTATGAGGGAGGTCGAATTTACAAGTGGGATAACTTGCGATTGTAGATGGAACACGACCTGACCAGATGTGAAGTGTAACTGTGGTATAAAAATGATAAAATACAATAAATCAAGCAGTATGAGGCGGGAACTAAGCGAGAAGGTAGTGAAGTGAAAATAGTTAAATGGGAGCTGGAGAAGAAAAACAAGGAATATTTAACAAAACACCACACAATACCAAGCTACTGGAATAGTTACAGTTTCATATTTGGTGTAAAACACATTGTAATATGCAAAAATAATCATAATAATAATAATAATTGGGGGAAAAAATAGCGTCTTTTGTTAGCTTTTGTCGCTCCGTTTGGTCATCGTACTTTGATAGGCTTCTTAATAATGGATATTTCGGTATTTAGGAAGTTTAAATTACATTCGATCTATGAGGGAGGTCGAATTTACAAGTGGGATAACTTGCGATTGTAGATGGAACACGACCTGACCAGATGTGAAGTGTAACTGTGGTATAAAAATGATAAAATATAATAAATCAAGCAGTATGAGGCGGGAACTAAGCGAGAAGGTAGTGAAGTGAAAATAGTTAAATGGGAGATGGAGAAGAAAAACAAGGAATATTTAACAAAACACCACCTAATACCAAGCTACTGGAATAGTTACAGTTTCATATTTGGTGTAAAACGCATTGTAATATGCAAGAATAATCATAATAATACTAATAATTGGGACAAAAAGTGCGTCTTTTATACGCTTTTGGCGCTCCGTTTAGTCATCGTACATTGATAAGCTTGTTAATAATGGATATTTCGGTATTAACGAAGTTTAATTTACATTCGATCTGTCAGGAGGGTCATATTTACAAGTGGGGATACTTGGGAATGTAGATGTAACACGACTTGACCAGATGTGAAGTGTAACTGTGGTATAAAAATGATAAAATATAATAAATCAAGCAGAATGAGGAGGGAACTCAGCGAGAAGGTATTGAAATGTAAATAGTTAAAAGGGACCTGGAGCAGAAAGACAAGGAGGAATTTACAAAACACAACCTAGAACCAAGCTACTGAAATAGTTACAGTTTCAGATGTGTTGGAAAACACATTCGAATATTAATTAAAAAATAATAAGAATAATAATTGGGACAAAAATGGCGTCTTTTATGCGATTTCGTCGCTCCGCTTGTTGATCGTACTTTGATAGGCTTCTTAATAATGGATATTTCGGTATTTAGGAAGTTTAATTTATATTCGATCTGTCAGGGAGGTCGAATTTACAAGTCGGGATACTTGGGATAGTAGATGGAACACGACATGACCAGATGTGAAGTGTAACTGTGGTATAAAAATGATCAAATATGATAAATCAAGCAGAATGAGGCGGGATTTCATCAAGTAGGTAGTGAAGTGTAAATTGTTAAAAGGGAATTGGAGAACAAATACAAGGAATAATTAACAAAACACCACCTAATACCAAGCTACTGGAATATTTACATTTTCATATGTGGTGTAAAACATTGTAAAATGAAAAAAATAATCATAATAATAATATTAATAATTGGCACAAAAAGTGCATCTTTTACATGCTTTTTCGCTCCGTTTGGTCATCGCACTTTGATAGGCTTCTTAATAATGGATTTGTCTTATTTAGGAAATTTAAATTACATTCGATCTGTCAGGGAGGTCGAATTTACAAGTGGGGATACTTGGGATAGTAGATGGAACACAACTTGACCAGTCGTGAAGTGTAACTGTGGTAGAAAAATGATAAAATATAAGAAATCAAGCAGAATGAGGCGGAAAATCAGCAAGAAGATAAATAAGTGTAAATAGTTAAAAGGGAGCTGGAGGATAAAAACAAGGAATAATTAAAAAAACACCACCTAATAACAAGCTACTGGAATAGTTACAGTTTCAGATGTGTTGGAAAACACATTGTAATGTGAAAAAAAAATTAGAATAATAATAATAATAACAATAATAATAATAATAATAACAACAATAATAATAATTGGCACAAAAAACGTGCGTCTTTTATATGCTTTTCGCTCCGTTTGGTCATCGTACTTTGATAGGCTTTTTAATAATGGATAAGTCGGTATTTAGCAAGTTTAATTTACATTCGATCTGTCACGAAGGTCATATTTACAAGTGGGGATAATTGGGAATGTAGATGGAACAAGACTTGACCAGATGTGAAGTGTAACGGTGGAATAAAAATGAAAAAAAATATATACATACATCAAGCAGAATGAGGCGGGATATCAGAAAGAAGGTATTGAAGTGTAAATAGTTGAAAGGGACCTGGAGGAGAAAGACAAGGAGCAATTAACAAAACACAACCTAAAACAAGCTACTGGAATAGTTACAGTTTCAGATGTGGTGGAAAACACATTCGAATATTAATAAAAAATAATTATAATAATAATAATTGGGACAAAAATGTCGTCTGTTCTTCGCTTTTTTCGCTCCGTTTTTTCATCGTACTTTGATAAGCTTCCTAATAATGAATTTGTCGTTATTTAGGATGTTTAAATTACATTCGATCTGTGAGGGAGGTCGAATTTACAAGTGGGGATACTTGGGAATGTACATGGAACTCAACTTGACCAGATGTGAAGTGTAACTGTGGTATAAAAATAATAAAATAAATCAAGCAGAATGAGGCGGGAACTCAGCGAGAAGGAAATGAAGTGTAAATAGGTAAAAGGGACCTGGAGAAGAAAGATACGGAGTAATTAACAAAACACAACCTAAAACCAAGCTACTGGAATAGTTACAGTTTCAGATGTGGTGGAAAACACATTCGAATATTACTAAAATATAATTAGAATAATTTGATAGGCTTCCTATAAATGGATAAGTCGGTATTTAGGAAGTTCAAATCACACTCGATCTGTCAGGGAGGTCGAATTTACAAGTGGGACAACTTGCGATTTTAGATGGAACACGACTTGACCAGATGTGAAGTGTAACTGTGGTATAAAAATGATAAAACATAATAAATCAAGCAGAATGAGGCGGGAACTCGCCGAGAAGGTAAAGAAGTGTAAATAGTTAAAAGGGACCTGGAGAATTAAAACAAGGAATAATTAACAAAACACAACCCAATAGCAAGCTACTGGAATAGTTACTGTTTCATATGTGGTGTAAAACACATTGTAATATGAAAAAAAAAAAAATAATAATAATAATAATTGCCACAAAAAGTGCGTCTTTTACATGCTTTTGTCGCTCCGTTTGGTCATCGGACTTTAATAGGCTTCCTAATAATGGATTTGTCTTCATTTAGAAAGTTTAAATTACATTCGATCTGTCAGGGAGGTCGAACTTACAAGTGGGGATACTTGGGATTGTAGATGGAACACAACTTGACCAGATATGAAGTGTAACTGTGGTATAAACATGAGAAAATATAATAAATCAAGCAGAATGAGGCGGGAACTCACCGAGAAGGAAGTGAAGTGTAAATAGTTAAATGCGACCATGAGTAGAAAGACAAGGAGTAATTAACAAACCACCACCTAATACCAAGCTATTGGAATAGTTACAGTTTCAGATGTGGTGGAAAATACATTCGAATATTAATATAAAATATTTATAATAATAGCTGGGACAAAAATGGCGTCTTTTATTTACGCTTTTCTCGCTCCGTTTGGTCATCGTATGTTGATAGGCTTCTTAATAATGGATATTTCGGTATTTAGGAAGTTTAAATTACATTCGATCTGTCAGGAAGGTCGAATTTACAAGTGGGGATACTTGGGATTGCAGATGGAACACGACTTGACCAGATGTGAAGTGTAACGGTGGTATAAAAATGATAATATATAATAAATCAAGCAGATTGAGGCGGGAACTCAGCGAGAATTTAATGAAGTGTAAATAGTTAATAGGGAGCTGGAGCAGAAAGACAAGGAGTAATTTACAAAAACAAACCTAAAACCAAGCTACTGGAAAAGTTACAGTTTCAGATGTGGTGGAAAACACATTCGAATATTAATTAAAAAATAATAAGAATAATAATTGGGACAAAAATGGCGTCTTTTATGCGATTTCGTCGCTCCGCTTGTTGATCGTACTTTGATAGGCTTCTTAATAATGGATATTTCGGTATTTAGGAAGTTTAATTTATATTCGATCTGTCAGGGAGGTCGAATTTACAAGTCGGGATACTTGGGATAGTAGATGGAACAAGACATGACCAGATGTGAAGTGTAACTGTGGAATAAAAATGAGAAAATATAATAAATCAAGCAGAATGAAGCGAGAACTAAGCGAGAAGGTAGTGAAGTGTAAATAGTTAAAAGGGACCTGAAGGAGAGAGACAAGTAGTACTAAACAAACACAACCTAAAACCAAGCTACTGGAATAGTAACAGTTTCAGATGTGGTGGAAAACACATTCGAATATTAATAAAAAAATAATTCGAATAATAATTTGGAAAAAAACAGCGTCTTTTATTAGCATTTGTCGCTCCATTTGGTCATCCTACTTTGACAGGCTTCTAAATAGTGGATGTTTCGGTATTTAGGAAGTTTAAATTACATTCGATCTATGAGGGAGGTCGAATTTACAAGTGGGATAACTTGCGATTGTAGATGGAACACGACCTGACCAGATGTGAAGTGTAACTGTGGTATAAAAATGATAAAATACAATAAATCAAGCAGTATGAGGCGGGAACTAAGCGAGAAGGTAGTGAAGTGAAAATAGTTAAATGGGAGCTGGAGAAGAAAAACAAGGAATATTTAACAAAACACCACACAATACCAAGCTACTGGAATAGTTACAGTTTCATATTTGGTGTAAAACACATTGTAATATGCAAAAATAATCATAATAATAATAATAATTGGGGGAAAAAATAGCGTCTTTTGTTAGCTTTTGTCGCTCCGTTTGGTCATCGTACTTTGATAGGCTTCTTAATAATGGATATTTCGGTATTTAGGAAGTTTAAATTACATTCGATCTATGAGGGAGGTCGAATTTACAAGTGGGATAACTTGCGATTGTAGATGGAACACGACCTGACCAGATGTGAAGTGTAACTGTGGTATAAAAATGATAAAATATAATAAATCAAGCAGTATGAGGCGGGAACTAAGCGAGAAGGTAGTGAAGTGAAAATAGTTAAATGGGAGCTGGAGAAGAAAAACAAGGAATATTTAACAAACCACCACCTAATACCAAGCTACTGGAATAGTTACAGTTTCATATTTGGTGTAAAACACATTGTAATATGCAAAAATAATCATAATAATAATAATTGGGACAAAAAGTGCGTCTTTTATACGCTTTTGGCGCTCCGTTTAGTCATCGTACATTGATAAGCTTGTTAATAATGGATATTTCGGTATTAACGAAGTTTAATTTACATTCGATCTGTCAGGAGGGTCATATTTACAAGTGGGGATACTTGGGAATGTAGATGTAACACGACTTGACCAGATGTGAAGTGTAACTGTGGTATAAAAATGATAAAATATAATAAATCAAGCAGAATGAGGAGGGAACTCAGCGAGAAGGTATTGAAATGTAAATATTTTAAAGGGACCTGGAGCAGAAAGACAAGGAGGAATTAACAAAACAGAACATAAAACCAAGCTTCTGGTATAGTTAAAGTTTCAGATGTGGTGTAAAACACATTGGAATATTAATTAAAAAAAATAATTAGAATAATAATTGGGACAAAAATGACGCCTTTCACACGTTTTTGTCGCTCCGTTTGGTCATCGTACTTTGATAGGCTTCTCAATAATGGATATTTCGGTATTTAGGAAATTTAATTTACATTCGATCTGTCAGGAGGGTCATATTTAGAAGTGGGGATACTTGGGAATGTAGATGGAACACGACTTGACCAGTTGTGAAGTGTAACTGTGGTATAAAAATGAAAAAAATATACATACATCAAGCAGAATGAGGTGGGATTTCAGCAAGAAGGTATTGAAGTGAAAATAGTTAAAAGGGAACTGGAGGAGAAAAACAAGGAATAATTAACAAAACACCACCTAATACCAAGCCACTGGCACAGAAACAGTATCATATGTGTTGTAAAAAACATTGTAATATGAAAAAATAATAGTTATAATAATTGGCACAAAAAGTGCATCTTTTACATGCTTTTTCGCTCCGTTTGGTCGTCGTACTTTGATAGGCTTCTTAATAATGAATAAGTCGGTATTTAGGAAGTTTAATTTATATTCGATCTGTCAGGGAGGTCGAATTTACAAGTCGGGATACTTGGGATCGTAGATGGAACATGACATGACCAGATGTGAAGTGTAACTGTGGTATAAAAATGATCAAATATGATAAATCAAGCAGAATGAGGCGGGATTTCATCAAGAAGGTAGTGAAGTGTAAATTGTTAAAAGGGAATTGGAGAACAAATACAAGGAATAATTAACAAAACACCACCTAATACCAAGCTAATGAAATATTTACATTTTCATATGTGGTGTAAAACACATTGTAAAATGAAAAAAATAATCATAATAATAATATTAATAATTGGCACAAAAAGTGCGTCTTTTACATGCTTTTTCGCTCCGTTTGGTCATCGCACTTTGATAGGCTTCTTAATAATGGATAAGTCGATATTTAGGAAGTTTAAAATACATTCGATCTGTCAGGGAGATCGAATTTATAAGTGGGGATACTTGGGATGGTAGATGGAACACAACTTGACCAGATGTGAAGTGTAACTGTGGTATAAACATGAGAAAAATATACATACATCAAGCAGAATGAGGCGGGATTTCAGCGAGAAGGTAATGAAGTGTAAATAGTTAAAAGGGACCTGGAGCAGAAAGACAAGGAGGAATTTACAAAACACAACCTAGAACCAAGCTAATGAAATAGTTACAAGTTCAGATGTGTTGGAAAACACATTCGAATATTAATTAAAAAATAATAAGAATAATAATTGGGACAAAAATGGCGTCTTTTATGCGATTTCGTCGCTCCGCTTGTTGATCGTACTTTGATAGGCTTCTTAATAATGGATATTTCGGTATTTAGGAAGTTTAATTTATATTCGATCTGTCAGGGAGGTCGAATTTACAAGTCGGGATACTTGGGATAGTAGATGGAACACAACTTGACCAGTCGTGAAGTGTAACTGTGGTAGAAAAATGATAAAATATAAGAAATCAAGCAGAATGAGGCGGAAAATCAGCAAGAAGATAAATAAGTCTAAATAGTTAAAAGGGAGCTGGAGGATAAAAACAAGGAATAATTAAAAAAAACACCACCTAATACCAAGCTACTGGAATAGTTACAGTTTCAGATGTGTTGGAAAACACATTGTAATGTGAAAAAAATTAGAATAATAATAATAATAATAATAATAATAACAATAATAACAACAACAACAACAACAATAATAAAAACAATAACAATAATAATAATTGGCACAAAAAACGTGCGTCTTTTATATGCTTTTCGCTCCGTTTGGTCATCGTACTTTGATAGGCTTCTTAATAATGGATAAGTCGGTATTTAGCAAGTTTAATTTACATTCGATCTGTCACGAAGGTCATATTTACAAGTTGGGATAATTGGGAATGTAGATGGAACAAGACTTGACCAGATGTGAAGTGTAACGGGGGAATAAAAATGAGAAAATATAATAAATCAAGCAGAATGAGGCGGGAACTCAGAGAGAACTTAATGAAGTGTAAATAGTTAAAAGGGACCTTGAGCAGAAAGAGAAGGAGTAATTTACAAAAGATAACCTAAAACAAGCTACTGGAATAGATACAGTTTCAGATGTGGTGGAAAACACATTTGAATATTAATAAAAAATAATTCGAATAATAATTGGGACAAAAATGGCGTCTTTTATACGCTTTTGTCGCTCCGTTTGGTGATCGTACTTTGATAGGCTTCTTAATAATGGATATTTCGGTATTTACGAAGTTTAATTTACATTCGATCTGTCAGGAGGGTCATATTTACAAGTGGGGATACTTAAGAATGTAGATGGAACACGACTTGACCAGACGTGAAATGTAACTGTGGTATAAAAATGAAAAAAAATATATACATACATCAAGCAGAATGAGGCGGGATTTCAGAAAGAAGGTATTGAAGTGTAAATAGTTGAAAGGGACCTGGAGGTGAAAGACAAGGAGTAATTAACAAAACACAACCTAAAACAAGCTACTGGAATAGTTACAGTTTCAGATGTGGTGGAAAACACATTCGAATATTAATAAGAAATAATTATAATAATAATTGGGACAAAAATGTCGTCTTTTCTTCGCTTTTTTCGCTCCGTTTTTTCATCGTACTTTGATAAGCTTCCTAATAATGAATTTGTCGTTATTTAGGATGTTTAAATTACATTCGATCTGTGAGGGAGGTCGAATTTACAAGTGGGGATACTTGGGAATGTACATGGAACTCAACTTGACCAGATGTGAAGTGTAGCTGTGGTATAAAAATAATAAAATAAATCAAGCAGAATGAGGCGGGAGCTCAGCGAGAAGGAAATGAAGTGTAAATAGGTAAAAGGTACCTGGAGAAGAAAGATACGGAGTAATAAACAAAACACAACCTAAAACCAAGCTACTGGAATAGTTACAGTTTCAGATGTGGTGGAAAACACATTCGAATATTACTAAAATATAATTAGAATAATTTGATAGGCTTCCTATAAATGGATAAGTCGGTATTTAGGAAGTTCAAATCACACTCGATCTGTCAGGGAGGTCGAATTTACAAGTGGGACAACTTGCGATTTTAGATGGAACACGACTTGACCAGATGTGAAGTGTAACTGTGGTATAAAAATGATAAAATATAATAAATCAAGCAGAATGAGGCGGGAACTCACCGAGAAGGTAAAGAAGTGTAAATAGTTAAAAGGGACCTGGAGAATTAAAACTAGGAATAATTAACAAAACACAACCCAATACCAAGCTACTGGAATAGTTACTGTTTCATATGTGGTGTAAAACACATTGTAATATGAAAATAATAATAATAATAATAATAATAGCCACAAAAAGTGCGTCTTTTACATGCTTCTGTCGCTCCGTTTGGTCATCGGACTTTAATAGGCTTCCTAATAATGGATTTGTCTTCATTTAGAAAGTTTAAATTACATTCGATCTGTCAAGGAGGTCGAACTTACAAGTGGGGATACTTGGGATTGTAGATGGAACACAACTTGACCAGATATGAAGTGCGAGAACTTAATGAAGTGTAAATAGTTAAAAGGGAGCTGGAGCAGAAAAACAAGGAGTAATTTACAACAAACAAACCTAAAACCAAGCTACTGGAATAGTTACAGTTTCAGATGTGGTGGAAAACACATTCGAATATTAATAAAAAATAATTATAATAATAATAATAATAATTGGGACAAGAATGGCGTCTTTTATATGCTTTTGTCGCTCCGTTTGGTCATCGTACTTTGATAGGCTTCTTAATAATGGATATGTCGGTATTTACGAAGTTTAATTTACATTCGATCTGTCAGGAGGGTCGTATTTACAAGTGGGGATACTTGGGAATGTAGATGGAACACGACTTGACCAGATGTGAAGTGTAACTGTGGTATAAACATGAGAAAATATAATAAAATGAGGCGGGACCTCAGCAAGAAGGTAAAGAAGTGTAAATAGTTAAAAGGGAACTAGAGTAGAAAGACAAGGAGTAATTAACAAACCACCACGCAATACCAAGCTATTGGAATAGTTACAGTTTCATATTTGGTGTAAAACACATTGTAGTATGCAAAAGTAATCATAATAATAAAAATTGGGACAAAAATGGCGTCTTTTATACGCTTTTGTCGCTCCGATTGGTCATCGTACTTTGATAGGCTTCCTAATAATGAATTTGTCGTTAATAAGGAAGTTCAAATTACATTCGATCTTTCAGGGAGATCGAATTTACAAGTGGGGATACTTGGGATTGTAGATGGAACACTACTTGAGTGTAACTGTGGTATAAAAATGATAAAATATAATAAATCAAGCAGAATGAGGCGGGAACTCAGCGAGAAGGTATTGAAGTGTAAATAGTTAAAAGGGACCTGGAGAAAAAAAGACAAGGAGTACTAAACAAAACTCAACCTAAAACCAAGCTACTGGAATAGTTACAGTTTCAGATGTGGTGGAAAACACATTCGAATATTAATAAAAAATAATTATAATAATAATTGGGACAAAAATGGCGTCTTTCACACGTTTTTGTCGCTCCGCTTGGTCATCGTACCTTGATAGGCTTCTTAATAATGGATATTTCGGTATTTAAGAAGTTTAATTTATATTCGATCTGTCAGGGAGGTCGAATTTACAAGTGGGGATACTTGGGATTGTAGATGGAACACAACTTGACCAGATGTGAAGTGTAACTGTGGTATAAAAATGATAATATATAATAAATCAAGCAGATTGAGGCGGGAACTCAGCGAGAACTTAATGAAGTGTAAATAGTTAAAAGGGAGCTGGAGCAGAAAGACAAGGAGTAATTTACAAAAAACAAACCTAAAACCAAGCTACTGGAATAGTTACAGTTTCAGATGTGGTGGAAAACACATTCGAATATTAATAAAACATAATTATAATAATAATAATAATTGGGACAAGAATGGCGTCTTTTATACGCTTTTGTCGCTCCGTTTGGTCATCGTACTTTGATAGGCTTCTTAATAATGGATATGTCGGTATTTACGAAGTTTAATTTACATTCGATCTGTCAGGAGGGTCGTATTTACAAGTGGGGATACTTGGGAATGTAGATGGAACACGACTTGACCAGATGTGAAGTGTAACTGTGGTATAAACATGAGAAAATATAATAAATCAAGCAGAATGCGGCGGGACCTCAGCGAGAAGGTAAAGAAGTGTAAATAGTTAAAAGGGAACTAGAGTAGAAAGACAAGGAGTAATTAACAAACCACCACCCAATACCAAGCTACTGGAATAGTTACAGTTTCATATTTGGTGTAAAACACATTGTAATATGCAGAAGTAATCATAATAATAAAAATTGGGACAAAAATGGCGTCTTTTATACGCTTTTGTCGCTCCGATTGGTCATCGTACTTTGATAGGCTTCCTAATAATGAATTTGTCGTTAATAAGGAAGTTCAAATTACATTCGATCTTTCAGGGAGATCGAATTTACAAGTGGGGATACTTGGGATTGTAGATGGAACACTACTTGACCAGATATGAAGTGTAACTGTGGTATAAAAATGATAAAATATAATAAATCAAGCAGAATGAGGCGGGAACTCAGCGAGAAGGTATTGAAGAGTAAATAGTTAAAAGGGACCTGGAGAAAAAAAGACAAGGAGTACTAAACAAAACTCAACCTAAAACCAAGCTACTGGAATAGTTACAGTTTCAGATGTGGTGGAAAACACATTCGAATATTAATAAAAAATTATTATAATAATAATTGGGCCAAAAATGGCGTCTTTTATACGCTTTTGTCGCTCCGTTTAGTCATCGTACATTGATAAGCTTGTAAATAATAGATATTTCGGTATTAACGAAGTTTAATTTACATTCGATCTGTCAGGAGGGTCATATTTACAAGTGGGGATACTTGGGAATGTAGATGTAACACGACTTGACCAGATGTGAAGTGTAACTGTGGTATAAAAATGAAAAAAATATACATACATCAAGCAGAATGAGGTGGGATTTCAGCAAGAAGGTATTGAAGTGAAAATAGTTAAAAGGGAACTGGAGGAGAAAAACAAGGAATTATTAACAAAACACCACCTAATACCAAGCTACTGGCACAGAAACAGTTTCATATGTGTTGTAAAAAACATTGTAATATGAAAAAATAATAGTAATAATAATTGGCACAAAAAGTGCATCTTTTACATGCTTTTTCGCTCCGTTTGGTCATCGTACTTTGATAGGCTTCTTAATAATGGATAAGTCGGTATTTAGGAAGTTTAAATTACATTCGATCTGTCAGGGAGATCGAATTTATAAGTGGGGATACTTGGCATGGTAGATGGAACACAACTTGACCAGATGTGAAGTGTAACTGTGGTATAAACATGAGAAAATATAAAAAATCAAGCAGAATGAGGCGGGACCTCAACGAGAAGGCAATGAAGTGTCAATAGTTAAAAGTGACCTGGAGAAGAGGGACAATGAGTAATTAACAAAAACAACCTAAAACCAAGCTACTGGAATAGTTAAAGTTTCAGATGTGGTGGAAAACACATTCGAATATTAATAAAAAATAATAATAATAATTGGGACACAAATGGCGTCTTTTATACGCTTTTGTCGCTCCGTTTGGTCATCGTACTTTGATAGGCTTCCTAATAATGGATAAGTCGGTATTTAGGAAGTATAAATTACATTCGATCTGTCAGGGAGGTCGAATTTACAAGTGGGATAACTTGACATCGTAGATGGATCACAACTTGTCAAGATGTGAAGTGTAAGTGTAGTATAAAAATGAAAAAAATATACATACATCAAGCAGAATGAGGCGGGATTTCAGCAAGAAGCTATTAAAGTGTAAATACTTGAAAGCGACCTGGAGTAGAAAGACAAGGAGTAATTAACAAAACACAACCTAAAACCAAGCTACTGGCATAGTTACAGTTTCAGATGTGGTGGAAAACACATTAGAATATTAATAAAAAAATAATTATAATAATAATTGGGATAAAAAATGGCGTCTTTTATACGCTTTTGTCGCTGCGATTGGTCATCGTACTTTGATAGGCTTCTTAATAATGGATATTTCGATATTAACGAATTTAATTTACATTAGATCTGTCAGTATGGTCATATTTACAAGTGGAGATACTTGGGAATGTAGATGGAACACGACTTGACCAGATGTGAAGTGTAACTGTGGTATAAAAATGATAAAATATACATACATCAAGCAGAATGACCATTACAAACTGCATTCGATCAGCGAGTGAGGTCGTATGTACTAGTGGGAAACTCGAAATCTTTGATGTAATGTATAATTGTGGTATAAAAATATAAATATATATATATATATATATACACACACATATATCATGCAGAATTAGCGGTAAACTCAGAGAAGGCATCAAAGAATAACATATTAAAGAGTTAGCTAGAGGAGGTGGTCAAGATGTAAATAAATAACACCTAAAATTGAGCTATTGCAGTTGGTTCATTTCAACCTGTGTTCAAAAACACATTTTAATAATAATAAAAATAATCATAATAACTGAAGACAATCTCACCTTTTACACGCTGTTTCCGCTCCGTTGGGTCATGGGACATGGCTAGGATGTTTAAAAAGGGGATCGAATATGTCGTTTAAATCAATTGTAAATAATATTCGATCAACCAATAAGGTCCTAGTAACAAGTGGGAAACCCTGGATTAAAGGTGAAACACGACTTTACCAGATGTAATGTGTAATTGTGATATCAAAATGAGAAAATATGCATATATGAAGCAGAATGATGCGGGAACTCAGCGAGAATGAATAAAAGAATAATCAGGAAGCTGGAGGAGAAGTGTCATGCTGGCTAGGCTAGACAATGACGGGTGAACACTCGCAGGGACGTTGCGATGCAAGATTTATTCAAACAAAACAGGGGAAAACACAAGAGTGCAGCAATAACGCATGGGGTACTAAGCAGAACAAACGTGACAACGCAACATGGGCAAACTTGAAAGCCACCCGAGGCTGGTTGGTAGCTGGCGAGATAGGGAAGATAATGCTAGACCCAAACGTCACCGGCAGGGCCATTGAAACTAAAACGAGACACCGCGCTCGTCAGGCGCAACTAAACTTACTTGACTCGAACACTAGGGAATCGGTCGCCGAATCCTCCAGGCAACCAACCTGTCAACCAAAAAGCGAACTCCTCCTGAAGGTGAATCGGCTCTTACAGAGCGTACACTAGAGAACACCATAAACAGACCTAGAATCTCTGGAACAGCGAAGCCAACATACAGCTTGGCGTAGCAAGTACAATTCTCGGCAACGAGAACGTCCGTGTTAGCTCCCTTTAGAACCCAGCTCTCAAGTGACCTAACTCAAAACATGAAATGAACGTAAATGACACACTTGAACAAACATGGCGTTGTACATAAATGGCTGTGAACATAAAAGTCCTTGAACTTGAAGCCTGTGGAGCGCGGTTCGGGACCGCCCCCGGGGCGGGCACGTCGACGCGGACCTGACAAGAAGGACAAGATGTAAATAGAAAAAAAAACAGCTAAAATCGAACTGTTGGAGTACTAACAGTTTCACCTGTGGTCGAAAACAATTTCTAATAATAATAATAATAATAAAAATAAGAATTGTTAAATTACACTCCATCAGTCAGTGATGTCGTATTTACACGGGGATAACATCTATAAATTATAGATGAATCAAGGGTTTAGCAGGTGTGTCTTTCCGTTGTTCCGCAGAGCTCCTCTCGTTAAGGTTCGAACGTAATACAAATTGTCAAGTCAAGTCAAATTTATTTGTATAGCGCTTTTTACAACTGTTGTCGTCACAGCTTTACATAATTAGTACTTAATAAAGAACAGAGACAGAGAAGAAAGAAGGAATAACATGAAGCGTCAAAGACCCCCGTGAGCAAGCCAACGGCGACAGTGGCAAGGAAAAACTCCCTCAGAGCTGGAGGAAGAAACCTTGGGAGGAACCAAGACTCACAAGGGTGACCCATCCTCCTCTGGCCAGACTGTTTTAAACATTAATGATAAAAATTACCAAAGCAGATACAACAGAAAGTTAATAGTGGTGATATTAATAGTGTCAGACAGGCACGAGTCCATCTAGGTTTCAGCACGGCCACCAAACAGGCAGCAGCGGCTGGCGGGTGAGCCATGGGTGGTGGCGGGTTGAGGGTGGACCCGCTGGCCGGACTGATAGGTGGCAGCTGGTTAAATGCAGGTAGAGGGGACCTCAGCGGGCAATCTTCCTGCAGATCGGGCTGGGTGGCCATTTACTCGGGGAAGGTAAAGAGAGAGAAGTTAGTTCTAAGAGGAATTTTATCTAGTGCAGAGAATGTTGAGAATCAGCATCTGGGTATGTCTGATGACTCCGGCAGGTCTGATTATCACAGCATAATTAAAAGTAGAGAGCCAGAAGGTAACACGGACACGGGTGTACCCTGAGAACACCAGCATCTATCTGCTCCACCGTCAACAAACCTGAGTGATCGCGTGTAAGCAGCGAGACGACAGCTCCAGCATCTCAGTGTACTACAATTCCCTGGGTCCGCGAACCCCTGGACCTGCAGCCCTTATCTAAGAAACATTAATTACCAAAAGCTAAACTAAACATATAAGTTTTCAGCTTGGATTTAAAGATTGAGACTGTGTCTGAGTCCCGAACATTATCTGGAAGGTTATTCCAGAGCTGGGGGGCTTTATAGGAAAAGGCTCTTCCCCCTGCTGAGGTTTTCTGAATTTTGGGAACGCGTAAGAGGCCAGCACCCTGAGATCTAAGTAGTCTTGATGGTTCGTAATATACTATAAGATCCTGCAGGTACTCAGGAGCGAGGCCATGTAGGGCTTTATATGTTAATAAAAGAATTTTGTATTCAATACGGAATTTACCTGGGAGCCAATGAAGTGCTGATAGAACTGGACTGATATGGTCAAATTTTCTAGTTTTAGTAAGGACCCTGGCTGCAGCATTTTGCTTATATCTTGCCATATCTTACTTCTGCGTAGTTTGAAGATAAATCATTTATCTTTACAAATTGGAAGCGTCCAGTTAGATATGATTGGAACCATGATAGGGCTGTCCCTGTGATTCCAACCATTTTCTCTAATCTTTCTAGTAATATAGAATGATCTATTGTATCAAAGGCTGCACAAAGGTCTAGTAGGACTAATAAAGATACGTAGCCTTGATCAGAGGCAAGAAGGAGATCATTCGTAATCTTCACTAGGGCTGTCTCTGTGCTGTGATTGAGTCTAAATCCAGACTGGAATTTCTCATACATGTCATTTTTACTCAGGTATAAGCAGAGTTGTTGGGCCACAGCTTTTTCTAATATCTTAGATACGAAGGTTAAGTTTGAGATGGGTCTATAATTAGATAATACGCTAGGATCAAGATTTGGTTTCTTGATTAAAGGTTTTATAACTGCTATTTTAAGGGTTTGGGGTACATGCCCAAGGCTAAGGGATGAATTTACAATTGTTAAAAGAGGTCCGATTATAATTGGGAGAATTTCATTTAGCAATTTAGAGGGAATCGGGTCGAGTGTACATGTTGTACAATTAGCTGAGGATATAATTTTTTCTAGTTCAGGCTGTGGAAGTGGGTAGAAGGCTTCCAGCCTTTGTTCTACAACCAAGTTATGTTCTAAAGCAACTACATCAGGTGACGGCCATGTTTGATTTAATAAGCAGGGTTGGATTTGTTGTCTAATATTTTCTATTTTATTATTAAAATAGTCCATAAAAACATGACTGGTTAAAGATGTTGGGATCTGGGGATAAGTATCTGCCTGGCTTTTAGTAAGTTTAGAGATCTCATTAAAAAGAATTCTGGGATTGTTTTTCTCGATCAGCGAGGCCAGATACACTGAGCGAGCTTTAATGAGTGCCTTTCTATATTGACTAAGGCTGTCCTTCCACGCAGAGTGGAACACCTCTAGTTTGGTCGTCCGCCATTTACGCTCTAGTTTCCGCACTGTTTGTTTTAAGGTACGAGTTTGATCACTGTACCACGGTGCGAGCCTTTTTTGCCTCATCATTTTATTTTTGAACAGTGCTACTTTGTCTAAGGTTGATCGAAGGGTATTCTCTAGATCGTTTGTTAATTTAACTAGCTCAGTTTGGTCTGACGGAGTGTAAGCTAAGGTCGAAAGGGGTGGGAGATTTTTAGTAAACTGTACAGCTGTCATTGGTGTTATTGTGCGCTTTAGGCAGTGTTGGGGAGAAGAATTTACATTTTGCCTTAGATGTAGCTCAAAGGAGATTAGATAATGGTCTGAAATTACTGAGCTTTGAGGTAGAATATTTAGCTGATCAATGCTAACACCCAGGGTCAGGACTAAATCTAGGGTATGATTACAGTAATGTGTGGGTCCAGTTATGTTTTGTATAATGCCAACAGAATCTAAAGTTGATACAAACGCCTTTGTTAATGGATCGTCTGCTTTTTCAAAGTGAATATTAAAATCTCCTACTATTAACTTTGTTGCTGCACACTGCCAAGTCTGCAGAAAAATTACTGAATTCTTTTAAAAATTCAGAGTAGGGCCCTGGAGGCCTATAAATATTAATCAGTGAGAAAACATTTTTATTTGTGGCCGGATTTGATATATTAATGTAGATAAGCTCAAAAGAAGTGAAGGTGTTAGTGTTTTTGAATAATCTCTAGTGTATTGATAGAATATACATACTCCACCTCCTCTGCCTGATAATCTAGGGCTATGTACATATTTATAGCCTGCGGGGGTGGCTTCATTTAGAGCTATATATTGATCAGGTCTAATCCAGGCTTCGGTTAGGCAGAAAACATCTAGTTTCTGATCACATATCATTTCATTTACGATCACTGCTTTTGAGGATAGTGATCTAATGTTAAGTAGACCGAGCTTTAGGTCTGAGGTGCTGCTGTTATCGTTGAAATGAGAGATTTTAACACTGATTAAATGATTAAAACGAGCTGATCTAGATGTTCTCTGTTTGGCTTTAATTCGGGGCACAGACACAGTCTCAATACGGTGAAACCTGGGTGACGCCTCAAAGCAGCTCGCAGACGGTCGGTTTAGCCTGTCTGTCTGCGGCCTGGTCTCGGCTCTGGATTGTCAGCAGTCCTTTACACTCCTCTGCCGACTAACTAGCAGACTATGCGCTATGCTGCACGAAAGTAAGGCAGCACCCTCCCGCGTGGGGTGGACACCATCCCTACCTAAAAAACCAGGCTTGCCCTCAAACTTTAACCAATTATCTATGAAGCCCACATGATTTTCGGAACACCACTTGGACATCCAGCGGTTCAGCGCTGTGAGTCGGCTGTAGGACTCAGCACCGCGCCTCATTGGGATGGGACCAGAGCAAATTACGGCATCGGACATCGTCTGGGCCAGTTTAACCACCTCTTTAATATTATCCTTAGTTATTTCTGACTGCCGCAGACGAATATCATTGGCCCCTACATGAATCACTATCCTCGAATATCTCCTGTTTGCTAGCCGCTTAAGGTTGCCGCTAATGTCCGGCGCTCTGGCTCCCGGTAAACAGCTAACGGTCACTGCTGGAGCCCCTAAAGGACTAGTTATCTTCACGTGTCGAACAATAGAGTCTCCTATTACCAGAGTTCTCTAAACAGGCTCCTCAGCGGGTGTTTCGCTGAGCGGGGCAAACCTGTTTGACACGCGAATCGGGGGGAGAGCGTGGTGTTCCGGTGGGCTAGCTTCGGCCTTTGCGCTAGCATTAGCCTTAGCTAACCCTAACTCAGCAGCATCTGTCCTACCTCACCTGCTGCTTCTGACGTCTCCAACACCACACGCCATTGATTGTAAGCAGCGCCCCCTGGTAGAAGAGGACTAGGATAAGATTGGACTCTCTGGAGCAGAAAAACATGAACTTACTGGCACCATGCCCAATGTCCGGCATGAGTCACCTGGATATAGCCCCCCACCATTGAGCTGTGGAGCAGTGTAACTGTCTTCTCTAGAACTTTTGGCATGAGGTGGAGTGGTGCTCATCCAACATACTGACTTCACTAATGTTCGTCATTGAAGGTGTTGGATAGTTATTTGGCATCCTACAGCACGCCAATCTTTATGTGTTCTGTTCATAATGCTGCTTTTCAAGCAAAATTCTCCTCTTCCTCCAGTTACTGCAAGACCCTCAAACTGAGCATATTACACTACAGTACATCTGCTGTTCCACTGGATGTTCTAAGACAAAGTGTAAACAAAGATGGTCACCCCACTTTTTAATTGAAAAGAAGGTTAGCTGAGCAGACCCCAGTAAGTTTGACAATAAGTGACAGTAAGTGAACAGCATTGTCTCAGTTGTCAGTAATAAAGGGGGAATTGTGTCTAGAACTGCTGAAATGTTCTAGATAGATTCTAAAAAAAAAATTTCCCAGCCCAAAGATTGTGAGGAAATTTTGAGAGCTTCATTCTTTTCAGCAGCTTTCATGAGCTTTTTATATTAGTATATTTAATGAGCAAACAACCAATTGCAATTAATATGAGTCTTTAAAAGGCATGTGATGTGACCGGTGTTCTCCATCGCGGTGGATACAAGAAAAAGTGCAAAATCTGAGATTGTTCCACCATGATTGAGAAGACTGGAGCCGTAGACTAAGTCTCAGCATTGGAATGAAAAAAGGTGCTTAAAACTGAGGTTTTTTTCCTTCCACCTATAGCGTCTCTGGCTCTAGAAGCATTTTATTCTCCATTTGGCCTGGGGCACTCTCCGATCCACCGAGGACCAAGGAGCCCTTACCCAAAGTGGGCTAAGAACAAGATTGCATTGATTGGGCCAACCCAACTGCTCCGCTTTTCTGAGTAGAAGACAAAGGCAGGCCAACCCCAATCTTGAGTGGGACTTTAACACACTGACACTAAGTGGAGGTTAAGACAAACTGGGCCAACTCAAATGTATATTGTTCATAAGACTCCGAACGGTTACTATTTTAAATCAGGGTTTCACACTGATGGTTACTTTTGCTCTTTTTAACCTGATTGGGTGAGGTGGAAATATGATGGAATTTTTTTAAACATGGATATCTTCTATAAAACAAGAGCTATGGTGTTTATTAAGGAGCACTTAAGAGCTAATAAGCTTACTTGAGAGAAAAATAAGAACATGAACCTCTTCAAACTAGATTATGTTAAGGATATAAGCGTAAGACTAGTTTTCACAGTGATGGTTACTAAGATAAACAATCTGATGTCTGGAAGAACAGAAAAAAAACAAACAAACAAAAAAACTAACAAAAAAAAACATAATAATTATAATATAAAACATAAAACATAATAATGATCTCCAATGGAGATTGGAGTGTGAAGTGTGGCAATCCTGACTGCTTCCTCCCCATTTTATTTAGTCCTGTATGTGGAAAAAAGTTTACTAAAGTGGCCAGTAGGGGGAAGCACAAGGCTGTGTTTTTAAAAAAAAGTGGCCTATGAGGGAAAGCATTAGGAAGGGGTTGAGAAAGGGGTGTGTAAAAACTTTTCAACATATAGTGCAAATTTATCTTCAGCATGATTTCAGCAGTGTACGCTTTAATGTTTCCTGACTGCAAGCAATGTCCTTATTTATGATTCATTAATTAAAAGTTTTAACCAAACCATGAAAACTAAAGCTCTTCTACCTGCAGTGTTTCTCCACTCTGGATTCCAAACTCATTCAACACTAACACCTTCCAAACCTCATGCTAACCAGCAATCATGGAAATCCTGCTTTAGTCTTTAGACTTTAAACTCAGCGTTGTGTCTTGCAGCGAAAGGTGTTTAATTAGTGATGAACTTTTCCAACATGACACGCCTATTAATAGTGAGCCAATTCTTAGTTAATAGTTAATTCTTTTCTGCAGATTGTGTTTCTTCCTATTCGCTGATGCTGGAACATCAACATAACTCAGAGAATGACTTCAGCTCATTCATCTGCTGACTGACAGTAAGTGAACAGCAGCATTTCAGTAATCAAGTTGGTATTGTGTCTAGAACTAAAGAAAAGTCCTAGATAAATATATCCCAGCACAAAATCCATAAGGAGAGTGTCTGATGATCGACATCTTCATTCTTTCAAGCAGCTTTGATGATTCTAATACTGCAATTTTTTTTTTCTGGTAACCTGGTTGTCAGCTGGACATGGGCTCTGAGATCTTCATCTGCTCCAAACAGTCCAGTCTAGAAGATCAGCCCGAAGGATCATTTATCTGAGTTTCTGTCAGCCCACAGTGCTTTTGTGATTACTTCCCACAATGCAAAGCATTCACTACTTTATCCACATTCTCCCACCTTTTTGGAATATATTTTCCTGTTTAATGAGCAAGCAGCCAATCGGACATAGCAATTATGATGAGTCTTTGAAAGGTGCGTGATGTAAATGGTGTTCTCAATAGAGAAGACTGGAGCAGCAAACCAAGTCTTAGCATCAGAACAGAAAACCTGCTTAAAAAATTTGGAAAAAAGAGATTTTTTTTCTTTTATCTAAAGATCTGATAGAGCGGGGTTTGTGTTTGTCGCCCTTTCAGCCAGAGACCATGTAGTGCCCCTGACTCTAGAAGCATCTCATTCTTTCTCTCTGACCCACACAGGACCAGGAAAACCCTGCCCAAAATGGACAGAGAATGAGCTTGGAGTTTTTTTTTCTGGATCAGCCTAACTGCACCTCCCCTATGTGTGGGAGAAGAAAGAAAGCCTGAAAGATTGGGTGTGGTGGAAATATGCTAATTATCTGTCTTACCATCAACGTAAAGTCAGGTTAAGATTGAGGGGAAGGCGGTCAGCTCTGTTTGTCACTAAAGGGACAGATAGGCATCCTGTTCTACTCTGATAATTATCTCATTGTTTCATGTGTTTTAATCACAGCTAGCAATAACTAAAATGTGGGTCAGTTCTGTGTGTAAAGCCCAACCCACATCACACACCCAGAAACACATTCACAGGTTTGCTGCTTTCTGAAGTTATAAGTAGCTCAGTGCTTATCTTTCAGTTCATGGTAGATGCTTCTAATTCCTAGAAAATTATCATCAGTGTTAAGAATAGCAATCCTTATTTGATAGAAAAACAAGAACATACATTTAACTAGTCTAGACTTGATTACGTTAAGACTGTACATTGTGAGACTAGTTTTCACAATGACGGTAACTGAGATACACTGAGTCTGAGATATGGAATATCAGGAAAAAAAAACAACCCAGAATTTTTGGAATTGTACACTGCCGGACCCACACTAAAGATAAATTTGCACTATATGTTTTAAAGTTTGTGGACACCACTTCTCAATAGCTATTCCAATTAAGTAGCTTTGGGATAAGTTGTCTAACTGGAGACCCTATACATCTAATGCTAGCATTGTGGAATGGCATCAAAGGGTATAAAGCCCCCCAGCATTGAGCTGTGGAACAGTGGAATTGTGTTCTCTGGAATGATGGTTCTCCATCTAATACTTTTCGGAAGAGTTGGGGAT
Source organism: Salminus brasiliensis (assembly GCF_030463535.1). Taxonomy (NCBI): domain Eukaryota; kingdom Metazoa; phylum Chordata; class Actinopteri; order Characiformes; family Bryconidae; genus Salminus; species Salminus brasiliensis. Next base: position 34,436,631 of record NC_132895.1, on the reverse strand, counting down.
TTGAGGATGATGAAGTGGGGTGGTAATCCAACATCCTGCACCAGAATCTAGCAAAAAGCCATCTTCCTTGGACAGTATAAACAGTTACTCCAACAAAGGCAGGATATGCTCTTTTTCAATATCCTTGATTGTAGAATAAATAATGAATGTGCAGGTGTCCAAATAATTTTTGTCCATATAGTGTAGCTCATTAGCATTATTGAAAGTATGTAACCATGTGGGAATATGGATCTACTGCACCAGAAGTTTATTCATGTCCATTATTCTTATGCTATACTTTATTATTTTTATTATAAATATGTGTGTGTGTGTGTGTGTGTGTGTGTGTGTGACATAAAACTGCTCATATGAGCAAACAACCAATCAAATTGCTCATATGATTCTCAGACGACTAATATTGTTACCTCAGACTAAGACAGGCTATCCTTAGCTGATATATTTGATCATGCTCTCCCATTCCTTATTCTAGAAGATCAGATTTTTCTGAGCAATTCATTTTCCGTTTGGCCTGGTGCCCTCAGTAAACCACATATGACCCTCAGCCCTACGCATGCTGGGCAGATAACAAGGTTTGGTTCATTTGGGAAAGCCCCAAGACTCTTTTTCTGTCAGATGAAAAAGAAGAAGTCATGCCGTACAGAAAGTCTCTCTTCTGAATCTCCCCTGCCTAAAGAATAAATCAAATTGATCCAACCCAGACTGAGATCATATGAGCTTCAGAGCTCTGACTATTTTAGAGCATGGTTTAACTCTGATGGTTGGTTGTTACTATGGGGACAGATAGTCATCGTCGAATTACATTCGATCTGTCAGTGAGATGGTACTTACAAGTGGGGATACTTGGGATGGTAGATGGAACACGACTTGACCAGATGTGAAGTTGCTGTGGTAGAAAACAGAGAAAAAGTTACATAAATCAAGCAGAATAAGAAGAAGGTAGGTTAATGGCATGTTTTACGAGCCATTTTCGCTCTGGTTGGTCATCGCATTTTGCTAGGCTTCTTAATAATGGATATTGCGTTTTTAGGAAGTTTAAATTACATTCGATCTGTCAGTAAGGTCGTATTTACAAGTACTTGGGATTGTAGATGCAACGGGACTTGACAAGATGTGAAGTGTAACTGTGGTATAAAAATAAAAAAAAAATGTACATAAATGAAGGACAATGAGGCGGAAACTCCGCGAAATGCTTGTGAAATTTAAATAGTTAAAAGGGAGCTGGAGGAGAAGGACAAGAAATAATTAACAAAGCAACACCCAAAACCAAGCTACTAAAATAGTTACAGTTTCAGATGTGGTGTAAAACACATTGTAATATGAAAACCGTAATCATAATAACAATAACTGGCACAAAAATGGCATATTTAACACGCTGTTTTTGCTGCATTTGGTCATCGTACTTCGATAGGCTTCTTAATAATGGATATTTCGGTATTTACGAAGTTTAAATTATATTCGTTCTGTCAGTGAGGTCGAATTTACAAGTGGGGATACTTGAGATTGTAGATGGAACACGACTTGACCAGACGTTAATTGTAACGGTGGTATAAAAATAAGAAAATACAAATAAATTAAGCAGAATAAGGCGGAAAGTCAACAATAAGGTAGTGAAGTGTAAATAGTTAAAAGGGAGCTGGAGGAGAAGGACAATGAATAATTAACTATTCCATTAGCTTGGTTTTATATGGTGTTTTGTTACAGTTTCAGATGTGGTGGAAAACACATTCATATATTATTAAAAAATAATTAGAATAATAACTGGGACAAAAATGGCGTCTTTTATACGCTTTTGTTGCTTCTTTTGGTCATCGTACTTTGATAGGCTTCTTAATAATGGATGTGTCGTTATTTAAGAAGTTTAAATTACATTCGATCTGTCAGGGAGGTCGAATTTACAAGTGGGGATACTTGGGATTGCAGATGGAACACGATTTAACCAGAAGTGATGTCTAACTGTGGTTTTAAAATGAGAAAATATTATGAATCAAGCAGAATGAGGCGGGAACTCAGCGAGAAGTTGGTTCAGTGAAAAAGTTCAAAGGCAGCTGGAGGAGAAGGACAAGACATATTTAACAAAGCAACACCCAAAACCAAGCTACTGAAACAGTTACAGTTTTAGATGTGGTGTAAAACAGAATGTAATAGGAAAAACTTAACCATAATAATATTGGCACACAAATTGCCTCTTTAACATGCTTTTGTCGCTCCGTTTGGTCATCGTACATTTGATAGGCATCGTAATAATGGATATTTTGGTATTTAGGAAGTTTAAATTACATTCGATTTGTCAGTGAGGTCGAATTTACAAGTGGGAATACTTGCGATTGTAGATGTAACAAGACTTGACTAGATGTGAAGTGTAACTGTGGTATAAAAATGAAAAATATATACATACATCAAGCAGAATGAGGCGGGATTTCAGCAAGAAGGAAGTGAAGTCTAAATAGTTGAAAGGTACCTGGAGGAGAAAGACAAGGAGTAATTAACAAAACACCACCTAATACCAAGCTACTGGAATAGTTACAGTTTCAGATGTGTTGTAAAACACATTGTAATTTGAAAAAATAATCAGAATAATAATAATTGGCACAAAAAGGTGGACTTTTACATACTTTTTCGCTCCGTTTTGTCACAGTACTTTGATAGGCTTCCTAATAATGGTTAAGTGGGTATTTAGGAAGTTTAAATTACATTCGATCTGTCAGGGAGATCGAATTTACAAGTGGGGATACTTGGGATTGCAGATGGAACACGACTTGACCATATGTGAAGTGTAACGGTGGTATAAAAATGATAAAATATAATAAATCAAGCAAAATGAGGCGGGAGGCAAAGAAGTGTAAATAGTTAAAAGGGACCTGGAGAATAAAAACAAGGAATAATTAACAAAACAGAACCTAATAAAATACTGGAACAGATACAGTTTCATATTTGGTGTAAGACACATTGTAATATGCAAAAAAAATCAAAATAATAATAATTGGGGGAAAAATGGCGTCTTTTATACGCTTTTGTTGCTCCGTTTGGTCATCGTACTTTGATAGGCTTCTTAATAATGGATTTGTCTTCATTTAGAAAGTTTAAATTACATTCGATCTGTCAGGGAGGTCGAACTTACAAGTGGGGATACTTGGGATTGTAGATGGAACACAACTTGACCAGATGTGAAGTGTAACTGTGGTATAAACATGAGAAAATATAATAAATCAAGCAGAATGAGGCGGGAACTCAGCGAGAAGGTAAAGAAGTGTAAATAGTTAAAAGGGAACTAGAGTAGAAAGACAAGGAGTAATTAACAAACCACCACCTAATACCAAGCTACTGGAATAGTTACAGTTTCAGATGTGGTGGAAAATACATTCGAATATTAATATAAAATATTTAGAATAATAATTGGGACACAAATGGAGTCTTTTATACGCTTTTGTCGCTCCGTTTGGTCATCGTACGTTGATAGGGTTCTTAATAATGGATATTTCGGTATTTACGAAGTTTAACTTACATTCGATCTGTCAGGAAGGTTATATGTACAAGTGGGGATACTTGGGAATGTAGATGTAACTCAAATTGACCAGATGTGAAGTGTAACTATGGTATAAAAATGATAAAATAAATCAAGCAGAATGAGGCGGGAGCTCAGCGAGAAGGTAGTGAAGTGAAAATAGTTAAATGGGAGCTGGAGAAGAAAAACAAGGAATATTTAACAAAACACCACCTAATACCAAGCTACTGGAATAGTTACAGTTTCATATTTGGTGTAAAACACATTGTAATATGCAAAAATAATCATAATAATAATAATTGGGACAAAAAGTGCGTCTTTTATACGCTTTTGGCGCTCCGTTTAGTCATCGTACATTGATAAGCTTGTTAATAATGGATATTTCGGTATTAACGAAGTTTAATTTACATTCGATCTGTCAGGAGGGTCATATTTACAAGTGGGGATACTTGGGAATGTAGATGTAACACGACTTGACCAGATGTGAAGTGTAACTGTGGTATAAAAATGATAAAATATAATAAATCAAGCAGAATGAGGAGGGAACTCAGCGAGAAGGTATTGAAATGTAAATATTTTAAAGGGACCTGGAGCAGAAAGACAAGGAGGAATTAACAAAACAGAACATAAAACCAAGCTTCTGGTATAGTTACAGTTTCAGATGTGGTGTAAAACACATTGGAATATTAATAAAAAAAAATAATTAGAATAATAATTGGGACAAAAATGACGTCTTTCACACGTTTTTGTCGCTCCGTTTGGTCATCGTACTTTGATAGGCTTCTCAATAATGGATATTTCGGTATTTAGGAAATTTAATTTACATTTGATCTGTCAGGAGGGTCATATTTAGAGGTGGGGATACTTGGGAATGTAGATGGAACAAAACTTGACCAGTTGTGAAGTGTAACTGTGGTATAAAAATGAAAAAAATATACATACATCAAGCAGAATGAGGTGGGATTTCAGCAAGAAGGTATTGAAGTGAAAATAGTTAAAAGGGAACTGGAGGAGAAAAACAAGGAATAATTAACAAAACACCATCTAATACCAAGCCACTGGCACAGAAACAGTTTCATATGTGTTGTAAAAAACATTGTAGTATGAAAAAATAATAGTTATAATAATTGGCACAAAAAGTGCATCTTTTACATGCTTTTTCGCTCCGTTTGGTCGTCGTACTTTGATAGGCTTCTTAATAATGAATAAGTCGGTATTTAGGAAGTTTAAAATACATTCGATCTGTCAGGGAGATCGAATTTATATGTGGGGATACTTGGGATGGTAGACGGAACACAACTTGACCAGATGTGAAGTGTAACTGTGGTATAAACATGAGAAAATATAATAAATCAAGCAGAATGAGGCGGGAACTCAGCGAGAAGGTAATGAAGTGTAAATAGTTAAAAGGGACCTGGAGCAGAAAGACAAGGAGGAATTTACAAAACACAACCTAGAACCAAGCTACTGGAATAGTTACAGTTTCAGATGTGTTGGAAAACACATTGTAATGTGAAAAAAAAATTAGAATAATAATAATAATAACAATAATAATAACAACAACAATAATAATAATTGGCACAAAAAACGTGCGTCTTTTATATGCTTTTCGCTCCGTTTGGTCATCGTACTTTGATAGGCTTCTTAATAATGGATAAGTCGGTATTTAGCAAGTTTAATTTACATTCGATCTGTCACGAAGGTCATATTTACAAGTGGGGATAATTGGGAATGTAGATGGAACAAGACTTGACCAGATGTGAAGTGTAACGGTGGAATAAAAATGAGAAAATATAATAAATCAAGCAGAATGAGGCGGGAACTCAGAGAGAAGGTAATGAAGTCTAAATAGTTAAAAGGGACCTGGAGCAGAAAGACAAGGAGTCATTTACAAAAGATAACCTAAAACAAGCTACTGGAATAGATACAGTTTCAGATGTGGTGGAAAACACATTCGAATATTAATAAAAAATAATTCGAATAATAATTGGGACAAAAATGGCGTCTTTTATACGCTTTTGTCGCTCCGTTTGGTGATCGTACTTTGATAGGCTTCTTAATAATGGATATTTCGGTATTTACGAAGTTTAATTTACATTCGATCTGTCAGGAGGGTCATATTTACAAGTGGGGATACTTAAGAATGTAGATGGAACACGACTTGACCAGACGTGAAAGGTAACTGTGGTATAAAAATGAAAAAAAATATATACATACATCAAGCAGAATGAGGCGGGATTTCAGAAAGAAGGTATTGAAGTGTAAATAGTTGAAAGGGACATGGAGGAGAAAGACAAGGAGTAATTAACAAAACACAACCTAAAACAAGCTACTGGAATAGTTACAGTTTCAGATGTGGTGGAAAACACATTCGAATATTAATAAAAAATAATTATAATAATAATTGGGACAAAAATGTCGTCTTTTCTTCGCTTTTTTCGCTCCGTTTTTTCATCGTACTTTGATAAGCTTCCTTATAATGGATAAGTCTATATTTAGGAAGTTCAAATTACACTCGATCTGTCAGGGAGGTCGAATTTACAAGTGGGACAACTTGCGATTTTAGATGGAACACGACTTGACCAGATGTGAAGTGTAACTGTGGTATAAAAATGATAAAATAAATCAAGCAGAATGAGGCGGGAACTCACCGAGAAGGAAGTGAAGTGTAAATAGTTAAATGCGACCATGAGTAGAAAGACAAGGAGTAATTAACAAACCACCACCTAATACCAAGCTACTGGAATAGTTACAGTTTCAGATGTGGTGGAAAACACATTCGAATATTAATAAAAAATATTTATAATAATAGCTGGGACAAAAATGGCGTCCTTTATTTACGCTTTTCTCGCTCCGTTTGGTCATCGTATGTTGATAGGCTTCTTAATAATGGATATGTCGGTATTTAGGAAGTTTAAATTACATTCGATCTGTCAGGAAGGTCGAATTTACAAGTGGGGATACTTGGGATTGCAGATGGAACACGACTTGACCAGATGTGAAGTGTAACGGTGGTATAAAAATGATAATATATAATAAATCAAGCAGATTGAGGCGGGAACTCAGCGAGAACTTAATGAAGTGTAAATAGTTAAAAGGGAGCTGGAGCAGAAAGACAAGGAGTAATTTACAAAAAACAAACCTAAAACCAAGCTACTGGAATAGTTACAGTTTCAGATGTGGTGGAAAACACATTCGAATATTAATAAAAAATAATAATAATAATAATAATAATAATAATAATTGGGACAAGAATGGCGTCTTTTATACGCTTTTGTCGCTCCGTTTGGTCATCGTACTTTGATAGGCTTCTTAATAATGGATATGTCGGTATTTACGAAGTTTAATTTACATTCGATCTGTCAGGAGGGTCGTATTTACAAGTGGGGATACTTGGGAATGTAGATGGAACACGACTTGACCAGATGTGAAGTGTAACTGTGGTATAAACATGATAAAATATAATAAATCAAGCAGAATGAGGCGGGACCTCAGCGAGAAGGTAAAGAAGTGTAAATAGTTAAAAGGGAACTAGAGTAGAAAGACAAGGAGTAATTAACAAACCACCACCCAATACCAAGCTACTGGAATAGTTACAGTTTCATATTTGGTGTAAAACACATTGTAATATGCAAAAGTAATCATAATAATAAAAATTGGGACAAAAATGGCGTCTTTTATATGCTTTTGTCGCTCCGTTTAGTCATCGTACATTGATAAGCTTGTAAATAATAGATATTTCGGTATTAACGAAGTTTAATTTACATTTGATCTGTCAGGAGGGTCATATTTACAAGTGGGGATACTTGGGAATGTAGATGTAACACGACTTGACCAGATGTGAAGTGTAACTGTGGTATAAAAATGAAAAAAATATACATACATCAAGCAGAATGAGGTGGGATTTCAGCAAGAAGGTATTGAAGTGAAAATAGTTAAAAGGGAACTGGAGGAGAAAAACAAGGAATAATTAACAAAACACCACCTAATACCAAGCTACTGGCACAGAAACAGTTTCATATATGTTGTATAAAACATTGTAATATGAAAAAATAATAGTAATAATAATTGGCACAAAAAGTGCATCTTTTACATGCTTTTTCGCTCCGTTTGGTCATTGTACTTTGATAGGCTTCTTAATAATGGATTAGTCGGTATTTAGGAAGTTTAAATTACATTCGATCTGTCAGGGAGATCGAATTTATAAGTGGGGATACTTGGGATGGTAGATGGAACACAACTTGACCAGATGTGAAGTGTAACTGTGGTATAAACATGAGAAAATATAAAAAATCAAGCAGAATGAGGCGGGACCTCAACGAGAAGGCAATGAAGTGTCAATAGTTAAAAGTGACCTGGAGAAGAAGGACAATGAGTAATTAACAAAAACAACCTAAAACCAAGCTACTGGAATAGTTAAAGTTTCAGATGTGGTGGAAAACACATTCGAATATTAATAAAAAATAATAATAATAATTGGGACACAAATGTCGTCTTTTATACGCTTTTGTTGCTCCGATTGGTCATCGTACTTTGATAGGCTTCCTAATAATGGATAAGTCGGTATTTAGGAAGTTTAAATTACATTCGATCTGTCAGGGAGGTCGAATTTACAAGTGGGATAACTTGACATCGTAGATGGATCACGACTTGTCCAGATGTGAAGTGTAAGTGTAGTATAAAAATGAAAAAAATATACATACATCAAGCAGAATGAGGCGGGATTTCAGCAAGAAGCTATTAAAGTGTAAATACTTGAAAGCGACCTGGAGTAGAAAGACAAGGAGTAATTAAAAAAACACAACCTAAAACCAAGCTCCTGGTATAGTTACAGTTTCAGATGTGGTGGAAAACACATTCGAATATTAATAAAAAATAATTATAATAATAATAATAATAATAATTGGGACAAGAATAGCGTCTTTTATACGCTTTTGTCGCTCCGTTTGGTCATCGTACTTTGATAGGCTTCTTAATAATGGATATGTCGGTATTTACGAAGTTTAATTTACATTCGATCTGTCAGGAGGGTCGTATTTACAAGTGGGGATACTTGGGAATGTAGATGGAACACGACTTGACCAGATGTGAAGTGTAACTGTGGTATAAACATGAGAAAATATAATAAATCAAGCAGATTGAGGCGGGAACTCAGCGAGAACTTAATGAAGTGTAAATAGTTAAAAGGGAACTAGAGTAGAAAGACAAGGAGTAATTAACAAACCACCACCCAATACCAAGCTACTGGAATAGTTACAGTTTCATATTTGGTGTAAAACACATTGTAATATGCAAAAGTAATCATAATAATAAAAATTGGGACAAAAATGGCGTCTTTTATACGCTTTTGTAGCTCCGATTGGTCATCGTACTTTGATAGGCTTCCTAATAATGAATTTGTCGTTAATAAGGAAGTTCAAATTACATTCGATCTTTCAGGGAGATCGAATTTACAAGTGGGGATACTTGGGATTGTAGATGGAACACTACTTGTGTGTAACTGTGGTATAAAAATGATAAAATATAATAAATCAAGCAGAATGAGGCAGGAACTCAGCGAGAAGGTATTGAAGTGTAAATAGTTAAAAGGGACCTGGAGAAAAAAAGACAAGGAGTACTAAACAAAACTCAACCTAAAACCAAGCTACTGGAATAGTTACAGTTTCAGATGTGGTGGAAAACACATTCGAATATTAATAAAAAATAATAATAATAATTGGGACACAAATGGCGTCTTTTATACGCTTTTGTCGCTCCGATTGGTCATCGTACTTTGATAGGCTTCCTAATAATGGATAAGTCGGTATTTAGGAAGTTTAAATTACATTCGATCTGTCAGGGAGGTCGAATTTACAAGTGGGATAACTTGACATCGTAGATGGATCACGACTTGTCCAGATGTGAAGTGTAAGTGTAGTATAAAAATGAAAAAAATATACATACATCAAGCAGAATGAGGCGGGATTTCAGCAAGAAGCTATTAAAGTGTAAATACTTGAAAGCGACCTGGAGTAGAAAGACAAGGAGTAATTAAAAAAACACAACCTAAAACCAAGCTCCTGGTATAGTTACAGTTTCAGATGTGGTGGAAAACACATTCGAATATTAATAAAAAATAATTATAATAATAATAATAATAATTGGGACAAGAATAGCGTCTTTTATACGCTTTTGTCGCTCCGTTTGGTCATCGTACTTTGACAGGCTTCTTAATAATGGATATTTCGGTATTTAGGAAGTTTAATTTATATTCGATCTGTCAGGGAGGTCGAATTTACAAGTGGGGATACTTGGGATTGTAGATGGAACACAACTTGACCAGATGTGAAGTGTAACTGTGGTATAAAAATGATAATATATAATAAATCAAGCAGATTGAGGCGGGAACTCAACGAGAACTTAATGAAGTGTAAATAGTTAAAAGGGAGCTGGAGCAGAAAGACAAGGAGTAATTTACAAAAAACAAACCTAAAACCAAGCTACTGGAATAGTTACAGTTTCAGATGTGGTGGAAAACACATTCGAATATTAATAAAAAATAATTATAATAATAATAATAATAATTGGGACAAGAATGGCGTCTTTTATACGCTTTTGTCGCTCCGTTTGGTCATCGATAGGCTTCTTAATAATGGATATGTCGGTATTTACGAAGTTTAATTTACATTCGATCTGTCAGGAGGGTCGTATTTACAAGTGGGGATACCTGGGAATGTAGATGGAACACGACTTGACCAGATGTGAAGTGTAACTGTGGTATAAACATGAGAAAATATAATAAATCAAGCAGAATGAGGCGGGACCTCAGCGAGAAGGTAAAGAAGTGTAAATAGTTAAAAGGGAACTAGAGTAGAAAGACAAGGAGTAATTAACAAACCACCACCCAATACCAAGCTACTGGAATAGTTACAGTTTCATATTTGGTGTAAAACACATTGTAATATGCAAAAGTAATCATAATAATAAAAATTGGGACAAAAATGGCGTCTTTTATACGCTTTTGTCGCTCCGATTGGTCATCGTACTTTGATAGGCTTCCTAATAATGAATTTGTCGTTAATAAGGAAGTTCAAATTACATTCGATCTTTCAGGGAGATCGAATTTACAAGTGGGGATACTTGGGATTGTAGATGGAACACTACTTGAGTGTAACTGTGGTATAAAAATGATAAAATATAATAAATCAAGCAGAATGAGGCGGGAACTCAGCGAGAAGGTATTGAAGTGTAAATAGTTAAAAGGGACCTGGAGAAAAAAAGACAAGGAGTACTAAACAAAACTCAACCTAAAACCAAGCTACTGGAATAGTTACAGTTTCAGATGTGGTGGAAAACACATTACAATATTAATAAAAAATAATTATAATAATAATTGGGACAAAAATGGCGTATTTCACACGTTTTTGTAGCTCCGCTTGGTCATCGTACTTTGATAGGCTTCTTAATAATGGATATTTCGGTATTTAGGAAGTTTAATTTATATTCGATCTGTCAGGGAGGTCGAATTTACAAGTGGGGATACTTGGGATTGTAGATGGAACACAACTTGACCAGATGTGAAGTGTAACTGTGGTATAAAAATGATAATATATAATAAATCAAGCAGATTGAGGCGGGAACTCAGCGAGAACTTAATGAAGTGTAAATAGTTAAAAGGGAGCTGGAACAGAAAGACAAGGAGTAATTTACAAAAAACAAACCTAAAACCAAGCTACTGGAATAGTTACAGTTTCAGATGTGGTGGAAAACACATTCGAATATTAATAAAAAATAATTATAATAATAATAATAATAATTGGGACAAGAATGGCGTCTTTTATACGCTTTTGTCGCTCCGTTTGGTCATCGTACTTTGATAGGCTTCTTAATAATGGATATGTCGGTATTTAGCAAGTTTAATTTACATTCGATCTGTCAGGAGGGTCGTATTTACAAGTGGGGATACTTGGGAATGTAGATGGAACACGACTTGACCAGATGTGAAGTGTAACTGTGGTATAAACATGAGAAAATATAATAAATCAAGCAGAATGAGGCGGGACCTCAGCGAGAAGGTAAAGAAGTGTAAATAGTTAAAAGGGAACTAGAGTAGAAAGACAAGGAGTAATTAACAAACCACCACCCAATACCAAGCTACTGGAATAGTTACAGTTTCATATTTGGTGTAAAACACATTGTAATATGCAAAAGTAATCATAATAATAAAAATTGGGACAAAAATGGCGTCTTTTATACGCTTTTGTCGCTCCGATTGGTCATCGTACTTTGATAGGCTTCCTAATAATGAATTTGTCGTTAATAAGGAAGTTCAAATTACATTCGATCTTTCAGGGAGATCGAATTTACAAGTGGGGATACTTGGGATTGTAGATGGAACACTACTTGAGTGTAACTGTGGTATAAAAATGATAAAATATAATAAATCAAGCAGAATGAGGCGGGAACTCAGCGAGAAGGTATTGAAGTGTAAATAGTTAAAAGGGACCTGGAGAAAAAAAGACAAGGAGTACTAAACAAAACTCAACCTAAAACCAAGCTACTGGAATAGTTACAGTTTCAGATGTGGTGGAAAACACATTACAATATTAATATAAAAAAAATATAATAATAATTGGGACAAAAATGGCGTATTTCACACGTTTTTGTAGCTCCGCTTGGTCATCGTACTTTGATAGGCTTCTTAATAATGGATATTTCGGTATTTAGGAAGTTTAATTTATATTCGATCTGTCAGGGAGGTCGAATTTACAAGTGGGGATACTTGGGATTGTAGATGGAACACAACTTGACCAGATGTGAAGTGTAACTGTGGTATAAAAATGATAATATATAATAAATCAAGCAGATTGAGGCGGGAACTCAGCGAGAACTTAATGAAATGTAAATAGTTAAAAGGGAGCTGGAGCAGAAAGACAAGGAGTAATTTACAAAAAACAAACCTAAAACCAAGCTACTGGAATAGTTACAGTTTCAGATGTGGTGGAAAACACATTCGAATATTAATAAAAAATAATTATAATAATAATAATAATAATTGGGACAAGAATGGCGTCTTTTATACGCTTTTGTCGCTCCGTTTGGTCATCGTACTTTTATAGGCTTCTTAATAATGGATATGTCGGTATTTACGAAGTTTAATTTACATTCGATCTGTCAGGAGGGTCGTGTTTACAAGTGGGGATACTTGGGAATGTAGATGGAACACGACTTGACCAGATGTGAAGTGTAACTGTGGTATAAACATGAGAAAATATAATAAATCAAGCAGAATGAGGCGGGAACTCAGAGAGAAGGTATTGAAGTGTAAATAGTTAAAAGGGAACTGGAGAAAAAAAGACAAGGAGTACTAAACAAAACTCAACCTAAAACCAAGCTACAGGAATAGTTACAGTTTCAGATGTGGTGGAAAACACATTCGAATATTAATAAAAAATAATTATAATAATAATTGGGACAAAAATGGCGTCTTTCACACGTTTTTGTCGCTCCGCTTTGTCATCGTACTTTGATAGGCTTCTTAATAATGGATATTTCGGTATTTAGGAAGTTTAATTTATATTCGATCTGTCAGGGAGGTCGAATTTACAAGTGGGGATACTTGGGATTGTAGATGGAACACAACTTGACCAGATGTGAAGTGTAACTGTGGTATAAAAATGATAATATATAATAAATCAAGCAGATTGAGGCGGGAACTCAGCGAGAACTTAATGAAGTGTAAATAGTTAAAAGGGAGCTGGAGCAGAAAGACAAGGAGTAATTAACAAAAACAACCTAAAACCACGCTACTGGAATAGTTAAAGTTTCAGATGTGGTGGAAAACACATTCGAATATTAATAAAAAATAATAATAATAATTGGGACACAAATGGCGTCTTTTATACGCTTTTTTCGCTCCGTTTGGTCATCGTACTTTGATAGGCTTCTTAATAATGGATATTTCGGTATTTAGGAAGTTTAATTTCCATTCGATCTGTCAGAAAGGTCATATTTACAGGTGGGGATACTTGGGAATGTAGATGGAACAAGACTTGATCAGATGTGAAGTGTAACTGTGGTATAAAAATGATAAAATACAATAAATCAATCAGAATGAGGCGGGAACTCAGCAAGAAGGTAGTGAAGTGTAAATAGTTGAAAGGGACCTGAAGGAGAGAGACAAGGAGTATTTAACAAAACACAACCTAAAACCAAGCTACAGGAATAGTTACAGTTTCAGATGTGGTGGAAAACACATTCGAATATTAATAAAAAATAATTATAATAATAATAATAATAATAATTGGGACAAGAATGGCGTCTTTTATACGCTTTTGTCGCTCCGTTTGGTCATCGTACTTTGATAGGCTTCCTAATAATGAATTTGTCGTTAATAAGGAAGTTCAAATTACATTCGATCTTTCAGGGAGATCGAATTTACAAGTAGGGATACTTGGGATTGTAGATGGAACACTACTTGACCAGATATGAAGTGTAACTGTGGTATAAAAATGATAAAATATAATAAATCAAGCAGAATGAGGCGGGAACTCAGCGAGAAGGTATTGAAGTGTAAATAGTTAAAAGGGACCTGGAGCAGAAAGACAAGGAGGAATTAACAAAACAGAACATAAAACCAAGCTTCTGGTATAGTTAAAGTTTCAGATGTGGTGTAAAACACATTGGAATATTAATTTAAAAAAATAATTAGAATAATAATTGGGACAAAAATGACGTCTTTCACACGTTTTTGTCGCTCCGTTTGGTCATCGTACTTTGATAGGCTTCTCAATAATGGATATTTCGGTATTTAGGAAATTTAATTTACATTCGATCTGTCAGGAGGGTCATATTTAGAAGTGGGGATACTTGGGAATGTAGATGGAACACGACTTGACCAGTTGTGAAGTGTAACTGTGGTATAAAAATGAAAAAAATATACATACATCAAGCAGAATGAGGTGGGATTTCAGCAAGAAGGTATTGAAGTGAAAATAGTTAAAAGGGAACTGGAGGAGAAAAACAAGGAATAATTAACAAAACACCACCTAATACCAAGCCACTGGCACAGAAACAGTTTCATATGTGTTGTAAAAAACATTGCAATATGAAAAAAATAATAGTTATAATAATTGGCAAAAAAAGTGCATCTTTTACATGCTTTTTCGCTCCGTTTGGTCATCGTACTTTGAAAGGCTTCTTAATAATGAATAAGTCGGTATTTAGGAAGTTTAATTTATATTCGATCTGTCAGGGAGGTCGACTTTACAAGTCGGGATACTTGGGATAGTAGATGGAACACGACATGACCAGATGTGAAGTGTAACTGTGGTATAAAAATGATCAAATATGATAAATCAAGCAGAATGAGGCGGGATTTCAGCAAGAAGGTAGTAAAGTGTAAATTGTTAAAAGGGAATTGGAGAACAAATACAAGGAATAATTAACAAAACACCACCTAATACCAAGCTACTGGAATATTTACATTTTCATATGTGGTGTAAAACACATTGTAAAATGAAAAAATAATCATAATAATAATTTTAATAATTGGCACAAAAAGTGCGTCTTTTACATGCTTTTTCGCTCCGTTTGGTCATTGCACTTTGATAGGCTTCTTAATAATGGATTTGTCTTATTTAGGAAATTTAAATTACATTCGATCTGTCAGGGAGGTCGAATTTACAAGTGGGGATACTTGGGATAGTAGATGGAACACAACTTGACCAGTCGTGAAGTGTAACTGTGGTAGAAAAATGATAAAATATAAGAAATCAAGCAGAATGAGGCGGAAAATCAGCAATAAGATAAATAAGTGTAAATAGTTAAAAGGGAGCTGGAGGATAAAAACAGGGAATAATTAAAAAAAACACCACCTAATAACAAGCTACTGGAATAGTTACAGTTTCAGATGTGTTGGAAAACACATTGTAATGTGAAAAAAAAATTAGAATAATAATAATAATAACAATAATAATAATAATAATTGGCACAAAAAACGTGCGTCTTTTATATGCTTTTCGCTCCGTTTGGTCATCGTACTTTGATAGGCTTCTTAATAATGGATAAGTCGGTATTTAGCAAGTTTAATTTACATTCGATCTGTCACGAAGGTCATAGTTACAAGTGGGGATAATTGGGAATGTAGATGGAACAAGACTTGACCAGATGTGAAGTGTAACGGTGGAATAAAAATGAGAAAATATAATAAATCAAGCAGAATGAGGCGGGAACTCAGAGAGAAGGTAATGAAGTCTAAATAGTTAAAAGGGACCTGGAGCAGAAAGACAAGGAGTAATTTACAAAAGATAACCTAAAACAAGCTACTGGAATAGATACAGTTTCAGATGTGGTGGAAAACACATTCGAATATTAATAAAAAATAATTCGAATAATAATTAAGACAAAAATGGCGTCTTTTATACGCTTTTGTCGCTCCGTTTGGTGATCGTACTTTGATAGGCTTCTTAATAATTGATTTTTCGGTATTTACGAAGTTTAATTTACATTCGATCTGTCAGGAGGGTCGTATTTACAAGTGAGGATACTTAAGAATGTAGATGGAACACTACTTGACCAGACGTGAAATGTAACTGTGGTATAAAAATGAAAAAAAATATATACATACATCAAGCAGAATGAGGCGGGATTTCAGAAAGAAGGTATTGAAGTGTAAATAGTTGAAAGGGACCTGGAGGAGAAAAACAAGGAATATTTAACAAAACACCACACAATACCAAGCTACTGGAATAGTTACAGTTTCATATTTGGTGTAAAACACATTGTAATATGCAAAAATAATCATAATAATAATAACAATTGGGGAAAAAAATAGCGTCTTTTGTTAGCTTTTGTCTCTCCGTTTGGTCATCGTACTTTGATAGGCTTCTTAATAATGGTTATTTCGGTATTTAGGAAGTTTAAATTACATTCGATCTATGAGGGAGGTCGAATTTACAAGTGGGATAACTTGAGATTGTAGATGGAACACGAACTGACCAGATGTGAAGTGTAACTGTGGTATAAAAATGATAAAATATAATAAATCAAGCAGAATGAGGAGGGAACTCAGCGAGAACTTAATGAAGTGTAAATAGTTGAAAGGGACCTTTTGTCTCTCCGTTTGGTCATCGTACTTTGATAGGCTTCTTAATAATGGATATTTCGGTATTTAGGAAGTTTAAATTACATTCGATCTATGAGGGAGGTCGAATTTACAAGTGGGATAACTTGCGATTGTAGATGGAACACGAACTGACCAGATGTGAAGTGTAACTGTGGTATAAAAATGATAAAATATAATAAATCAAGCAGAATGAGGAGGGAACTCAGCGAGAACTTAATGAAGTGTAAATAGTTGAAAGGGACCTGGAGGAGAAAAACAAGGAATATTTAACAAAACACCACCCAATACCAAGCTAATGGAATAGTTACAGTTTAATATTTGGTGTAAAACACATTGTAATATGCAAAAGTAATCATAATAATAAAAATTGGGACAAAAATGGCGTCTTTTATACGCTTTTGTCGCTCCGATTGGTCAACGTACTTTGATAAGCTTCCTAATAATGAATTTGTCGTTAATAAGGAAGTTCAAATTACATTCGATCTTTCAGGGAGATCGAATTTACAAGTGGGGATACTTGGGATTGTAGATGGAACACTACTTGACCAGATATGAAGTGTAACTGTGGTATAAAAATGATAAAATATAATAAATCAAGCAGAATGAGGCGGGAACTCAGCAAGAAGGTTTTGAAGTGTAAATAGTTAAATGGGACCTGGAGAAAAAAAGACAAGGAGTACTAAACAAAACTCAACCTAAAACTAAGCTACTGGAATAGTTACAGTTTCAGATGTGGTGGAAAACACATTCGAATATTAATAAAAAATATTTATAATAATAGCTGGGACAAAACTGGCGTCTTTTATATACGCTTTTCTCGCTCCGTTTGGTCATCGTATGTTGATATGCTTCTTAATAATGGATATTTCGGTATTTAGGAAGTTTAATTTACAATCGATCTGTCAGGAAGGTCATATTTACAAGTGGGAATACTTGGGAATGTAGATGTAACACGACTTGACCAGATGTGAAGTGTAACTGTGGTATAAAAATGATAAAATATAATAAATCAAGCAGAATGAGGCGGGAACTCAGCGAGAAGGTATTGAAATGTAAATATTTTAAAGGGACCTGTAGCAGAAAGACAAGGAGGAATTTACAAAACAGAACATAAAACCAAGCTACAGGAATAGTTACAGTTTCAGATGTGGTGTAAAACACATTGGAAAATTAATAAAAAAAAAATAATTAGAATAATAATTGGGACAAAAATGGCGTCTTTCACACGTTTTTGTCGCTCCGCTTGGTCATCTTACTTTGATAGGCTTCTTAATAATGGATGTTTCGGTATTTAGGAAATTTAATTTACATTCGATCTGTCAGGAGGGTCATATTTAGAAGTGGGGATACTTGGGAATGTAGATGGAACACGACTTGACCAGATGTGAAGTGTAACTGTGGAATAAAAATGAGAAAATATATACTAAATCAAGCAGAATGAAGCGAGAACTAAGCGAGAAGGTAGTGAAGTGTAAATAGTTAAAAGGGACCTGGAGGAGAGAGACAAGTAGTACTAAACAAACACAACCTAAAACCAAGCTACTGGAATAGTAACAGTTTCAGATATGGTGGAAAACACATTCGAATATTAATAAAAAAATAATTCGAATAATAATTTGGAAAAAACAGCGTCTTTTATTAGCATTTGTCGCTCCGCTTGGTCATCGTACTTTGATAGGCTTCTAAATAGTGGATGTTTCGGTATTTAGGAAGTTTAAATTACATTCGATCTATCAGGGAGGTCGAATTTACATGTGGGATAACTTGCGATTGTAGATGGAACACGACCTGACCAGATGTGAAGTGTAACTGTGGTATAAAAATGATAAAATATAATAAATCAAGCAGTATGAGGCGGGAACTAAGCAAGAAGGTAGTGAAGTGAAAATAGTTAAATGGGAGCTGGAGAAGAAAAACAAGGAATATTTAACAAAACACCACCTAATACCAAGCTACTGGAATAGTTACAGTTTCATATTTGGTATAAAACACATTGTAATATACAAAAATAATCATAATAATAATAATTGGGACAAAAAGTGCGTCTTTTACATGCTTTTTCGCTCCGTTTGGTCATCATACTTTGATAGGCTTCTTAATAATGGATAAGTCGGTATTTAGGAAGTGTAAATTACATTCGATCTGTCAGGGAGATCGAATTTACAAGTGGGGATACTTGGGATAGTAGATGGAACACAACTTGACCAGATGTGAAGTGTAACTTTGGTATAAAAATGATAAAATATGATAAATCAAGCAGAATGAGGCGGGATTTCAGCAAGAAGGTAGTGAAGTGTAAATAGTTGAAAGGGACCTGGAGGAGAGAGACAAGGAGTATTTAACAAAACACAACCTAAAACCAAGCTACAGGAATAGTTACAGTTTCAGATGTGGTGGAAAACACATTCGAATATTAATAAAAAATAATTATAATAATAATTGGGCCAACAATGGCGTCTTTTATACGCTTTTGTCGCTCTGTTTAGTCATCGTACATTGATAAGCTTGTAAATAATAGATATTTCGGTATTAACGAAGTTTAATTTACATTCGATCTGTCAGTAGGGTCATATTTACAAGTGGGGATACTTGGGAATGTAGATGTAACACGACTTGACCAGATGTGAAGTGTAACTGTGGTATAAAAATGATAAAATATAATAAATCAAGCAGAATGAGGCGGGAACTCAGCGAGAAGGTATTGAAATGTAAATATTTTAAAGGGACCTGTAGCAGAAAGACAAGGAGGAATTTACAAAACAGAACATAAAACCAAGCTACAGGAATAGTTACAGTTTCAGATGTGGTGTAAAACATATTGGAAAATTAATAAAAAAAAATAATTAGAATAATAATTGGGACAAAAATGGCGTCTTTTATACGCTTTTATCGCTCCGTTTGGTCATCGTACTTTGATAGGCTTCCTAATAATGGATTTGTCTTCATTTAGAAATTTTAAATTACATTCGATCTGTCAGGGAGGTAGAATTTACAAGTGGGGATACTTGGGATTGTAGATGGAGCACAACTTGACCAGATGTGAAGTGTAACTGTGGCATAAAAATGATAATATATAATAAATCAAGCAGATTGAGGCGGGAACTCAGCGAGAACTTAATGAAGTGTAAATAGTTAAAAGGGAGCTGGAGCAGAAAGACAAGGAGTAATTTACAAAAAACAAACGTAAAACCAAGCTACTGGAATAGTTACAGTTTCAGATGTGGTGTAAAAAACATTCGAATATTAATAAAAAAAAATAATAATAATAATAATTGGGACAAGAATGGCGTCTTTTATACGCTTTTGTCGCTCCGTTTGGTCATCGTACTTTGATAGGCTTCTTAATAATGGATATTTCGGTATTTACGAAGTTTAATTTACATTCGATCTGTCAGGAGGGTCGTATTTACAAGTGGGGATACTTGGGAATGTAGATGGAACAAGACTTGACCAGATGTGAAGTGTAACTGTGGAATAAAAATGAAAAAAATATACATACATCAAGCAGAATGAGGTGGGATTTCAGCAAGAAGGTATTGAAGTGAAAATAGTTAAAAGGGAACTGGAGGAGAAAAACAAGGAATATTTAACAAAACACCACCTAATACCAAGCTACTGGCACAGAAACAGTTTCATATGTGTTGTAAAAAACATTGTAATATGAAAAAAATAATAGTTATAATAATTGGCACAAAAAGTGCATCTTTTACATGCTTTTTCGCTCCGTTTGGTCGTCGTACTTTGATAGGCTTCTTAATAATGAATAAGTCGGTATTTAGGAAGTTTAAAATACATTCGATCTGTCAGGGAGATCGAATTTATAAGTGGGGATACTTGGGATGGTAGATGGAACACAACTTGACCAGATGTGAAGTGTAACTGTGGTATAAACATGAGAAAATATAATAAATCAAGCAGAATGAGGCGGGAACTCAGCGAGAAGGTAATGAAGTGTAAATAGTTAAAAGGGACCTGGAGCATAAAGACAAGGAGGAATTTACAAAACACAACCTAGAACCAAGCTACTGAAATAGTTACAGTTTCAGATGTGTTGGAAAACACATTCGAATATTAATTAAAAAATAATAAGAATAATAATTGGGACAAAAATGGCGTCTTTTATGCGATTTCGTCGCTCAGCTTGTTGATCGTACTTTGATAGGCTTCTTAATAATGGATATTTCGGTATTTAGGAAGTTTAATTTATATTCGATCTGTCAGGGAGGTCGAATTTACAAGTGGGGATACTTGGGACAGTAGATGGAACGCGACATGACCAGATATGAAGTGTAACTGTGGTATAAAAATGATAAAATATAAATAAATCAAGCAGAATGAGGCGGAAACTCAGTGAGAAGGTATTGAAGTGTAAATAGTTAAAAGGGAACTGGAGGAAAAAGAGAAGGAGTAATTAACAAAACACAAACTAAAGCCAAGCTACTGGAATAGTTAGAGTTTCAGATGTGGTGGAAAACACATTCGAATATTAATATAAAACTAATTAGAATAATAATTGGGACACAAATGGCGTCTTTTACACGCTTTTGTCGCTCCGTTTGGTCATCGTACTTTGATAGACTTCTTAATAATGGATATTTTGGTATTTAGGAAGTTTAATTTACATTCGATCTGTCACAAAGGTCATATTTACAAGTGGGGATACTTGGGAATGTAGATAGAACACGACTTTACCAGATGTGAAGTGTAACTGTGGTATAAAAATGAGAACATATGCATATATGAAGCAGAATGATGCGGGAACTCAGCGAGAAGGTAGAAATGAATAAAATAATAATCAGGAAGCTGGAAGAGAAGGACAAGTTGTTAAAAAAAAACAAACAGCCAAAACCGAACTGTTGGAGTACTTACAGTTTCACCTGTGGTCGAAAACACTTTCTAGTAATAATAATAATAATAATCATAATATTAACTGAAAACAATCACACCTTTCATACACTTTTCCATTCCATCGGGTCATGGCACGTTGCTTGGCAGTTCAAAGAAGGGAAATATACCTTTGTAAGAATTGTTAAATTACACTCCATCAGTCAGTGATGTCGTATTTACACGGGGATAACTCGGAATTCTAGATAAAACATGGGTTTAGCAGGTGTGTCTTTGCATCTCTTCTCGTTACGGTTCGTCGTTTTAAACATTGTAAACTGCTTTCGATCAGCGAGTGATATCGTATGTACTAGTGGGAAACTCGATATTCAAGATGTGATGTGTAATTGTGGTATAAAAATGAATATATACACATACATCATGCAGAATTAGCGGTAAACTCATAGCAGGCATCAAAGAATAACACATTAAAGAGGAAGCTGGAGGAGGAGGAGGTCAAGATGTAAATAAATAGCACTTAAAACTTAGCTATTGCAGTTGGTATCATTTCAACCTATGGTCGAAAACACATTTTAATAACAATAAAAATAATCATAATAATAATTGAAAACAATCTCACCTTTTACACGCTGTTTCGGCTCCGTTGGGTCATGGGACGTGGCTAGGATGTTTAAAAAGGGGAAATATGTATAAGGTCCTAGTCACAAGTGGGAAACCCTGGATTAAAGATTTAACACGACTCTACCAGATGTAATGCGTAATTGTGGTATAAAAAAGAGAAAATGTGCATATATGAAGCAGAATGATGCGGGAACTCAGCGAGAAGGTAGAAATGAATAAAATAATAATCAGGAATAATCAGGAAGCTGGAGGAGAAGGACAAGTTGAAAATAGAAAAAACAGCCAAAACCGAACAGTTGGAGTACTTACAGTTTCACCTGTGGTCGAAAACACTTTCTAATAATAATAATAATAATAATAATAATCATAATATTAACTAGCAACAAGCACACCTTTCATACACTTTTCCGCTCCATCGGGTCATGGCACGTTGCTTGGCAGTTCAAAGAAGGGAAATATACCTTTGTAAGAATTGTTAAATTACACTGATCAGTCAGCGATGTCGTATTTACACGGGGATAACTCGGAATTATAGATGAAACAAGGGTTTAGCAGGTGTGTCTTTGAGTCGTTACGTGAAACTCTTCTCGTTAAGGTTCGAACGTTATAAAAACTGAATCATTTCGTTTTAAACCATTGTAAACTGCATTCGATCTGTCAGTCATGTCGTATGTACTAGTGGGAAACTCGAAATTCTAGATGTGATGTGTGATTGTGGTATAAAAATGAATATATATATATACACACACACATCATGCAGAATTAGCGGTAAACTCAGAGAAGGAATCAAAGAATAACACATTAAAGAGAGAGCTGGAGGAGAAGGTCAAGATGTAAATAAATAACACCTAAAACTTAGCTATTGCAGTTGGTTCATTTCAAACTGTCGAAAACACACTTTAAAAATAATAAAAATAATCATAATAATAACTGAAAACAATCTCACCTTTTACACGCTGTTTCCGCTCCGTTGGGTCATGGGACGTGGCTAGGATGTTTAAAAAGGGGAAATATGTCGTTTAAAACAATTGTAAATAATATTCGATCAACCAATAAGGTCCTAGTTACAAGTGGGAAACCCTGGATTAAAGATGAAACACGACTTTACCAGATGTAATGTGTAATTGTGGTATAAAAATGAGAAAATATGTATATATGAAGCAGAATGATGCGGGAACTCAGTGAGAAGGTAGAAATGAATAAAAGACTAATCAGGAAGCTGGAGGAGAAGTGTCATGCTGGCTAGGCTAGACAATGACGGGTGAACACTCGCAGGGACGTTGCGATGCAAGAGTTTATTCAAACAAAACAGGGGAAAACACAAGAGTGCAGCAATAACGCATGGGGTACTGACTAAACAGAACAAACGTGACAACGCAACATGAGCAAACTTGAAAGCCACTCGAGGCTGGTTAGTAGCCAGGGAAGCCAGGCGAGATAGGGAAGATAATGCTAGACCGAAACGTCACCGGCAGGGCCAGTGAAACTAAAACGGGACACCGCGCTCGTCAGGCGCAACTAAACTTACTTGACTCGAACACTAGGGAATCGGTCGCCGAATCCTCCAGGCAACCAACCCGTCAACCAAGAAGCGAACTCCTGCTGAAGGTGAATCGGCTCTTACAGAGCGTACTCTAGAGAACACCATAAACAGACCTAGAATCTCTGGAACAGCGAAGCCAACATACAGCTTGGCGTAACAAGTACAATTCTCGGCAACGAGAATGTCCGTGTTAGCTCCCTTTAGAACCCAGCTCTCAAATGACCTAACTCAAAACATGCAATGAACGTAAATGACACACTTGAACAAACATGGCGTTGTACATAAATGGCTGTGAACATAAAAGTCCTTGAACTTGAAGCCTGTGGAGCGCGGGTCGGGCACGGCGACGCGGACCTGACAAGAAGGACAAGACGTAAAAAGAAAAAACAGCCAAAATCGAACTCGTTAAGTTTCGAACGTTATAATAACTGGATAATTTCGTTTGAAACCATTGTAAACTGCATTCGATCAGCGAGTGAGGTCGTATGTACTAGTGGGAAACTCGAAATTCTAGATGTGATGTGTAATTGTGGTATAAAAATGAATATATACACATACATCGTGCAGAATTAGCGGTAAAAAAAAATAGAGAAGGCATCAAAGAATAACACAATAAAGAGGCAGCTGGAGGAGGAGGTCAAGATGTAAATAAATAACACCTAAAACTTTGCTATTGCAGTTGGTTCATTTCAACCTGTGGTCGAAAACACATTTTATTCATAATAATAACTGAAAACAATCTCACCTTTTACACGCCGATTCCGCTGCGTTGGGTCATGGGACGTGGCTAGAATGTTTTAAAAAAGGAAATATGTCGTTTAAAACAATTGTAAATAATATTCGATCAACCAATAAGGTCCTGGTTACAAGTGGGAAACCCTGGATTAAAGATGAAACATGACTTTACCAGATGTAATGTGTAATTGTGGTATAAAAATGAGAAAATATGCATATATGAAGCAGAATGATGCGGGAACTCAGCGAGAAGGCAGAAATGAATCAAAGAATAATCAGGAAGCTGGAGGAGGAGGACAAGTTGTAAATAGAAAAAACAGCCAAAACCGAACTGTTGGAGTATTTACAGTTTCACCTGTGGTCGAAAACACTTTCTCTATATTTTTTTGTCGTATTTACAGGGGATAACTCGGAATTTTAGATGAATCAAGGGTTTAGCAGGTGTGTCTTTGCGTCGTTTTCGCAGAGCTCCTCTCGTTACGGTTCGAACGTAATAAAAACTGGATCATTTCGTTTTAAACCATTGTAAACTGATTTCGATCAGCGAGTGAGGTCGTATGTACTAGTGGGAAAATCGCAAATCTAGATGTGATGTGTAATTGTAGTATAAAAATGAATATATACATACATACATACATACATCATGCAGAATTAGCGGTAAACTCAGAGAAGGCATAAAAGAATAACACATTAAAGAGGCAGCTGGAGGAGAAGGTCAAGTTTTAAATAAATAACACCTTTTCTTAAGACTAATCAGGAAGCTGGAGGAGAAGGACACGAAATAGAAATGAATAATAATCAGGAAGCTGGAGGAGGACAAGGACAAGTTGTAAATAGAAAAAAACAGCCAAAACCAAACTGTTGGAGTACTTACAGTTTCACCTGTGGTCGAAAACACTTTCTAATAATAATAAAAATAATCATAATAGTAACTGGCAACAATCACACCTTTCATACACTTTTCCGCTCCATCGGGTCATGGCACGTTGCTTGGCAGTTCAAAGAAGGGAAATATACCTTTGTAAGAATTGTTAAATTACACTCCATCAGTCAGTGATGTCGTATTTACACGGGGATAACTCGGAATTCTAGATGAATCAAGGGTTTAGCAGGTGTGTCTTTGCGTCCTTTCGTGAAACTCCTCTCGTTAAGATTCGAACGTAATAACTGGATTATTTCGTTTGAAACCATTGTAAACTGCATTCGATCAGCGAGTGAGGTCGTATGTACTAGTGGGAAACTCGATATTCTAGATGTGATGTGTGATTGTGGTATTAAAATGAATATATATACACACACATCAGGCAGAATTAGCGGTAAACTCAGAGAAGGAATCAAAGAATAACACATTAAAGAGGGAGCTGGAGGAGAAGGTCAAGACGTAAATAACACCTAAAAGTTAGCTATTGCAGTTGGTTCATTTTAACCTATATGTCGAAAACACATTTTAATAAAAAATAATCATAATAACTGACACAACAAACTCACTTTTTACACGCTTTTTCCGCTTTCGTCATGACCCGGTGCGCTCTAGTCTAGTCTGGTGATGCACTGTAGCTCTGCTGCTGATGCACTGCTGCGGTGATGCCATGGTCAGGGCGGTACATTTAAAATCCTCACACAATATGATCGACGTCTTCATACAGACATGTCATTTCTCTCCATATGCATTACCGGCAAGTAAGTACTCTTGATAAATTATCCCTAAACAAAAATCCATCAACCCTAAATTGAAAGCTTAAACCTTTATCTCTCCCGACAGATAACCCAGAAGAAAGCTCAGCCATTCCTACCGAAAGCCCCGCAGGAGGCAAGATCACAGAAGTAGACATGTTTTAATTTTCCAGTAACAAAGTTCAATGAAAGTAGCAATCTTGGTGAAGGGACACTGTGTCCTTCGCCAGATTGCAGTTGAAGACAATAGCCTTTTCGGGAATGGGCACGTTTTGCAAAGGTATCATAAAATGTAGGGTTTGATACCAAGCCTCAGAATTCTTTAAAAAAAAATACATAAATCTCAGAAGACCTGTTAAATCAATAATGTCTCAATCACTAATTTCTAACTGGAGAAGGCTATGTCAATCATTTGAGTTCGGATGGATTTGGTAAATGGGAATTCTTTTTATTAGGACTTATTATAATGTAAATTTCTTTGAACAGATAATTTTGTGTTTTTAATGCTTAAGCTAAAGGTGAATTTTCAAAAAACTCACATACGTTGATTTTTTTTGTTTCCACAATAGTCATTAGTTAAGTGCCTCCATGTCACTGTTGGTCTCTGTTAATTGGCTAACCAGTTCTAGAGCTAGATATGTAGCTATGTATTTTCTTTGCTTCTCTTGTAGAGGTGTAAAACTCGAAATTCTATATATTTGGTGTTATCAATTAAAAGTAGTTTCAGTTCATACAGTTACTGTAGTGTTCTCGTGCAGTGTGTGGAAACTAACAAGCTAAGACTAAACAACAAGCTAAACCAAATCCAATGAAGACGTAGTAAGGTTGACCATTTACTGTCACACTTCCTCATTAGCATGCAGGTGAAAACTGTAAATAAACAATGCAAAACTTGTTCAGCATCCGAGTTCTTAATTATACATCGTGCTTAGTTGTAAACATTTGCTGTTCTGAACAGTAGGTAGAAGTTACCATGGCTGCTAATATATATTAGACGATACACAACTGAAAAAGTTTATTCTCTTTTCTGAACTTAACAAAAATCGTTTTAATATCACAACTGCTAATATATGAACTGTAATATGTTTTAATGCTAATGAATGTAAGATATTTGATCTTTGGTAGTTCCAGATACTAGGAGACCAGGAGTTCCAGAACATTCACTCATGTCTGCCTTGTTTTGTTTGGCCGCAGAACCCCTGGAGCCGCTTAAGTGCAAACCGGACGTGACGTTACCAAACATTAGGCACCTAAATTAATTTTACAAAAAAGCTTATTGAACTTAATATCTATTAACTTTTCTTTTTTACTTAAGACAAGAATAAGAAACAACCAATCTTTAAATACTAGAAATAAAAAAGAAAAGAAAAGATGCCTTACACATTCACGTTCACTAAAAGGGAGTTTAAAATATAGACTGAAAAGAAACTCTGATAGGATTTTGTGCAACATTATTTTATGGGACCGTATTGGCTCAAGTAACAGTTTTTTGGGCATGGAATTGCGGGTCAGAACTAATGTGGCAGCAGAGACGTGCAACCCGCAAAACAATCTCATCCTACACAAGGTATAATTGTGTGTTATACAATGCATGTCTTGAACAAGATTTTTCTGTTCTAGTTTTCACTGTGTCTGACAAAGAGAGAGAGAGAGAGAGAGAGAGAGAGAGAGAGAGAGATGGGGAGAGAGAGAGAGAGAGAGAGAGAGAGAGAGAGAGAGAGAGAGAGAGAGAGAGAGAGAAATAAAACTTCAGGACCTCAGTAGGACTAGTGGCCATTATTCTGTTGGACCAGTGTAGCTATAACCTGTTCTGCATTCAAATAAATGGGGTAATGCGTTTTGCTACATTATGTTGTACTCTCAAGTTGTTATACTAGACAAATTTACACAGAATATTAACTTCAGTTAAATCAACACAAGTATTAATTAAAAGTATTAAAAGTAAAGGCAACAAAGTACATTTCCTAACATGTTACATAAAGCTATTTGTGGGCAAACTGACTGAAATTCTAAGTCTACACAAATTAAAACCAGTAATTCCATACTACATATAGTGTTGAGTTTACTTACATTTGTGAGTTGTCTCAGTGTTTTCTAAGCTTGACTGAGTTGAAATGAAATATCCTAAGTCATAAGTGAAAGATCATTCCATGTTAAAAAAACATTTAGGTCACAGAACAGCCTGATTGAAAAATATTAATCAGATCAACATCATTTCTTTCATTAATTTATCCTAAATACTACTGTATAAAAGAGAGAGAGGGGGGGAGGGGGGAGAGAGAGGGGGAGAGAGAGAGGGGGGGGAGGGGGGGAGAGAGAGGGAGAGGGGGGAGGGGGAGAACGAGACAGAGAGAGAGACAGACAGACAGAGAGGGGGGAGAGAGAGAGAGAGAGAGAGACAGAGAGACAGAGAGGGGGAGAGAGAGAGAGAGAGAGAGAGAGAGAGAGAGAGAGAGAGAGAGACAGAGAGACAGAGAGGGAGAGACAGACAAACAGAGAGAGAGAGAGAGCCACACCCCTTTTCTTCTTCTGATGTTAAACTTCTTGGGCATTTCTGGTGGTGCTGTCACCTACTGGTGGGTAAGGGTACCTACACTGTAAAATGGTAAAGCCATTGGGTACACTCACAGCTGTCACAGCCTACTGGACTACTGGCTACTGCATTTGTGTTACACCAGCGCTCCTGTGTGGGTGCTCTGCTAAACTGCGGCTTAGGATCACCAGCCACTCCTTCCACATACTTACCACGCTGTTTCCGCTCCGATAGGTCATTATACGTGGCTAGGATGTTTAAAAAAGGGTAAATAAGACGTTTAATACAATTGTGAAT
Source organism: Salminus brasiliensis (assembly GCF_030463535.1). Lineage (NCBI taxonomy): Eukaryota > Metazoa > Chordata > Actinopteri > Characiformes > Bryconidae > Salminus > Salminus brasiliensis. Next base: position 34,407,776 of record NC_132895.1, on the reverse strand, counting down.
AATATTCGATAAACCAATAAGGTCGTAGTTACAAGTGGGAAACCCTGGATTAAAGATGAAACACGACTTTACCAGATGTAATGTGTAATTGTGGTATAAAAATGAGAAAATACGCATATATGAAGCAGAATGATGCGGGAACTCAGCGAGAATGAATAAAAGAATAATCTGGAAGCAGGAGAAGAACAAGTTGTAAATAGAAAAAAAAAAACAGCCAAAACCTTACTGTTGGAGTACTTACAGTTTCACCTGTGGTCGAAAACACTTTCTAATAATAATAATAATAATAATAATCATAATATTAACCGGCAACAATCACACCTTTCATACACTTTTCCGCTCCATCGGGTCATGGCACGTTGCTTGGGAGCTCAAAGAAGGGAAATATACCTTTGTAAGAATTGTTAAATTACACTCCATCAGTCAGTGATGTCGTATTTACACGGGGATAACTCGGAATTATAGATGAATCAAGGGTTTAGCAGGTGTGTCTTTGCGTCGTTACGTGAAACTCCTCTCGTTAAGGTTCGAACGTAATAAAAACTGAATCATTTCAGAATCAGAATCAGAATCAGAATCTCTTTATTTCACCAAGTATGTTACCCATACAAGGAATTTGTCTTGGTGAGAGCAACACGCATGACAAGTAACAAAGAAACACAGAACACAGTCTTAAACTAAAGGAAAATGACACTAAACAATAAATAGGGTAGGGGATAAATTAAAAAAAGTAGAAAGTACTAAAGGTAATAAAGGTAATAAAGAGCTGAAAAATATATTTACAGAAAAGAAAAGGACATCTGTACAGGTGTGCAAATAGTCATAGTGCAAAATAGGCAGAGTGCAAATAACTGTTCAGTCCGGTTTGGTACAGTTCAGTTGTAAGTTTAGAGGTTTACAGTGGGAGGTGACCACTGTGATTGAGGAGCGCTACAGCTCTGGGGAAGAAGCTGTTAGCATGACGTGTTGTGCTGGTTTTGATGGACCGCAGTCTTCTACCCGAGGGGAGTGTCTGGAAGAGGAGGTGTCCAGGATGTGAGGGGTCAGATGTAATCTTGCCAGCCCGCTTCCTCATCCTGCTGGAGTAGATCTGCTGAAGTGATGGCAGGTTACATCCTATGATCCTCTCTGCTGTCCTGATGATGCGCTGGAGTTTGGTTCTTTCTTGTGAGGTGGAGGAACCAAACCAGATAGTTATGGAGGCTGTGATAATGGACTCGATGATCGCTGTGTAGAACTGGATCATCAGGGTCTGTGGCAGGTTGAATTTCTTGAGCTGTCTCAAGAAGTACATTCTTTGTTGAGCTTTCTTGATGATGGAGATGGTGTTTTTCTCCCATTTCAAGTCTCTGGAAATGGTGGTGCCCAGGAACTTGAGTGACTCCACCATTGATACTGCAGTGTTGTTGATGTGGAGGGGGGGAAGGGTGGGTGGATTGCGTCGGAAGTCCACCACCATCTCTACAGTCTTTTCTGTGTTTAGCAGCAGCATTTCGTTTTAAACCATTGTAAACTGCTTTCGATCAGCGAGTGAGGTCGTATCGACTAGTGGGAAACTCGATATTCTAGATGTGATGTGTAATTGTGATATAAAAATGAATATATACACATACATCATGCAGAATTAGCGGTAAACTCAGAGAAGGCATCAAAGAATAACACATTAAAGAGGGAGCTGGAGGAGAAGGTCAAGACGGAAATAAATATAACCTAAAACTTAGCTATTGCAGTTGGTTCATTTCAACCTGTGGTCGAAAACACATTTTAATAATAATAAAAATATTCATAATAACAACTGAAAACAATCTCACCTTTTACAAGCTGTTTCAGCTCCGTTGGGTCATGGGACGTGGCTAGGATGTTTAAAAAGGGGAAATATGTCGTTTAAAACAATTGTAAATAATATTCGATCAACCAATAAGGTCCTAGTTACAAGTGGGAAACCCTGGATTAAAGATGAAACAAGACTTTACCAGATGTAATGTGTAATTGTGGTATAAAAATGAGAAAATATGCATATATGAAGCAGAATGATGCGGGAACTCAACGAGAATGAATAAAAGAATAATCAGGAAGCTGGAGGAGAAGTGTCATGCTGGCTAGGCTAGACAATGACGGGTGAACACTCGCAGGGACGTTGCGATGCAAGAGTTTATTCAAACAAAACAGGGGAAAACACAAGAGTGCAGCAATAACGCATGGGGTACTGACTAAACAGAACAAACGTGACAACGCAACATGGGCAAACTTGAAAGCCACCCGAGGCTGGTTAGTAGCCAGGGAAGCCAGGCGAGATAGGGAAGATAATGCTAGACCCAAACGTCACCGGCAGGGCCAGTGAAACTAAAACGGGACACCGCGCTCGTCGGGCGCAACTAAACTTACTTGACTCGAACACTAGGGAATCGGTCGCCGAATCCTCCAGGCAACCAACCTGTCAACCAAGAAGCGAACTCCTGCTGAAGGTGAATCGGCTCTTACAGAGCGTACACTAGAGAACACCATAAACAGACCTAGAATCTCTGGAACAGCGAAGCCAACATACAGCTTGGAGTAACAAGTACAATTCTCGGCAACGAGAATGTCCGTGTTAGCTCCCTTTAGAACCCAGCTCTCAAGTGACCTAACTCAAAACATGCAATGAACGTAAATGACACACTTGAACAAACATGGCGTTGTACATAAATGGCTGTGAACATAAAAGTCCTTGAACTTGAAGCCTGTGGAGCGCGGGTCGGGCACGGCGACGCGGACCTGACAAGAAGGACAAGACGTAAAAAGAAAAAACAGCCAAAATCGAACTCGTTAAGTTTCGAACGTTATAAAAACTGGATAATTTCGTTTGAAACCATTGTAAACTGCATTCGATCAGCGAGTGAGGTCGTATGTACTAGTGGGAAACTCGATATTCTAGATGTGATGTGTAATTGTGGTATAAAAATGAATATATACACATACATCGTGCAGAATTAGCGGTAAACTCAGGGAAGGCATCAAAGAATAACACATTAAAGAGGGAGCTGGAGGAGAAGGTCAAGATGAAAATAAATATAACCTAAAATTGAGCTATTGCAGTTGGTTCATGTCAACATGTGGTCGAAAACATATTTTAATAATAAAAAAAATAATCATAATAATAACTGAAAACAATCTCACCTTTTACAAGCTGTTTTAGCTCCGTTGGGTCATGGGACGTGGCTAGGATGTTTAAAAAAAAAGGAAATATGTCGTTTAAAACAATTGTAAATAATATTCGATCAACCAATAAGGTCCTAGTTACAAGTGGGAAACCCTGGATTAAAGATGAAACATGACTTTACCAGATGTAATGTGTAATTGTGGTATAAAAATGAGAAAATATGCATATATGAAGCAGAATGATGCGGGAACTCAGCGAGAAGGTAGAAAGCTCTGGTAGGGACGTTCTTCGACACAGTGGTGGCATCTGCCATCTTGTATGGAGTGGTCTGCTGGGGCAGTAGCATCTCGACGGCAGATAAGCAGAGACTGGACAAACTCATAAAGAGGGCCGGCTCTGCTGTTACACTGAGAATTTCCCCACTGCGGGACTAATAAAGGACTATCTTATCTTATCTTACTGTATCTCACCTGTGATTTAGTTGAGATACAGTTGTCTTCACAAAAACTGATGTATGACGTCACAGTCTGTGGATTCGAAGCAGCCCTGCAGCTTCTCAATGTCTCCACTGGTCCACCTCTTCACTGTTGTGATGACCGGCTTGTTGCTTTTGAGTTTCTGCCGGTAGGTTGGAATGAGGTGAACGAGGCTGTGATCGGAGAGCCCGACAGCTGCGCGCGTGACCGCGCGATAGGCATTCTTGATACAGGTGTAGCACTTGTCCAGTGTGTTGCCTTCTCGTGTTGGACACGCTTTGTGTTGTCTGTATTTGGGCATCTCCTTCGTGAGATTCACACTGTTAAAATCCCCCAGAATGATGAGGAGTGAGTCCGGGAACTCCCGCTCCACCTTCGTGATCTGTTCCGCCAGCTGTTTCAGCGCGTCGCTCGTGCACGGGCTTGGCGCAATGTAGGTGCCGGCTAGGATGAACGAGCTGAACTCTCTGGGCGAGTAGAACGGTCTACAGGTTATGAACAGATATTGCAGATGAGGGGAGCAGGATTTTAACAGTACCGTAGTGTCTCTACACCAGCGCTCGTTGATGTAGAAGCAGATTCCTCCTCCTCTGCTCTTGCCGCGTCTCTGTCCGCTCTGTGCAGCTGGAAGCCGGGGAGGTGCAGCGCGCTGTCCGGGGTCAGCTCGGTCAGCCAGGTCTCCGTGAAGCAGAGCGCAAAAGCAGCGGAGAAGTCCTTGTTGGTTTGGTTGAGCAGAAGTAGTTCCTCAGTTTTGTTGCTGAGAGATCGGAGGTTGGAGAGGAATAATGACGGTAGAGGTGTGCGAGCCCCGCGCCGCCTCAGACGCACGAGCGCGCCGGCTCGTCTGCCCCGGCGCCGGCTTCTCCACAGTCTCCTGGCGAGGCCGAGCGCGGTCAGCGCGGCTGTGGTGAGGATCTCCGCACAAACTGAAGGTACTTGAACAAATTATACACATACATCATGCAGAATTAGCGGTAAACTCATATAGCAGGCATCAAAGAAAAACACATTAAAGAGGGAGCTGGAGGAGAAGGTTAAGATGTAAATAAATAACACCTAAAACTTAGCTATTGCAGTTGGTTCATTTCAACCTGTGGTCAAAAACACATTTTAATAATAATAAAAATATTCATAATAAGAACTGAAAACAATCTCACCTTTTACACGCTGTTTCGCTCCGTTGGGTCATGGGACGTGGCTAGGATGTTTAAAAAGGGGAAATATGTCGTTTAAAACAATTGTAAATAATATTCGATCAACCAATAAGGTCCTAGTCACAAGTGGGAAACCCTGGATTAAAGATTTAACACGACTCTACCAGATGTAATGCGTAATTGTGGTATAAAAAAGAGAAAATGTGCATATATGAAGCAGAATGATGCGGGAACTCAGCGAGAAGGTAGAAATGAATAAAAGAATAATCAGGAATAATCAGGAAGCTGGAGAAGGACAAGTTGTAAATAGAAAAAAACAGCCAAAACCGAACTGTTGGAGTACTTATAGTTTCACCTGTGGTCGAAAACACTTTCTAATAATAATAATAATAATCATAATATTAACTGGCAACAATCACACCTTTCATACACTTTTCCGCTCCGTCGGGTCATGGCACGTTGCTTGGCAGTTCAAAGAAGGGAAATATACCTTTGTAAGAATTGTTAAATTACACTCCATCAGTCAGTGATGTCGTATTTACACGGGGATAACTCAAGGGTGATAGATGAATCAAGGGTTTAGCAGGTGTGTCTTTGAGTCGTTACGTGAAACTCCTCTCGTTAAGGTTCGAACGTTATAAAAACTGAATCATTTCGTTTTAAACCATTGTAAACTGCATTCGGTCTGTCAGTCATGTCGTATGTACTAGTGGGAAACTCGAAATTCTAGATGTGATGTGTGATTGTGGTATAAAAATGAATATATGTATATACACACATCATGCAGAATTAGCGGTAAACTCATAGAGAAGGAATCAAAGAATAACACATTAAAGAGGGAGCTGGAGGAGGAGGTCAAGATGTAAATAAATAACACCTAAAATTGAGCTATTGCAGTTGGTTAATTTCAAACTGTCGAAAACACATTTTAAAAATAATAAAAATAATCATAATAATAACTGAAAACAATCTCACCTTTCACACGCTGTTTCCGCTGCGTTGGGTCAATGGAAAATATGTCGTTTAAAACCATTGTAAATAATATTCGATCAACCAATAAGGTCGTAGTTACAAGTGGGAAACTCTTTACCAGATGAAATGTGTAATTCAAGTCAAGTGTGTTTTATTGTCATTTCAACTACATACAGAGTACACAGTGAAACGAAACAACGTTCCTCCAGGACCATGGTGCAACATAGACACAGTGCATACATAACACAAAGGCAACACAAGTGCGCACAGACAACACAACACAGTACAGACAGAGAATAATAAATAATTGGTGGTAGTGTGCAGATTTTGCAATGTGTAATAAATATTGAGTCCAGTGAGGTAGTAAAGTTATTTGTGCAAATGCTTTGTGCAAAAATGCTTCCCATTTTATCTGGGGTAAATGGTTGGAGAGAGTGAGAGAGAGAGAGAGAGAGAGAGAGAGAGAGAGAGTGAGAGAGTGTGTGTGTGTGTGTGTGCATGTAACAGAAAAGACATTAGTTCAGAAGTTGAGTTGAGAAGTCTATTGCAGAGTCTGGTCGTGTTGGACCGGATGCTGCGGTTCCTTCTTCCTGATGGCAGGGGGGAGAACAGTCTGTGTGAAGGGTGGGTGGAGTCATCCACAATGCTGGTTGCTTTGCGGATGCAGCGGGCAGTGTAAATGTCCATGACGGAGAGGAGAGAGACTCCGATGATCCTCTCAGCTGTCCTCACAATGCGTTGGAGGGTCTTGCGGTCAGAGGCTCAGGATGCTCTCTATAGTCCGTTTATAGAAGAGGGTGAGGATGGGTGGAGGGAGACAGGCCTTTCTCAGCTTCCGGAGGAAGTAGAGACGCTGCTGGGCTTTCTTGGCTGTAGAGCTGGTGTTCAGGGACCAGGTGAGATTCTCCGCTAAGTGGACACCAAGGAACTTGGTGCTCTTTACCATCTCCACAGAGGAGCCGTTGATGCTGAGTGTCTTGTTTTCCTGAAGTCAACAACCATTTCCTTGGTCTTGTCTACATTACAGGGAAGGTTGTTGACTGTACACCAGTCTGTCAGCTGCTGCACCTCCTCTCTGTATGCTGACTCGTCGCCTTTGCTGATGAGACCCAGCACAGTTGTATCACTGTGTATACAGTTGTATCAGTTGTATACTTTTTAAATTGATCCCCTATCCTATTTATTGTTTAGTGTAATTTTTCTTTAGTCTAATACTGTAAATAATCTGTGTTCTGTGTTTTTGTTACTTGTCATACGTGTTGCTCTCACCAAGACAAATTCCTTGTATGTGTAATATAGAGATTCTGATTCATCAGCAAACTTTATGATGCTGTTAGAACTGTTTCGCAACACAGTCATGAGTCAGCAGGGTAAACAGCAGAGGACTCAGAACACTGCCTTGGGGTGCCCCAGTGTTCATTGTGATGGTGCTGGAGATGCCGTCCCCGAACCGGACTAAACGGGGCCTCCCCGTCAGGAAGTCCAGGATCCAATTGCAGAGGGGGGTGTTGAGGCCCAGCAAGCTTAACTTCCTGGTGAGATTCTGTGGGATGATGGTGTTGAATGCTGAACTGAAGTCTATGAACAGCATTCTAACATAGGTGTCCTCCTTCTCCAGGTCGGTAAGGGAGAGATGAAGGGTGGTGGTGATGGCATCTTCAGTGGAGCGCTTGGGACGATATGCAAATTGCAGGGGGTCCAATGAAGAGGGCAGTTGGGTCTTGATGTTCATGACTAGCCTCTCGAAGTACTTCATGATGATGGGCATGTGAGCAACGGGACGGTAGTCATTGAGGCAGGACACCGTGGACTTCATCGTCACGGGGACGATGGTGGTGGTTTTGAGGCACGTTGGGACAGTGGAGCTGCACAGGGAGACGTTGAAGATGTGGGTGAGAACATCTGTCAACTCTCTGAGCACTCTGCCGGGGATGTTGTCTGGTCCTGCAGCTTTCCGTGGGTTGACTCTGCACAGACATGTTGTTTTGTGCCTCAAACCGTGCATAAAAGTCGTTCAGGGCATCAGGGAGGAAGGCATCACGGTCACAGGACGGCGGCATTGTCCTGTAGTTTGTGATTGCCTGGATGCCCTGCCACATGCGCCACGTGTCACCCGTGTCCTTGAAGTGGCTGTGGATTCTCTGGGCGTGTGTGTGCTTTGCCTCTCGGATGGCTCGTGACAAATTGGCTCTTGCTTTCCTCAGGGCCGCCTTGTCACCCACTCTGAAGGCCGAGTCGCGGGTCCTCAGTAGCGCACGCACCTTAGAAGTCATCCACGGCTTCTGGTTTGGGCGTGTGGTGATGGTCTTGGAGACAGTGACATCAATACACTTGCTGATGTAGCCAGTGACTGATGCTGTGTACTCCTCCAAGTTAACAGAGTCGCCTTCAGTCGCAGCCTCCCTGAACCAGTCCCATGCAGTGCACTCAAAACAGTCCGCAGAACGGTCAGCAGAGATGGCTCCTGCCGGCCAGGTTTTCACCTGCTTCTGAACTGGTCTGGAGCGTCTGATGAGAGGTGTGTATGCTGGAGTCAGCCACACAGACATGTGGTCCGAGAACGCGAGGTGGGGGCGGGGCTCCGTCCGGTACACGCTGGGGATGTTTGCAACGAGAGCAGCGAACGCGCTGGACCTTGTTTACACAAAGTCCACATGTTGATGGAACTGACTGGAGATTAGCGTGGTTGAAATCTGCGGCGACAATGAACAGTCCGTCTGGATGTTTGGTCTGCAGATCGCTGATGGCCCTGTGGAGTTTCCATAGTGCCTCCTTAGCATTAGCACTAGCGCTAGGTGGTATTTACACGGCGGCTATCAGCACGGCGGAGAACTCCCGTACTAAATAAAAGGTCTGCACTTGACTATGATGAACTCCACCAGCGGAGAGCAGTGCTTAGCGACAGTCACAGCGTTGATGTAAACACACACGCCTCCACCGCGGGTCTTCCCGGACTGAACGAGGCTAGCCCGTCTAGCTGAAGGGCGCTGTCTGGAATGTTGTCGCTAAGCCACGATTCCACAAAGACTAAAGCACAGCAGTCTCTGAACTCACGCTGGGAAGTTCGCTGGAGTGTTGTATAAAAATGAGAAAATATGCATATATGAAGCAGAATGATGCGGGAACTCTGCTAGAAGGTAGAAATGAATGAAAGAATAATCAGGAAGCTGGAGGAGAAGAACAAGTTGTAAATAGAAAGAAAAAACACCTAAAAATGAGCTATTGGCGTTGGTTTCTTTTTAAAATGTGATCGAAAACACATTTTAAAAATAATCAAAATAATCATAATAATAACTGAAAACAATCTCACCTTTTACACGCTGTTTCCGCCCCGTTGGGTCATGGTCATGGATGGTCAGTTATCGTTCTCAAGTCATGTTGCAAACGTAACTCGATCATGCAGATTTCTCCTGTACAACATCCGGGGAATTTGACCCTTCCTCTCTAGAGACTGGCTGGTCTCCCTTTACGCACCATCAGGCCTCTGCAACTTATCCAGAATGCCACTGCACGGGTCGTCTTCAACGTTCCTAAATTCAGCCATGTCACTCCACTGCTGCGTTCTCTTCACTGGCTTCCTGTAGCTGCCCGCATCAGATTTAAATGCATGTTTTGGATCTGATGATGGCTCCTGACAATGAGGATATAAAAAAAATACAAACTCTCAATTCTATATGTTTGGTGTTGATTCATAAATTAAAAGTAGTTTCAGTTCACACAGTTACTGTAGTGTTCTCGTGCAGTGTGTGGAAATTGACTAAACAACAAGCTAAACCATCCAATGAAGACATAGTAAGGTTGACCATTTACTGTCACTCTTCCTCATTAGCATGCAGGTGAAAACTGTAAATAAACAATTATACATTGTGCTTAGTTGTAAACATTTGCTGTTCTGAACAGTAGGTAGAAGTTACCATGGCTGCTAATATACATTAGCTGATACACAACTGAAAACAAAAGTTTCTCTTTTTTATTACCTAACTTAACAAAAATAGTTTTAATATCACAACTGCTAATATATGAACTGTAATATGTTTTAACGCTAGATGAACCTACGATATTGCCTCTTTGACGCTTCCAGATACTAGGAGATAAGTTCCAGAACATTCACATGTCTGCCTCGTTTTGTTTGGCCGCAAAACCCCCGGAAACCGCGGAAGTCCAAACAGAAAGTGACCTCACCGCACATGAGGCACCTAAATTAATTTGACAAAGAAAGGCTTAAACTTATCCATTAACTTTTTAACTTTAATCTAATAAGCAACAACAAATCTTTAAATACTAGAAAGAAAAAAAAATGAAAAGATTAACTAAATGCCTTAAGGGCATTACAGTTACTAAAAGGGTGTTTAAAAAACAGAAATAAAACTTTGAAAGGTATTTATTTAAAATATAGGATTTTGTGCAACATTATTTTATGGGTCCGTATAGGGTCATGTAACTGGCATGGGATTGTGTCAGAACTAATGTGGCGGCATAAACGTGCAACCCTTAAAACAATCTCATCCTACACACGGTATAATTGTGTGTTATACAATGCATGTCTTGAACAAGGTTTTTATGTTCTAGTTTTCACGGTGTCTGATGAAGAGAGAGAGAGAGAGAGAGAGAGAGAGAGAGAGAGAGGGAGAGAGAGAGAGAGACCAGAGTCTGAAGGGTCTAACAGTTGTTTGCTGGTTATTTCAGAAAGAAAAACACATACAAAATCATTTAAAAAAGCTTTACATTTTAAGACAAAGTGTTCATCAAAATTATGCCCAAATGTTAAAGTTCAGTCTCACGTGATGGATATTTTCTGAAACATCCAGTGGTTTTCGGCCTCATCCAATGAGGGAATATTCACCACTCCTTGAAGATTGGAGACTTATGACGTAGCATCCAGGTACATTTGTTCACAGTTACAAGTAAAGGAAATGTTCGCTTGACTCTCGTTTAGGTCGTGAACCCCGTTGCAAGCTTGACTTGAAAAAAAACTGTGTGGAAAACGTTGATCAGACGTCTGGCTGAAATTCTAAACTGTCTTAAGATGATTTGAGCTAGCGAGAAAGATTCTTTACTTGTACGGTTTTTATCACCTGTGTAGCCACACCCCTTTTCTTCTTCTGATGTTAAACTTTTTGGGCATTTCTGGTGGTGCTGTCACCTACTGGTGGGTAAGGGTACCTACATTGTAAAATGGTAAAGCCATTGGATACACTCACAGCTGTCACAGCCTACTGGACTACTGGCTACTGCTCTGAGCAGTCCTGCCTCTTGCATTTGTGTTACACCAGCGCCCCTGTGTGGGTGCTCTGTTTAACTGCGGCATAGGATCACCAACCATTCCTTCCACAAACTTACCACGCTGTAATCCGCTCCGTTAGGTCATTGTACGTGGCTAGGATGTTTAAAAAGGGGAATTAAGACGTTTAATACAATTGTGAATAATATTCGATAAACCAATAAGGTCCTAGTTACAAGTGGGAAACTATGGATTAAAGATGGAACACGACTTGACCAGACGTTAATTGTAACGGTGGTATAAAAATAAGAAAATATAAATAAATCAAGCAGAATAAGGCGGAAAGTCAGCAATAAGGTAGTGAAGTGTAAATAGTTAAAAGGGAGCTGGAGGAGAAGGACAATGAATAATTAACTATTACATTAGCTTGGTTTTATATGGTGTTTTGTTACAGTTTCAGATGTGGTGGAAAACACATTCAAATATTATTAAAAAATAATTAGAATAATAATTGGGACAAAAATGGCGTCTTTTATACGCTTTTGTTGCTTCGTTTGGTCATCGTACTTTGATAGGCTTCTTAATAATGGATGTGTCGCTATTTAAGAAGTTTAAATTACATTCGATCTGTCAGGGAGGTCGAATTTACAAGTGGGGATACTTGGGATTGCAGATGGAACACGATTTAACCAGAAGTGATGTGTAACTGTGGTTTTAAAATGAGAAAATATTATGAATCAAGCAGAATGAGGCGGGAACTCAGCGAGAAGTTGGTTCAGTGAAAAAGTTCAAATGGAGCTGGAGGAGAAGGACAAGACATATTTAACAAAGCAACACCCAAAACCAAGCTACTGAAATAATTACAGTTTTAGATGTGGTGTAAAACAGAATGTAATAGGAAAAACTTAACCATAATAATATTGGCACACAAATTGCCTCTTTAACATGCTTTTGTCGCTCCGTTTGGTCATCGTACATTTGATAGGCATCGTAATAATGGATATTTTGGAATTTAGGAAGTTTAAATTACATTCGATTTGTCAGTGAGGTCGAATTTACAAGTGGGGATACTTGCGATTGTAGATGGAACAAGACTTGACCAGATGTGAAGTGTAACTGTGGTATAAAAATGAAAAATATATACATACATCAAGCAGAATGAGGCGGGATTTCAGCAAGAAGGAAGTGAAGTCTAAATAGTTGAAAGGGACCTGGAGGAGAAAGACAAGGAATAATTAACAAAACACCACCTAATACCAAGCTACTGGAATAGTTACAGTTTCATATGTGGTGTAAAACACATTGTAATATGAAAAAAAAAATAATAATAATATTAATAATTGCCACAAAAAGAGCGTCTTTTACATGCTTTTGTCGCTCCGTTTGGTCATCGGACTTTGATAGGCTTCCTAACAATGGATAAGTCGGTATTTAGAAAGTTTAATTTACATTCGATGTGTCAGGAAGGTCGAACTTACAAGTGGGGATACTTGGGATTGTAGATGGAACACTACTTGACCAGATATTAAGTGTAACTGTGGTATAAACATGAGAAAATATAATAAATCAAGCAGAATGAGGCGGGAACTCAGCGAGAAGGAAGTGAAGTGTAAATAGTTAAATGCGACCATGAGTAGAAAGACAAGAAGTAATTAACAAACCACCACCTAATACCAAGCTACTGGAATAGTAACAGTTTCAGATGTGGTGGAAAACACATTCGATCATTAATAAAAAAATAATTCGAATAATAATTTGGAAAAAAACAGCGTCTTTTATTAGCATTTGTCGCTCCGTTTGGTCATCCTACTTTGATAGGCTTCTAAATAGTGGATGTTTCGGTATTTAGGAAGTTTAAATTACATTCGATCTATGAGGGAGGTCGAATTTACAAGTGGGATAACTTGCGATTGTAGATGGAACACGACCTGACCAGATGTGAAGTGTAACTGTGGTATAAAAATGATAAAATATAATAAATCAAGCAGTATGAGGCGGGAACTAAGCGAGAAGGAAGTGAAGTGAAAATAGTTAAATGGGAGCTGGAGAAGAAAAACAAGGAATATTTAACAAAACACCACACAATACCAAGCTACTGGAATAGTTACAGTTTCATATTTGGTGTAAAACACATTGTAATATGCAAAAATAATCATAATAATAATAATTGGGACAAAAATGACGTCTTTTAGACGCTTTTGTCGCTCCGTTTGGTCATCGTACTTTGATAGGCTTCTTACTAATGGATATTTCGGTATTTACGAAGTTTAATTTACATTCGATCTGTCAGTAAGGTCATGTTTACAAGTGGGGATACTTGGGAATGTAGATGGAACAAGACTTGACCAGATGTGAAGTGCAACTGTAGTATAAAAATGAAAAATATACATACATCAAGCAGAATGAGGCGGGAACTCACCGAGAAGGTAAAGAAGTGTAAATAGTTAAAAGGGACCTGGAGAATAAAAACAAGGAATAATTAACAAAACACAACCTAATACCAAGCTACTGGAATAGATACAGTTTCATATTTGGTGTAAGACACATTGTAATATGCAAAAATAATCAAAATAATAATAATTGGGACAAAAATGGCGTCTTTTATACGCTTTTGTCGCTCCGTTTGGTCATCGTACTTTGATAGGCTTCTCAATAATGGATATTTCGGTATTTAGGAAATTTAATTTACATTCGATCTGTCAGGAGGGTCATATTTAGAAGTGGGGATACTTGGGAATGTAGATGGAACACGACTTGACCAGTTGTGAAGTGTAACTGTGGTATAAAAATGAAAAAAATATACATACATCAAGCAGAATGAGGTGGGATTTCAGCAAGAAGGTATTGAAGTGAAAATAGTTAAAAGGGAACTGGAGGAGAAAAACAAGGAATAATTAACAAAACACCACCTAATACCAAGCCACTGGCACAGAAACAGTTTCATATGTGTTGTAAAAAACATTGTAATATGAAAAAATAATAGTTATAATAATTGGCACAAAAAGTGCATCTTTTACATGCTTTTTCGCTCCGTTTGGTCATCGTACTTTGATAGGCTTCTTAACAATGGATAAGTCGGTATTTAGGAAGTTTAAAATACATTCGATCTGTCAGAAAGATCGAATTTATAAGTGGGGATACTTGGGATGGTAGATGGAACACAACTTGACCAGATGTGAAGTGTAACTGTGGTATAAACATGAGAAAATATAATAAATCAAGCAGAATGAGGCGGGAACTCAGAGAGAAGGTAATGAAGTGTAAATAGTTAAAAGGGACCTGGAGCAGAAAGACAAGGAGGAATTTACAAAACACAACCTAGAACCAAGCTACTGAAATAGTTACAGTTTCAGATGTGTTGCAAAACACATTCGAATATTAATTAAAAAATAATAAGAATAATAATTGGGACAAAATTGGCGTCTTTTATGCGATTTCGTCGCTCCGCTTGTTGATCGTACTTTGATAGGCTTCTTAATAATGGATTTTTCGGTATTTAGGAAGTTTAATTTATATTCGATCTGTCAGGGAGGTCGAATTTACAAGTCGGGATACTTGGGATAGTAGATGGAACACGACTTGACCAGATGTGAAGTGTAACTGTGGTATAAAAATGATCAAATATGATAAATCAAGCAGAATGAGGCGGGATTTCAGCAAGAAGGTAGTGAAGTGTAAATAGTTAAAAGGGAATTGGAGAACAAATACAAGGAATAATTAACAAAACACCACCTAATACCAAGCTACTGGAATATTTACATTTTCATATGTGGTGTAAAACACATTGTAAAATGAAAAAAATAATCATAATAATAATATTAATAATTGGCACAAAAAGTGCGTCTTTTACATGCTTTTTCGCTCCGTTTGGTCATCGCACTTTGATAGGCTTCTTAATAATGGATTTGTCTTATTTAGGAAATTTAAATTACATTCGATCTGTCAGGGAGGTCGAATTTACAAGTGGGGATACTTGGGATAGTAGATGGAACACAACTTGACCAGTCGTGAAGTGTAACTATGGTAGAAAAATGATAAAATATAAGAAATCAAGCAGAATGAGGCGGAAAATCAGCAAGAAGATAAATAAGTGTAAATAGTTAAAAGGGAGCTGGAGGATAAAAACAAGGAATAATTAAAAAAACACCACCTAATACCAAGCTACTAGAATAGTTACAGTTTCAGATGTGTTGGAAAACACATTGTAATGTGAAAAAAAATTAGAATAATAATAATAATAACAACAACAATAATAATAATAATAATAACAACAATAATAATAATTGGCACAAAAAACGTGCGTCTTTTATATGCTTTTCGCTCCGTTTGGTCATCGTACTTTGATAGGCTTCTTAATAATGGATAAGTCGGTATTTAGCAAGTTTAATTTACATTCGATCTGTCACGAAGGTCATATTTACAAGTGGGGATAATTGGGAATGTAGATGGAACACGACCTGACCAGATGTGAAGTGTAACTGTGGTATAAAAATGATAAAATACAATAAATCAAGCAGTATGAGGCTGGAACTAAGCGAGAAGGAAGTGAAGTGAAAATAGTTAAATGGGAGCTGGAGAAGAAAACCAAGGAATATTTAACAAAACACCACACAATACCAAGCTACTGGAATAGTTACAGTTTCATATTTGGTGTAAAACACATTGTAATATGCAAAAATAATCATAATAATAATAATTGGGACCAAAAGTGCGTCTTTTATACGCTTTTGGCGCTCCGTTTAGTCATCGTACATTGATAAGCTTGTTAATAATGGATATTTCGGTATTAACGAAGTTTAATTTACATTCGATCTGTCAGGAGGGTCATATTTACAAGTGGGGATACTTGGGATAGTAGATGGAACACGACATGACCAGATGTGAAGTGTAACTGTGGTATAAAAATGATCAAATATGATAAATCAAGCAGAATGAGGCGGGATTTCAGCAAGAAGGTAGTAAAGTGTAAATTGTTAAAAGGGAATTGGAGAACAAATACAAGGAATAATTAACAAAACACCACCTAATACCAAGCTACTGGAATATTTACATTTTCATATGTGGTGTAAAACACATTGAAAAATGAAAAAATAATCATAATAATAATATTAATAATTGGCACAAAAAGTGCGTCTTTTACATGCTTTTTCGCTCCGTTTGGTCATCGCACTTTGATAGGCTTCTTAATAATGGATTTGTCTTATTTAGGAAATTTAAATTACATTCGATCTGTCAGGGAGGTCGAATTTACAAGTGGGGATACTTGGGATAGTAGATGGAACACAACTTGACCAGTCGTGAAGTGTAACTGTGGTAGAAAAATGATAAAATATAAGAAATCAAGCAGAATGAGGCGGAAAATCAGCAATAAGACAAATAAGTGTAAATAGTTAAAAGGGAAGTGGAGGATAAAAACAAGGAATAATTAAAAAAAACACCACCTAATAACAAGCTACTGGAATAGTTACAGTTTCAGATGTGTTGGAAAACACATTGTAATGTGAAAAAAAAATTAGAATAATAATAATAACAATAACAATAATAATAATAATAACAACAATAATAATAATTGGCACAAAAAACGTGCGTCTTTTATATGCTTTTCCCTCCGTTTGGTCATCGTACTTTGATAGGCTTCTTAATAATGGATAAGTCGGTATTTAGCAAGTTTAATTTACATTCGATCTGTCACGAAGGTCATATTTACAAGTGGGGATAATTGGGAATGTAGATGGAACACAACTTGACCAGATGTGAAGTGTAACTGTGGTATAAAAATGATAATATATAATAAATCAAGCAGATTGAGGCGGGAACTCAGCGAGAACTTAATGAAGTGTAAATAGTTAATAGGGAGCTGGAGCAGAAAGACAAGGAGTAATTTACAAAAAACAAACCTAAAACCAAGCTACTGGAATAGATACAGTTTCAGATGTGGTGGAAAACACATTCGAATATTAATAAAAAAATAATTATAATAATAATAATAATTGGGACAAGAATGGCGTCTTTTATACGCTTTTGTCGCTCCGTTTGGTCATCGTACTTTGATAGGCTTCTTAATAATGGATATGTCGGTATTTACGAAGTTTAATTTACATTCGATCTGTCAGGAGGGTCGTATTTACAAGTGGGGATACTTGGGAATGTAGATGGAACACGACTTGACCAGATGTGAAGTGTAACTGTTGTATAAACATGAGAAATTATAATAAATCAAGCAGAATGAGGCGGGAACTCAGCGAGAAGGTAAAGAAGTGTAAATAGTTAAAAGGGAACTAGAGTAGAAAGACAAGGAGTAATTAACAAACCACCACCCAATACCAAGCTACTGGAATAGTTACAGTTTCATATTTGGTGTAAAACACATTGTAATATGCAAAAGTAATCATAATAATAAAAATTGGGACAAAAATGGCGTCTTTTATACGCTTTTGTCGCTCCGTTTGGTCATCGTACTTTGATAGGCTTCCTAATCATGAATTTGTCGTTAATAAGGAAGTTCAAATTACATTCGATCTTTCAGGGAGATCGAATTTACAAGTGGGGATACTTGGGATTGTAGATGGAACACTACTTGACCAGATATGAAGTGTAACTGTGGTATAAAAATGAAAAAAATATACATACATCAAGCAGAATGAGGTGGGATTTCAGCAAGAAGGTATTGAAGTGAAAATAGTTAAAAGGGAACTGGAGGAGAAAAACAAGGAATAATGAACAAAACACCACCTAATACCAAGCTACTGGCACAGAAACAGTTTCATATGTGTTGTAAAAAACATTGTAATATGAAAAAATAATAGTAATAATAATTGGCACAAAAAGTGCATCTTTTTCATGCTTTTTCGCTCCGGTTGGTCATCGTACTTTGATAGGCTTCTTAATAATGGATAAGTCAGTATTTAGGAAGTTTAAATTACATTCGGTCTGTCAGGGAGATCGAATTTATAAGTGGGGATACTTGGGATGGTAGATGGAACACAACTTGACCAGATGTGAAGTGTAACTGTGGTATAAACATGAGAAAATATAAAAAATCAAGCAGAATGAGGCGGGACCTCAACGAGAAGGCAATGAAGTGTCAATAGTTAAAAGTGACCTGGAGAAGAAGGACAATGAGTAATTAACAAAAACAACCTAAAATCAAGCTACTGGAATAGTTAAAGTTTCAGATGTGGTGGAAAACACATTCGAATATTAATAAAAAATAATAATAATAATTGGGACACAAATGGCGTCTTTTATACGCTTTTGTCGCTCCGTTTGGTCATCGTACTTTGATAGGCTTCTTAATAATGGATATTTCGGTATTTAGGAAGTTTAATTTCCATTCGATCTGTCAGAAAGGTCATATTTACAGGTGGGGATACTTGGGAATGTAGATGGAACAAGACTTGATCAGATGTGAAGTGTAACTGTGATATAAAAATGATAAAAAACAATAAATCAAGCAGAATGAGGCGGGAACTCAGCAAGAAGGTAGTGAAGTGTAAATAGTTGAAAGGGACCTGGAGGAGAGAGACAAGGAGTATTTAACAAAACACAACCTAAAACCAAGCTACAGGAATAGTTACAGTTTCAGATGTGGTGGAAAACACATTCGAATATTAATAAAAAATTATTATAATAATAATTGGGCCAAAAATGGCGTCTTTTATACGCTTTTGTCGCTCCGTTTGGTCATCGTACTTTGATAGGCTTCCTAATAATGGATAAGTCGGTATTTAGGAAGTTTAAATTACATTCGATCTGTCAGGGAGGTCGAATTTACAAGTGGGATAACTTGACATCGTAGATGGATCACGACTTGTCCAGATGTGAAGTGTAAGTGTAGTATAAAAATGAAAAAAATATACATACATCAAGCAGAATGAGGCGGGATTTCAGCAAGAAGCTATTAAAGTGTAAATACTTGAAAGCGACCTGGAGTAGAAAGACAAGGAGTAATTAACAAAACACAACCTAAAACCAAGCTACTGGTATAGTTACAGTTTCAGATGTGGTGGAAAACACATTAGAATATTAATAAAAAAATAATTATAATAATAACTGGGATAAAAAATGGCGTCTTTTATACGCTTTTGTCGCTGCGATTGGTCATCGTACTTTGATAGGCTTCTTAATAATGGATATTTCGATATTAACGAATTTTAATTTACATTAGATCTGTCAGGAGGGTCATATTTACAAGTGGAGATACTTGGGAATGTAGATGGAACACGACTTGACCAGATGTGAAGTGTAACTGTGGTATAAAAATGATAAAATATACATACATCAAGCAGAATGACTATTACAAACTGCATTCGATCAGCGAGTGAGGTCGTATGTACTAGTGGGAAACTCGAAATCTTTGATGTAATGTATAATTGTGGTATTTATTTATATATATATATATATATATATATATATATATATATATATATATATATATATATATATATATACACACATATCATGCAGAATTAGCGGTAAACTCAGAGAAGGCATCAAAGAATAACATATTAAAGAGTTAGCTGGAGGAGGTGGTCAAGATGTAAATAAATAACACCTAAAATTGAGCTATTGCAGTTGGTTCATTTCAACCTGTGTTCAAAAACACATTTTAATAATAATAAAAATAATCATAATAATAACTGAAGACGATCTCACCTCTTACACGCTGTTTCCGCTCCGTTGGGTCATGGGACATGGCTAGGATGTTTAAAAAGGGGATCGAATATGTCGTTTAAATCAATTGTAAATAATATTCGATCAACCAATAAGGTCCTAGTAACAAGTGGGAAACCCTGGATTAAAGGTGAAACACGACTTTACCAGATGTAATGTGTAATTGTGATATCAAAATGAGAAAATATGCATATATGAAGCAGAATGATGCGGGAACTCAGCGAGAATGAATAAAAGAATAATCAGGAAGCTGGAGGAGAAGTGTCATGCTGGCTAGGCTAGACAATGACGGGTGAACACTCGCAGGGACGTTGCGATGCAAGATTTATTCAAACAAAACAGGGGAAAACCCAAGAGTGCAGCAATAACGCATGGGGTACTGACTAAGCAGAACAAACGTGACAACGCAACATGGGCAAACTTGAAAGCCACCCGAGGCTGGTTGGTAGCTGGCGAGATAGGGAAGATAATGCTAGACCCAAATGTCACCGGCAGGACCAGTGAAACTAAAACGGGACACCGCGCTCGTCAGGCGCAACTAAACTTACTTGACTCGAACACTAGGGAATCGGTCGCCGAATCCTCCAGGCAACCAACCTGTCAACCAAAAAGCGAACTCCTCCTGAAGGTGAATCGGCTCTTACAGAGCGTACACTAGAGAACACCATAAACAGACCTAGAATCTCTGGAACAGCGAAGCCAACATACAGCTTGGCGTAGCAAGTACAATTCTCGGCAACGAGAATGTCCGTGTTAGCTCCCTTTAGAACCCAGCTCTCAAGTGACCTAACTCAAAACATGAAATGAACGTAAATGACACACTTGAACAAACATGGCGTTGTACATAAATGGCTGTGAACATAAAAGTCCTTGAACTTGAAGCCTGTGGAGCGCGGTTCGGGACCGCCCCCGGGGCGGGCACGGCGACGCGGACCTGACAAGAAGGACAAGATGTAAATAGAAAAAAAAACAGCTAAAATCGAACTGTTGGAGTACTAACAGTTTCACCTGTGGTCGAAAACAATTTCTAATAATAATAATAATAATAATAAAAATAATCATAATATTAACTGGCAACAATCACACCTTTCATACACTTTTCCGCTCAATCGGGTCATGGCACGTTGCTTGGCAGTTCAATGAAGGGAAATGTACCTTTGTAAGAATTGTTAAATTACACTCCATCAGTCAGTGATGTCGTATTTACACGGGATAACATCTATAAATTATAGATGAATCAAGGGTTTAGCAGGTGTGTCTTTCCGTCGTTCCGCAGAGCTCCTCTCGTTAAGGTTCGAACGTAATACAAATTGTCAAGTCAAGTCAAGTCAAATTTATTTGTATAGCGCTTTTTCGTTTAAATCAATTGTAAATAATATTCGATCAACCAATAAGGTCCTAGTAACAAGTGGGAAACCCTGGATTAAAGGTGAAACACGACTTTACCAGATGTAATGTGTAATTGTGATATCAAAATGAGAAAATATGCATATATGAAGCAGAATGATGCGGGAACTCAGCGAGAATGAATAAAAGAATAATCAGGAAGCTGGAGGAGAAGTGTCATGCTGGCTAGGCTAGACAATGACGGGTGAACACTCGCAGGGACGTTGCGATGCAAGATTTATTCAAACAAAACAGGGGAAAACCCAAGAGTGCAGCAATAACGCATGGGGTACTGACTAAGCAGAACAAACGTGACAACGCAACATGGGCAAACTTGAAAGCCACCCGAGGCTGGTTGGTAGCTGGCGAGATAGGGAAGATAATGCTAGACCCAAATGTCACCGGCAGGACCAGTGAAACTAAAACGGGACACCGCGCTCGTCAGGCGCAACTAAACTTACTTGACTCGAACACTAGGGAATCGGTCGCCGAATCCTCCAGGCAACCAACCTGTCAACCAAAAAGCGAACTCCTCCTGAAGGTGAATCGGCTCTTACAGAGCGTACACTAGAGAACACCATAAACAGACCTAGAATCTCTGGAACAGCGAAGCCAACATACAGCTTGGCGTAGCAAGTACAATTCTCGGCAACGAGAATGTCCGTGTTAGCTCCCTTTAGAACCCAGCTCTCAAGTGACCTAACTCAAAACATGAAATGAACGTAAATGACACACTTGAACAAACATGGCGTTGTACATAAATGGCTGTGAACATAAAAGTCCTTGAACTTGAAGCCTGTGGAGCGCGGTTCGGGACCGCCCCCGGGGCGGGCACGGCGACGCGGACCTGACAAGAAGGACAAGATGTAAATAGAAAAAAAAACAGCTAAAATCGAACTGTTGGAGTACTAACAGTTTCACCTGTGGTCGAAAACAATTTCTAATAATAATAATAATAATAATAAAAATAATCATAATATTAACTGGCAACAATCACACCTTTCATACACTTTTCCGCTCAATCGGGTCATGGCACGTTGCTTGGCAGTTCAATGAAGGGAAATGTACCTTTGTAAGAATTGTTAAATTACACTCCATCAGTCAGTGATGTCGTATTTACACGGGATAACATCTATAAATTATAGATGAATCAAGGGTTTAGCAGGTGTGTCTTTCCGTCGTTCCGCAGAGCTCCTCTCGTTAAGGTTCGAACGTAATACAAATTGTCAAGTCAAGTCAAGTCAAATTTATTTGTATAGCGCTTTTTACAACTGTTGTCGTCACAGCTTTACAAAATTAGTACTTAATAAAGAACAGAGACAGAGAAGAAAGAAGGAATAACATGAAGCGTCAAAGACCCCCGTGAGCAAGCCAACGGCGACAGTGGCAAGGAAAAACTCCCTCAGAGCTGGAGGAAGAAACCTTGGGAGGAACCAAGACTCACAAGGGGGACCCATCCTCCTCTGGCCAGACTGTTTTAAACATTAATGATAAAAATGACCAAAGCAGATACAACAGAAAGTTAATAGTGGTGATATTAATAGTGTCAGACAGGCACGAGTCCATCTAGGTTTCAGCACGGCCACCAAACAGGCAGCAGCGGCTGGCGGGTGAGCCATGGGTGGTGGCGGGTTGAGGGTGGACCCGCTGGCCGGACTGATAGGTGGCAGCTGGTTAAATGCAGGTAGAGGGGACCTCAGCGGGCAATCTTCCTGCAGATCGGGCTGGGTGGCCATTTACTCGGGGAAGGTAAAGAGAGAGAAGTTAGTTCTAAGAGGAATTTTATCTAGTGCAGAGAATGTTGAGAATCAGCATCTGGGTATGTCTGATGACTCCGGCAGGTCTGATTATCACAGCATAATTAAAAGTAGAGAGCCAGAAGGTAACACGGACACGGGTGTACCCTGAGAACACCAGCATCTATCTGCTCCACCGTCAACAAACCTGAGTGATCGCGTGTAAGCAGCGAGACGACAGCTCCAGCATCTCAGTGTACTACAATTCCCTGGGTCCGCGAACCCCTGGACCTGCAGCCCTTATCTAAGAAACATTAATTACCAAAAGCTAAACTAAACATATAAGTTTTCAGCTTAGATTTAAAGATTGAGACTGTGTCTGAGTCCCGAACATTATCTGGAAGGTTATTCCAGAGCTGGGGGGCTTTATAGGAAAAGGCTCTTCCCCCTGCTGAGGTTTTCTGAATTTTGGGAACGCGTAAGAGGCCAGCACCCTGAGATCTAAGTAGTCTTGATGGTTCGTAATATACTATAAGATCCTGCAGGTACTCAGGAGCGAGGCCATGTAGGGCTTTATATGTTAATAAAAGAATTTTGTATTCAATACGGAATTTAACTGGGAGCCAATGAAGTGCTGATAGAACTGGACTGATATGGTCACATTTTCTAGTTTTAGTAAGGACCCTGGCTGCAGCATTTTGCTTATATCTTGCCATATCTTACTTCTGCGTAGTTTGAAGATAAATCATTTATCTTTACAAATTGGAAGCGTCCAGTTAGATATGATTGGAACCATGATAGGGCTGTCCCTGTGATTCCAACCATTTTCTCTAATCTTTCTAGTAATATAGAATGATCTATTGTATCAAAGGCTGCACAAAGGTCTAGTAGGACTAATAAAGATACGTAGCCTTGATCAGAGGCAAGAAGGAGATCATTCGTAATCTTCACTAGGGCTGTCTCTGTGCTGTGATTGAGTCTAAATCCAGACTGGAATTTCTCATACATGTCATTTTTACTCAGGTATAAGCAGAGTTGTTGGGCCACAGCTTTTTCTAATATCTTAGATACGAAGGTTAAGTTTGAGATGGGTCTATAATTAGATAATACGCTAGGATCAAGATTTGGTTTCTTGATTAAAGGTTTTATAACTGCTATTTTAAGGGTTTGGGGTACATGCCCAAGGCTAAGGGATGAATTTACAATTGTTAAAAGAGGTCCGATTATAATTGGGAGAATTTCATTTAGCAATTTAGAGGGAATCGGGTCGAGTGTACATGTTGTACAATTAGCTGAGGATATAATTTTTTCTAGTTCAGGCTGTGGAAGTGGGTAGAAGGCTTCCAGCCTTTGTTCTACAACCAAGTTATGTTCTAAAGCAACTACATCAGGTGACGGCCATGTTTGATTTAATAAGCAGGGTTGGATTTGTTGTCTAATATTTTCTATTTTATTATTAAAATAGTCCATAAAAACATGACTGGTTAAAGATGTTGGGATCTGGGGTTAAGTATCTGCCTGGCTTTTAGTAAGTTTAGAGATCTCATTAAAAAGAATTCTGGGATTGTTTTTGTTTTTCTCGATCAGCGAGGCCAGATGCACTGAGCGAGCTTTAATGAGTGCCTTTCTATATTGACTAAGGCTGTCCTTCCCCGCAGAGTGGAACACCTCTAGTTTGGTCGTCCGCCATTTACGCTCTAGTTTCCGCACTGTTTGTTTTAAGGTACGAGTTTGATCACTGTACCACGGTGCGAGCCTTTTTTGCCTCATCATTTTATTTTTGAACAGTGCTACTTTGTCTAAGGTTGATCGAAGGGTATTCTCTAGATCGTTTGCTAATTTAACTAGCTCCGTTTGGTCTGACGGAGTGTAAGCTAAGGTCGAAAGGGGTGGGAGATTTTTAGTAAACTGTACAGCTGTCATTGGTGTTATTGTGCGCTTTAGGCAGTGTTGGGGAGAAGAATTTACATTTTGCCTTAGATGTAGCTCAAAGGAGATTAGATAATGGTCTGAAATTACTGAGCTTTGAGGTAGAATATTTAGCTGATCAATGCTAACACCCAGGGTCAGGACTAAATCTAGGGTATGATTACAGTAATGTGTGGGTCCAGTTATGTTTTGTATAATGCCAACAGAATCTAAAGTTGATACAAACGCCTTTGTTAATGGATCGTCTGCTTTTTCAAAGTGAATATTAAAATCTCCTACTATTAACTCCTACTACACACTGCCAAGTCTGCAGAAAAATTACTGAATTCTTTTAAAAATTCAGAGTAGGGCCCTGGAGGCCTATAAATATTAATCAGTGAGAAAACATGATGTGAAGTGTAACTGTGGTATAAAAATAAAAAAAATGTACATAAATGAAGGACAATGAGGCGGAAACTCCGCGAAATGCTTGTGAAATTTAAATAGTTAAAAGGGAGCTGGAGGAGAAGGACAAGAAATAATTAACAAAGCAACACCCAAAACCAAGCTACTAAAATAGTTACAGTTTCAGATGTGGTGTAAAACACATTGTAATATGAAAACCGTGATCATAATAACAATAACTGGCACAAAAATGGCATATTTAACACGCTGTTTTTGCTGCGTTTGGTCATCGTACTTCGATAGGCTTCTTAATAATGGATATTTCGGTATTTACGAAGTTTAAATTACATTCGTTCTGTCAGTGAGGTCGAATTTACAAGTAGGGACACTTGAGATTGTAGATGGAACACGACTTGACCAGACGTTAATTGTAACGGTGGTATAAAAATAAGAAAATATAAATAAATCAAGCAGAATAAGGCGGAAAGTCAGCAATAAGGTAGTGAAGTGTAAATAGTTAAAAGGGAGCTGGAGGAGGAGGACAATGAATAATTACCTATTCCATTAGCTTGGTTTTATATGGTGTTTTGTTACAGTTTCAGATGTGGTGGAAAACACATTCAAATATTATTAAAAAAGTAATTAGAATAATAATTAGGACAAAAATGGCGTCTTTTATACGCTTTTGTTGCTTCGTTTGGTCATCGTACTTTGATAGGCTTTTTAATAATGGATGTGTCGTTATTTAAGAAGTTTAAATTACATTCGATCTGTCAGGGAGGTCTAATTTACAAGTGGGGATACTTGGGATTGCAGATGGAACACGATTTAACCAGAAGTTATGTCTAACTGTGGTTTTAAAATGAGAAAATATTATGAATCAAACAAAATGAGGGGGGAACTCAGCGAGAAGTTGGTTCAGTGAAAAAGTTCAAAGGCAGCTGGAGGAGAAGGACAAGACATATTTAAAAAAGCAACACCCAAAACCAAGCTACTGAAATAGTTACAGTTTTAGATGTGGTGTAAAACAGAATGTAATAGGAAAAACTTAACCATAATAATATTGGCACACAAATTGCCTCTTTAACATGCTTTTGTCACTCCGTTTGGTCATCGTACATTTGATAGGCATCGTAATAATGGATATTTTGGTATTTAGGAAGTTAAAATTACATTCGATTTGTCAGTGAGGTCGAATTTACAAGTGGGGATACTTGCGATTGTAGATGTAACAAGACTTGACTAGATGTGAAGTGTAACTGTGGTATAAAAATGAAAAATATATACATACATCAAGCAGAATGAGGCGGGATTTCAGCAAGAAGGAAGTGAAGTCTAAATAGTTGAAAGGGACCTGGAGGAGAAAGACAAGGAGTAATTAACAAAACACCACCTAATACCAAGCTACTGGAATAGTTACAGTTTCAGATGTGTTGTAAAACACATTGTAATTTGAAAAAATAATCAGAATAATAATAATTGGCACAAAAAGTGGGACTTTTACATACTTTTTCGCTCCGTTTTGTCACAGTACTTTGATAGGCTTCCTAATAATGGATAAGTGGGTATTTAGGAAGTTTAAATTACATTCGATCTGTCAGGGAGATCGAATTTACAAGTGGGGATACTTGGGATTGCAGATGGAACACGACTTGACCATATGTGAAGTGTAACGGTGGTATAAAAAATGATAAAATATAATAAATCAAGCAAAATGAGGCGGGAACTCAGCGAGAAGGCAAAGAAGTGTAAATAGTTAAAAGGGACCTGGAGAATAAAAACAAGGAATAATTAACAAAACAGAACCTAATAACAAAATACTGGAACAGATACAGTTTCATATTTGGTGTAAAACACATTGTAATATGCAAAAGTAATCATAATAATAAAAATTGGGACAAAAATGGCGTCTTTTATACGCTTTTGTCGCTCCGATTGGTCATCGTACTTTGATAGGCTTCCTAATAATGAATTTGTCGTTAATAAGGAAGTTCAAATTACATTCGATCTTTCAGGGAGATCGAATTTACAAGTGGGGATACTTGGGATTGTAGATGGAACACTACTTGAGTGTAACTGTGGTATAAAAATGATAAAATATAATAAATCAAGCAGAATGAGGCGGGAACTCAGCGAGAAGGTATTGAAGTGTAAATAGTTAAAAGGGACCTGGAGAAAAAAAAGACAAGGAGTACTAAACAAAACTCAACCTAAAACCAAGCTACTGGCATAGTTACAGTTTCAGATGTGGTGGAAAACACATTAGAATATTAATAAAAAAATAATTATAATAATAATTGGGATAAAAAATGGCGTCTTTTATACGCTTTTGTCGCTGCGATTGGTCATCGTACTTTGATAGGCTTCTTAATAATGGATATTTCGATATTAACGAATTTTAATTTACATTGGACCTGTCAGTAGGGTCATATTTACAAGTGGAGATACTTGGGATTGTAGATGGAACACTACTTGACCAGATATGAAGTGTAACTGTGGTATAAAAATGATAAAATATAATAAATCAAGCAGAATGAGGCAGGAACTCAGCGAGAAGGTATTGAAGTGTAAATAGTTAAAAGGGACCTGGAGAAAAAAAGACAAGGAGTACTAAACAAAACTCAACCTAAAACCAAGCTACTTGAATATTTACAGTTTCAGATGTGGTGGAAAACACATTCGAATATTAATAAAAAATAATTATAATAATAATCATAATAATAATTGGGACAAGAATGGCGTCTTTTATACGCTTTTGTCGCTCCGTTTGGTCATCGTACTTTGATAGGCTTCTTAATAATGGATATTTCGGTATTTACGAAGTTTAATTTACATTCGATCTGTCAGGAGGGTCATATTTACAAGTGGGGATACTTGGGAATGTAGATGGAACAGGACTTGACCAGATGTAAAGTGTAACTGTAGTAAAAAAATGAAAAAATATACATACATCAAGCAGAATGAGGCGGGATTTCAGCAAGAAGGTATTGAAGAGTAAATAGTTGAAAGGGACCTGGAGGAGAAAGACAAGGAGTAATTAACAAAACACAACCTAAAACCAAGCTACTGGCATAGTTACAGTTTCAGATGTGGTGGACAACACATTCGAATATTAATAAAAAATAATTAGAATAATAATTGGGAAAAAAAATGGCGTCTTTTACACGCTTTTGTCGCTCCGTTTCGTCATCGTAATTTGATAGGCTTCTTAATAATGGATATTTCGGTATTTAGGAGGTTTAATTTACATTCGATCTATCAGGGAGGTCGAATTTACAAGTGGGACGACTTGAGATTGTAGATGGAACAGGACTTGACCACATGTGAAGTGTAACTGTAGTATAAAACATGAAAAAAATATACATACATCAAGCAGAATGAGGAGGGATTCCAGCAAGAAGGTATTGAAGAGTAAATAGTTGAAAGGGACCTGGAGGAGAAAGACAAGGAGTAATTAACAAAACACAACCTAAAACCAAACTACTGGAATAGTTACAGTTTCAGATGTGGTGGAAAACACATTCGAATATTAATATAAAACTAATTAGAATAATAATTGCGACACAACTGGTGTCTTTTACACGCTTTTGTCGCTTCTTTTGGTCTTCGTACATTGATAGGCTTCTTAATAATGGATATTTTGGAATTTAGGAAGTTTAATTTGCATTCGATCTGTCAGGAAGGTCATATTTACAAGTGGGGATGCTTGGGAATGTAGATGGAACAAGACTTGACCAGATGTGAAGTGTAACTGGGGTATAAAAATGATAAAATACAATAAATCAAGCAGAATGAGGCGTGAACTCAGCGAGAAGGAAATGAAGTGTAAATAGTTAAAAGCGACCTGGAGTAGAAAGACAAGGAGTAATTTACAAAACACAACCTAAAGCCAAGCTACTGGCATAGTTACAGATACACCTGTGGAGGACAACACATTCGAATATTAATAAAAAATAATTAGAATAATACTTGGGACAACAATTACACTCTTTTGTCGCTCCGTTTGGTCATCGTACTTTGATAGGCTTTTTAATAATGGATATTTCGGTATTAGGAAGTTTAATTTACATTCGATCTGTCAGGAGGGTCATATTTACAAGTGGCGATACTTGGGAATGTAGATGGAACACGACTTGACCAGATGTAAAGTGTAACTGTAGTAAAAAAATGAAAAAATATACATACATCAAGCAGAATGAGGCGGGATTTCAGCAAGAAGGTATTAAAGTGTAAATAGTTGAAAGGATCTGGAAGAGAAAGAAAAGGAGTAATTAACAAAACACAACCTAAAACCAAGCTACTGGAATTGATACAGTTTCAGATGTGATGGAAAACACATTCGAATATTAATAAAAAATAATTATAATAATTGGGACAAAAATGGCGTCTTTTATACAATTATGTCGCTCCGTTTGGTCATCGGACGTTGATAGGCTTCTTAATAATGGATATTTCGGTATTTACGAAGTTTAATTTACATTCGATCTTTCAGGAGGGTCATATTTAGAAGTGGCGATACTTGGGAATGTAGATGGAACAAGACTTGACCAGATATGAAGTGTAACTGTGGTATAAAAATGATAAAATATAAATAAATCAAGCAGAATGAGGCGGGAAGTCAGTGAGAAGGTATTGAAGTTTAAATAGTTAAAAGGGAACTGGAGGAGAAAGACAAGGAGTAATTAACAAAACACAACCTAAAGCCAAGCTACTGGCAAAGTTACAGTTTCAGATGTGGTGGAAAACACATTCGAATATTAATAATAAAAAAATAATAATAATAATAATTGGGACAAAAATGGCGTCTTTTATACGCTTTTGTCGCTCAATTTGGTCATCGTATGTTGATAGGCTTCTTAATAATGGATATTTCGGTATTTACGAAGTTTAATTTACATTCGATCTGTCAGGAGAGTTATATTTACAAGTGGGGATTCTTGGGAATGTAGATGAAACACGACTTAACCAGATGTGAAGTGCAACTGTAGTAAAAAAATGAAAAAATATACATACATCAAGCAGAATGAGGCGGGATTTCAGCAAGAAGGTATTAAAGTGTAAATAGTTGAAAAGGACCTGGAAGAGAAAGAAAAGGAGTAATTAACAAAACACAACCTATAACCAAGCTACTGGAATTGATACAGTTTCAGATGTGATGGAAAACACATTCGAATATTAATAAAAAATAATTATAATAATAATAATTGGGGCAAAATGGCGTCTTTTATAAAATTATGTCGATCCGTTTGGTCATCATACGTTGATAGGCTGCTTAATAATGAATATTTCGGTATTTAGGAAGTTTAATTTACATTCGATCTGTCAGGAGGGTCATATTTACAAGTGGCGATACTTGGGAATGTAGATGGAACACGACTTGACCAGATGTAAAGTGTAACTGCAGTATAAAAATGAAAAAATATAAATAAATCAAGCAGAATGAGGCGGGAACTCAGTGAGAAGGTATTGAAGTGTAAATAGTTAAAAGGGACCTGGAGGAGAAAGACAAGGAGTAATTAACAAAACACAACCTAAAGCCAAGCTACTGGAATAGTTACAGTTTCAGATGTGGTTGAAAACACATTCGAAAATTAATATAAAACTAATTAAAATAATAATTGGGATAAAAAATGGCGTCTTTTACACGCTTTTGTCGCTCCGTTTGGTATTCGTACTTTGATAGGCTTCTTAATAATGGATATTTCGGTATTTAGGAAGTTTAATTTACATTCCATCTGTCAGGAGGGTCATATTTACAAGTGGCGATACTTGGGAATGTAGATGGAACACGACATGACCAGATATGAAGTGTAACTGTGGTATAAAAATGATAAAATATAAATAAATCAAGCAGAATGAGGCGGGAACTCAGTGAGAAGGTATTGAAGTGTAAATAGATAAAAGGGACCTGGAGGAGAAAGACAAGGAGTAATTAACAAAACACAACCTAAAGCCAAGCTACTGGAATAGTTACAGTTTCAGATGTGGTGGAAAACACATTCGAATATTAATATAAAACTAATTAGAATAATAATTGGGACACAATTAGCGTCTTTTAGATGCTTTTGTCGCTCCGTTTGGTCATCGTACTTTGATAGGCTTCTTAATAATGGATATTTTGGTATTTAGGAAGTTTAATTTACATTCGATCTGTCAGAAAGGTCATATTTAGAGGTAGGGATACTTGGGAATGTAGATGGAACTAGACTTGACCAGATATGAAGTGTAACTGTGGTATAAAAATGATAAAATATAAATAAATCAAGCAGAATGAGGCGGGAACTCAGTGAGATGGAAATGAAGTGTAAATAGTTGAAAGGGACCTGGAGGAGTAATTAACAAAACACAACCTAAAACCAAGCTACTGGAATAGTTACAGTTTCAGATGTGATGGAAAACACATTCGAATATTAATAAAAAATAATTATAATAATAATACTTGGGACACAAACGGCGTCTTTCATACGCTTATGTCGCTCCATTTGGTCATCGTACTTTGATAAGCTTCTTAATAATGGATATTTTGGTATTAAGGAAGTTTAATTTACATTCGATCTGTAAGAAAGGTCATATTTACAGGTGGGGATACTTGGGAATGTAGATAGAAAAAGACTTGACCAGATATGAAGTGTAACTGTGGTATAAAAATGATAAAATATAAATAAATCAAGCAGAATGAGGCCGGATTTCAGCAAGAAGGTATTGAAGTGTAAATAGTTAAAAGGGACCTGGAGGAGAAAGAAAAGGAGTAATTAAGAAAACACAACCTAAAACCAAGCTACTGGAATAGTTACAGTTTCAGATGTGATGGAAAACACATTCGAATATTAATAAAAAATAATTATAATAATAATAATTTGGACAAAAATGGAGTCTTTTATACGCTTATGTCGCTCCGTTTGGTCATGTACGTTGATCGGTTTCTATATAATGGATATTTCGGTATTTACGAAGTTTAATTTACATTCGATCTGTCAGGAGGGTCATATTTACAAGTTGCGATACTTGGGAATGTAGATGGAACAAGACATGACCAGATATGAAGTGTACCTGTTGTATTAAAATGATAAAATATAAATAAATCAAGCAGAATGAGGCGGGAACTCAGTGAGAAGTTATTGAAGTGTAAATAGTTAAAAGGGACCTGGAGGAGAAAGACAAGGAGTAATTAACAAAACACAACATGAAGCCAAGCTACTGGAATAGTTACAGTTTCAGATGTGGTGGAAAACACATTCGAATATTAATATAAAACTAATTAGAATAATAATTGGGACACAAATGGCGTCTTTTATACGATTTTGTCGCTCCGTTTGGTCATCATACGTTAATATGCTTCTTAATAATGGATATTTCGGTATTAAGGAAGTTTAATTTACATTCGATCTGTCAGGAGGGTCATATTTACAAGTGGGGATACTTGGGAATGTAGATGGAACACGAGTTGACCAGATGTGAAGTGCAACTGTAGTATAAAAATGAAAAAATATACATACATCAAGCAGAATGAGGCGGGATTTCAGCAAGAAGATATTGAAGTGTAAATAGTTGAAAGGGAACTGGAGGAGAAAGACAAGGAGTAATTAACAAAACACAACCTAAAGCCAAGCTACTGGAATAGTTACAGTTTCAGATGTGGTTGAAAACACATTCGAATATTAATATAAAACTAATTAGAATAATAATTGAGACACAAATGACGTCTTTTACATGCTTTTGTCGCTCCGTTTGGTCATCGTACTTTGATAGGCTTCTTAATAATGGATATTTCGGTATTTAGGAAGTTTAATTTACATTCCATCTGTCAGGAGGGTCATATTTACAAGTGGCGATACTTGGGAATGTAGATGGAACACGACATGACCAGATATGAAGTGTAACTGTGGTATAAAAATGATAAAATATAAATAAATCAAGCAGAATGAGGCGGGAACTCAGTGAGAAGGTATTGAAGTGTAAATAGATAAAAGGGACCTGGAGGAGAAAGACAAGGAGTAATTAACAAAACACAACCTAAAGCCAAGCTACTGGAATAGTTACAGTTTCAGATGTGGTGGAAAACACATTCGAATATTAATATAAAACTAATTAGAATAATAATTGGGACACAATTAGCGTCTTTTAGATGCTTTTGTCGCTCCGTTTGGTCATCGTACTTTGATAGGCTTCTTAATAATGGATATTTTGGTATTTAGGAAGTTTAATTTACATTCGATCTGTCAGAAAGGTCATATTTAGAGGTAGGGATACTTGGGAATGTAGATGGAACTAGACTTGACCAGATATGAAGTGTAACTGTGGTATAAAAATGATAAAATATAAATAAATCAAGCAGAATGAGGCGGGAACTCAGTGAGATGGAAATGAAGTGTAAATAGTTGAAAGGGACCTGGAGGAGTAATTAACAAAACACAACCTAAAACCAAGCTACTGGAATAGTTACAGTTTCAGATGTGATGGAAAACACATTCGAATATTAATAAAAAATAATTATAATAATAATACTTGGGACACAAACGGCGTCTTTCATACGCTTATGTCGCTCCATTTGGTCATCGTACTTTGATAAGCTTCTTAATAATGGATATTTTGGTATTAAGGAAGTTTAATTTACATTCGATCTGTAAGAAAGGTCATATTTACAGGTGGGGATACTTGGGAATGTAGATAGAAAAAGACTTGACCAGATATGAAGTGTAACTGTGGTATAAAAATGATAAAATATAAATAAATCAAGCAGAATGAGGCCGGATTTCAGCAAGAAGGTATTGAAGTGTAAATAGTTAAAAGGGACCTGGAGGAGAAAGAAAAGGAGTAATTAAGAAAACACAACCTAAAACCAAGCTACTGGAATAGTTACAGTTTCAGATGTGATGGAAAACACATTCGAATATTAATAAAAAATAATTATAATAATAATAATTTGGACAAAAATGGAGTCTTTTATACGCTTATGTCGCTCCGTTTGGTCATGTACGTTGATCGGTTTCTATATAATGGATATTTCGGTATTTACGAAGTTTAATTTACATTCGATCTGTCAGGAGGGTCATATTTACAAGTTGCGATACTTGGGAATGTAGATGGAACAAGACATGACCAGATATGAAGTGTACCTGTTGTATTAAAATGATAAAATATAAATAAATCAAGCAGAATGAGGCGGGAACTCAGTGAGAAGTTATTGAAGTGTAAATAGTTAAAAGGGACCTGGAGGAGAAAGACAAGGAGTAATTAACAAAACACAACATGAAGCCAAGCTACTGGAATAGTTACAGTTTCAGATGTGGTGGAAAACACATTCGAATATTAATATAAAACTAATTAGAATAATAATTGGGACACAAATGGCGTCTTTTATACGATTTTGTCGCTCCGTTTGGTCATCGTACGTTAATATGCTTCTTAATAATGGATATTTCGGTATTAAGGAAGTTTAATTTACATTCGATCTGTCAGGAGGGTCATATTTACAAGTGGGGATACTTGGGAATGTAGATGGAACACGAGTTGACCAGATGTGAAGTGCAACTGTAGTATAAAAATGAAAAAATATACATACATCAAGCAGAATGAGGCGGGATTTCAGCAAGAAGATATTGAAGTGTAAATAGTTGAAAGGGAACTAGAGGAGAAAGACAAGGAGTAATTAACAAAACACAACCTAAAGCCAAGCTACTGGAATAGTTACAGTTTCAGATGTGGTTGAAAACACATTCGAATATTAATATAAAACTAATTAGAATAATAATTGAGACACAAATGACGTCTTTTACATGCTTTTGTCGCTCCGTTTGGTCATCGTACTTTGATAGGCTTCTTAATAATGGATATTTTGGTATTTAGGAAGTTTAATTTACATTCGATCTGTAAGAAAGGTCATATTTACAGGTGGGGATACTTGGGAATGTAGATGGAACAAGACTTGACCAGATATGAAGTGTAACAGTGGTATAAAAATGATCAAATATAAATAAATCAAGCAGAATGAGGCGGGAACTAAGTGAGAAGGTATTGAAGTGTAAATAGTTGAAAGGGACCTGGAGGAGAAAGACAAGGAGAAATTAACAAAACACAACATAAAGCCAAGCTACTGGAATAGTTACAGTTTCAGATGTGGTGGAAAACACATTCGAATATTAATATAAAACTAATTAGAATAATAATTGGGACACAAATGGCGTCTTTTATACGCTTATGTCGCTCCGTTTGGTCATCCTACTTTGATAGGTTTCTTAATAATGGATATTTCGGTATTTAGGAAGTTCAGTTTACATTGGATCTGTCAGGAGGGTCATATTTACAGGTGGGGATACTTGGGAATGTAGATGGAACACGACTTGACCAGATATGAAGTGTAACTGTGGTATAAAAATGATCAAATATAAATAAATCAAGCAGAATGAGGTGGAAACTCAGCAAGAAGGTATTGAAGTGTAAATAGTTGAAAGGGACCTGGAGGAGTAATTAACAAAACACAACCTAAAACCAAGCTACTGGAATAGTTACAGTTTTAGATGTGATGGAAAACACATTCGAATATTAATAAAAAATAATTATAATAATAATAATTGGGACACAAATGGCGTCTTTTACACGCTTATGTCGCTCCGTTTGGTCATCGTATTTTGATAGGCTTCTTAATAATGGATATTTCGGTATTTACGAAGTTTAATTTACATTCGATCTGTCAGAAAGGTCATATTTACAGGTGGGATACTTGGGAATGTAGATGGAACAAGACTTGACCAGATGTGAAGTGTAACTGTGGTATAAAAATGATAAAATACAATAAATCAAGCAGAATGAGGCGGGAACTCAGCGAGAAGGAAATGAAGTGTAAATAGTTGAAAGAGACCTGGAGGAGAAAGACATAGAGTAATTAAGAAAACACAACCTAAAACCAAGCTACTGGCAAAGTTACAGTTTCAGATGTGGTGGAAAACACATTCGAATATTAATATAAAACTAATTAGAATAATAATTGGGACACAAATGCCGTCTTTTACACGCTTTTGTCGCTCCGTTTGGTAATCGCACTTTGATAGGCTTCTTAATAATGGATATTTCGGTATTTACGAAGTTTAATTTACATTCGATCTGTCAGGAGGGTCATATTTACAAGTGGCAATACTTGGGAATGTAGATGGAACACGACTTGACCAGATGTAAAGTGTAACTGTGGTATAAAAATGAAAAAATATTAATAAATCAAGCAGAATGAGGCGGAAACTCAGTGAGAAGGTAATCAAGTGTAAATAGTTAAAAGGGACCTGGAGGAGAAAGACAAGATGTAATTAACAAAACACAACCTAAAACCAAGCTACTGGAATAGTTACAGTTTCAGATGTGATGGAAAACACATTCGAATATTAATAAAAAATAATTATAATAATAATAATAATAATTGGGACAAAAATTACACTCCATCAGTCAGTAATGTCGTATTTACACAGGGATAACTCGGAATTATAGATTAATCAAGGGTTTAGCAGGTGTGTCTTTGCATCCTTACGTGAAACTCCTCTC
Organism: Salminus brasiliensis; assembly: GCF_030463535.1. Classification (NCBI taxonomy): domain Eukaryota; kingdom Metazoa; phylum Chordata; class Actinopteri; order Characiformes; family Bryconidae; genus Salminus; species Salminus brasiliensis. The sequence goes on along the minus strand of NC_132895.1, from coordinate 34,371,177 downwards.
GTTACAGTTCGAACGTAAAAAAACTGGATCATTTCGTTTTAAACATTGTAAACTGCATCAGCGAGTGAGGTCGTATGTACTAGTGGGAAACTCGATATTCTAGATGTGATGTGTGACTGTGGTATAAAAATGAATATATACACATACATCATGCAGAATTAGCGGTAAACTCATAGAGAAGGTTTAACTCGCTATGCCCATAGATCAGAATTTGAAGGGTCTAACAGTTGTTTGCTGGTTATTTCAGAAAGAAAAGCATATACAAAATCATTTTTAAAAAAAACATTAATTTTTCAGACAAAGGGTTCTTCACTAAATTATGCCCAAATGTTAAAGTTCAGTCTCACGTGATGGATATTTTCTGAAATATCCAGTGGTTGTCGGCCTCGTCTAATGAGGGAATATTCACCACTCCTTGAAGAGTGGAGACTCTTGACGTAGCATCCAGGTAAATTTGTTCACAGTTACAAGTAAAGGAAACGTTCGCTTAACTCTCGTTTAGGTCGTGACCACCCGTTGCAAGCTTGACATAAAAAATACGAAAAAAACCTGTGTGGAAAACGTTTAGCAGACGTCTGGCTGAAATTCTAAACTGTCTTAAGATGATTTGAGCTAGCGAGAAAGATTCTTTGCCAGTAGCGTTTTTTATCACCTGTGTAGCCACATCCCTTTTCTTCTTCTGATGTTAAACGTTTTGGGCATTTCTGGTGGTGCTGTCACCTACGGTGGGTAAGGGTACCTAAACTGTAAAATGGTAAAGCCATTGGGTACACTCACAGCTATAACATCCTACTGGAATACTTGCTACTGCTCTGAGCGGTCCTGCCTCTTGCATTTGTGTTACACCAGCGCCCCTGTGTGGGTGCTCTGCTAAACTGCGGCTTAGGATCACCAACCATTCCTTCCACAAACTTACCAAGCTGTTTCCGCTCCGATAGGTCATTATACGTGGCTAGGATGTTTAAAAAGGGGAAATATGTCGTTTAAAACAATTGTAAATAATATTCGATCAACCAATAAGGTCCTAGTTACAAGTGGGAAACCCTGGATTAAAAATGAAACACGACTTTACCAGATGTAATGTGTAATTGTGGTATAAAAATGAGAAAATATGTATATATGAAGCAGAATGATGCGGGAACTCAGTGAGAAGGTAGAAATGAATAAAAGACTAATCAGGAAGCTGGAGGAGAAGTGTCATGCTGGCTAGGCTAGACAATGACGGGTGAACACTCGCAGGGACGGTGCGATGCAAGATTTATTCAAACAAAACAGGGGAAAACACAAGAGTGCAGCAATAACGCATGGGGTACTGACTAAACAGAACAAACGTGACAACGCAACATGGGCAAACTTGAAAGCCACCCGAGGCTGGTTAGTAGCCAGGGAAGCCAGGCGAGATAGGGAAGATAATGCTAGACCCAAACGTCACCGGCAGGGCCAGTGAAACTAAAACGGGACACCGCGCTCGTCAGGCGCAACTAAACTTACTTGACTCGAACACTAGGGAATCGGTCGCCGAATCCTCCAGGCAACCAACCTGTCAACCAAGAAGCGAACTCCTCCTGAAGGTGAATCGGCTCTTACAGAGCGTACTCTAGAGAACACCATAAACAGACCTAGAATCTCTGGAACAGCGAAGCCAACATACAGCTTGGAGTAACAAGTACAATTCTCGGCAACGAGAATGTCCGTGTTAGCTCCCTTTAGAACCCAGCTCTCAAGTGACCTAACTCCAAACATGCAATGAACGTAAATGACACACTTGAACAAACATGGCGTTGTACATAAATGGCTGTGAACATAAAAGTCCTTGAACTTGAAGCCTGTGGAGCGCGGGTCGGGCACGGCGACGCGGACCTGACAAGAAGGACAAGACGTAAAAAGAAAAAACAGCCAAAATCGAACTCGTTAAGTTTCGAAGGTTATAAAAACTGGATAATTTCGTTTTAAACCATTGTAAACTGCATTCGATCAGCGAGTGAGGTCGTATGTACTAGTGGGAAGCTCGATATTCTAGATGTGATGCGTAATTGTGGTATAAAAATGAATATATACACATACATCGTGCAGAATTAGCGGTAAACTCAGAGAAGGCATCAAAGAATAACACATTAAAGAGGGAGCTGGAGGAGAAGGTCAAGATGAAAATAAATATAACCTAAAATTGAGCTATTGCAGTTGGTTCATTTCAACATGTGGTCGAAAACATATTTTAATAATAAAAAAATAATCATAACAGAAAACAATCTCACCTTTTACAAGCTGTTTCAGCTCCGTTGGGTCATGGGACGTGGCTAGGATGTTTAAAAAAAGGAAATATGTCGTTTAAAACAATTGTAAATAATATTCGATCAACCAATAAGGTCCTAGTTACAAGTGGGAAACCCTGGATTAAAGATGAAACATGACTTTACCAGATGTAATGTGTAATTGTGGTATAAAAAAGAGAAAATATGCATATATGAAGCAGAATGATGCGGGAACTCAGCGAGAAGGTAGAAATGAATAAAATAATAATCAGAAATAATCAGGAAGCTGGAGGAGAAGGACAAGTTGTAAATAGAAAAAACAGCCAAAACCGAACAGTTGGAGTACTTACAGTTTCACCTGTGGTTGAAAACACTTTCTAATAATAATAATAATAATAATAATCATACTATTAAACTGGCAACAATCACACTTTTCATACACTTTTCCGCTCCATCGGGTCATGATACGTGGCTAGGATGTTTAAAAAGGGGAAATATGTTGTTTAAAACAATTGTAAATAATATTCGATCAACCAATAAGGTCATAGTTACAAGTGGGAAACTCTTTACCAGATGTAATGTGTAATTCAAGTCAAGTGTGTTTTATTGTCATTTCAACTACATACAGAGTACACAGTGAAACAAAACAACGTTCCTCCAGGACCATGGTGCAACATAGACACAGTGCATACAAAACACAAGGGCAACACAGTACAGACAGAGAATAATAAATAATTGGTGGTAGTGTGCAGATTATGCAATGTGTAATAAATATTGAGTCCAGTGAGGTAGTAAAGTTATTTGTGCAAATGCTTTGTGCAAAAATGCTCCCCATTTTATCTGGGGTAAATGGTTGGAGAGAGTGAGAGAGAGAGAGAAAGAGAGAGAGAGAGTGTGTGTGCGCATGTAACAGAAAAGACATCAGTTCAGAAGTTGAGTTGAGAAGTTTATTGCAGAGTCTGGTCGTGTTGGACCGGATGCTGCGGTACCTTCTTCCTGATGGCAGGGGGGAGAACAGTCTGTGTGAAGGGTGGGTGAGTCATCCACAATGCTGGTTGCTTTGCGGATGCAGCGGGCAGTGTAAATGTCCATGACGGAGGGGAGAGAGACTCCGATGATCCTCTCAGCTGTCCTCACAATGCGTTGGAGGGTCTTGCGGTCAGAGGCTGTGCAGGTCCCAAACCAGGCAGTGATGCAGCTGCTCAGGATGCTCTCTATAGTCCGTTTATAGAAGAGGGTGAGGATGGGTGGAGGGAGACGCGCCTTTCTCAGCTTCCGGAGGAAGTAGAGACGCTGCTGGGCTTTCTTGGCTGTAGAGCTGGTGTTCAGGGACCAGGTGAGATTCTCCGCTAAGTGGACACCAAGGAACTTGGTGCTCTTTACGATCTCTACAGAGGAGCCGTTGATGCTGAGTGTCTTGTTTTCCTGAAGTCAACAACCATTTCCTTGGTCTTGTCTACATTACAGGGAAGGTTGTTGACTGTACACCAGTCTGTCAGCTGCTGCACCTCCTCTCTGTATGCTGACTGGTCGCCTTTGCTGATGAGACCCAGCACAGTTGTATCACTGTGTATACAGTTGTATCAGTTGTATACTTTTTAAATTGATCCCCTATCCTATTTATTGTTTAGTGTAATTTTCCTTTAGTCTAATACTGTAAATAATCTGTGTTCTGTGTTTTTGTTACTTGTCATACATGTTGCTCTCACCAAGACAAATTCCTTGTATGTGTAACATACTTGGTGAAATAAAGAGATTCTGATTCATCAGCAAACTTTATGATGCTGTTAGAACTGTTTCGCAACACAGTCATGAGTCAGCAGGGTAAACAGCAGAGGACTCAGAACACTGCCTTGGGGTGCCCCAGTGTTCATTGTGATGGACATACATACTTGGGAATGTAGATGGAACACGAGTTGACCAGATGTGAAGTGCAACTGTAGTATAAAAATGAAAAAATATACATACATCAAGCAGAATGAGGCGGGATTTCAGCAAGAAGATATTGAAGTGTAAATAGTTGAAAGGGAACTGGAGGAGAAAGACAAGGAGTAATTAACAAAACACAACCTAAAGCCAAGCTACTGGAATAGTTACAGTTTCAGATGTGGTTGAAAACACATTCGAATATTAATATAAAACTAATTAGAATAATAATTGAGACACAAATGACGTCTTTTACATGCTTTTGTCGCTCCGTTTGGTCATCGTACTTTGATAGGCTTCTTAATAATGGATATTTTGGTATTTAGGAAGTTTAATTTACATTCGATCTGTAAGAAAGGTCATATTTACAGGTGGGGATACTTGGGAATGTAGATGGAACAAGACTTGACCAGATATGAAGTGTAACAGTGGTATAAAAATGATCAAATATAAATAAATCAAGCAGAATGAGGCGGGAACTAAGTGAGAAGGTATTGAAGTGTAAATAGTTGAAAGGGACCTGGAGGAGAAAGACAAGGAGAAATTAACAAAACACAACATAAAGCCAAGCTACTGGAATAGTTACAGTTTCAGATGTGGTGGAAAACACATTCGAATATTAATATAAAACTAATTAGAATAATAATTGGGACACAAATGGCGTCTTTTATACGCTTATGTCGCTCCGTTTGGTCATCCTACTTTGATAGGTTTCTTAATAATGGATATTTCGGTATTTAGGAAGTTCAATTTACATTGGATCTGTCAGGAGGGTCATATTTACAGGTGGGGATACTTGGGAATGTAGATGGAACACGACTTGACCAGATATGAAGTGTAACTGTGGTATAAAAATGATCAAATATAAATAAATCAAGCAGAATGAGGTGGAAACTCAGCAAGAAGGTATTGAAGTGTAAATAGTTGAAAGGGACCTGGAGGAGTAATTAACAAAACACAACCTAAAACCAAGCTACTGGAATAGTTACAGTTTTAGATGTGATGGAAAACACATTCGAATATTAATAAAAAATAATTATAATAATAATAATTGGGACACAAATGGCGTCTTTTACACGCTTATGTCGCTCCGTTTGGTCATCGTATTTTGATAGGCTTCTTAATAATGGATATTTCGGTATTTACGAAGTTTAATTTACATTCGATCTGTCAGAAAGGTCATATTTACAGGTGGGATACTTGGGAATGTAGATGGAACAAGACTTGACCAGATGTGAAGTGTAACTGTGGTATAAAAATGATAAAATACAATAAATCAAGCAGAATGAGGCGGGAACTCAGCGAGAAGGAAATGAAGTGTAAATAGTTGAAAGAGACCTGGAGGAGAAAGACATAGAGTAATTAAGAAAACACAACCTAAAACCAAGCTACTGGCAAAGTTACAGTTTCAGATGTGGTGGAAAACACATTCGAATATTAATATAAAACTAATTAGAATAATAATTGGGACACAAATGCCGTCTTTTACACGCTTTTGTCGCTCCGTTTGGTAATCGCACTTTGATAGGCTTCTTAATAATGGATATTTCGGTATTTACGAAGTTTAATTTACATTCGATCTGTCAGGAGGGTCATATTTACAAGTGGCAATACTTGGGAATGTAGATGGAACACGACTTGACCAGATGTAAAGTGTAACTGTGGTATAAAAATGAAAAAATATTAATAAATCAAGCAGAATGAGGCGGAAACTCAGTGAGAAGGTAATCAAGTGTAAATAGTTAAAAGGGACCTGGAGGAGAAAGACAAGATGTAATTAACAAAACACAACCTAAAACCAAGCTACTGGAATAGTTACAGTTTCAGATGTGATGGAAAACACATTCGAATATTAATAAAAAATAATTATAATAATAATAATAATAATTGGGACAAAAATTACACTCCATCAGTCAGTAATGTCGTATTTACACAGGGATAACTCGGAATTATAGATTAATCAAGGGTTTAGCAGGTGTGTCTTTGCATCCTTACGTGAAACTCCTCTCGTTACAGTTCGAACGTAAAAAAACTGGATCATTTCGTTTTAAACATTGTAAACTGCATCAGCGAGTGAGGTCGTATGTACTAGTGGGAAACTCGATATTCTAGATGTGATGTGTGACTGTGGTATAAAAATGAATATATACACATACATCATGCAGAATTAGCGGTAAACTCATAGAGAAGGTTTAACTCGCTATGCCCATAGATCAGAATTTGAAGGGTCTAACAGTTGTTTGCTGGTTATTTCAGAAAGAAAAGCATATACAAAATCATTTTTAAAAAAAACATTAATTTTTCAGACAAAGGGTTCTTCACTAAATTATGCCCAAATGTTAAAGTTCAGTCTCACGTGATGGATATTTTCTGAAATATCCAGTGGTTGTCGGCCTCGTCTAATGAGGGAATATTCACCACTCCTTGAAGAGTGGAGACTCTTGACGTAGCATCCAGGTAAATTTGTTCACAGTTACAAGTAAAGGAAACGTTCGCTTAACTCTCGTTTAGGTCATGACCACCCGTTGCAAGCTTGACATAAAAAATACGAAAAAAACCTGTGTGGAAAACGTTTAGCAGACGTCTGGCTGAAATTCTAAACTGTCTTAAGATGATTTGAGCTAGCGAGAAAGATTCTTTGCCAGTAGCGTTTTTTATCACCTGTGTAGCCACATCCCTTTTCTTCTTCTGATGTTAAACGTTTTGGGCATTTCTGGTGGTGCTGTCACCTACGGTGGGTAAGGGTACCTAAACTGTAAAATGGTAAAGCCATTGGGTACACTCACAGCTATAACATCCTACTGGAATACTTGCTACTGCTCTGAGCGGTCCTGCCTCTTGCATTTGTGTTACACCAGCGCCCCTGTGTGGGTGCTCTGCTAAACTGCGGCTTAGGATCACCAACCATTCCTTCCACAAACTTACCAAGCTGTTTCCGCTCCGATAGGTCATTATACGTGGCTAGGATGTTTAAAAAGGGGAAATATGTCGTTTAAAACAATTGTAAATAATATTCGATCAACCAATAAGGTCCTAGTTACAAGTGGGAAACCCTGGATTAAAAATGAAACACGACTTTACCAGATGTAATGTGTAATTGTGGTATAAAAATGAGAAAATATGTATATATGAAGCAGAATGATGCGGGAACTCAGTGAGAAGGTAGAAATGAATAAAAGACTAATCAGGAAGCTGGAGGAGAAGTGTCATGCTGGCTAGGCTAGACAATGACGGGTGAACACTCGCAGGGACGGTGCGATGCAAGATTTATTCAAACAAAACAGGGGAAAACACAAGAGTGCAGCAATAACGCATGGGGTACTGACTAAACAGAACAAACGTGACAACGCAACATGGGCAAACTTGAAAGCCACCCGAGGCTGGTTAGTAGCCAGGGAAGCCAGGCGAGATAGGGAAGATAATGCTAGACCCAAACGTCACCGGCAGGGCCAGTGAAACTAAAACGGGACACCGCGCTCGTCAGGCGCAACTAAACTTACTTGACTCGAACACTAGGGAATCGGTCGCCGAATCCTCCAGGCAACCAACCTGTCAACCAAGAAGCGAACTCCTCCTGAAGGTGAATCGGCTCTTACAGAGCGTACTCTAGAGAACACCATAAACAGACCTAGAATCTCTGGAACAGCGAAGCCAACATACAGCTTGGAGTAACAAGTACAATTCTCGGCAACGAGAATGTCCGTGTTAGCTCCCTTTAGAACCCAGCTCTCAAGTGACCTAACTCCAAACATGCAATGAACGTAAATGACACACTTGAACAAACATGGCGTTGTACATAAATGGCTGTGAACATAAAAGTCCTTGAACTTGAAGCCTGTGGAGCGCGGGTCGGGCACGGCGACGCGGACCTGACAAGAAGGACAAGACGTAAAAAGAAAAAACAGCCAAAATCGAACTCGTTAAGTTTCGAAGGTTATAAAAACTGGATAATTTCGTTTTAAACCATTGTAAACTGCATTCGATCAGCGAGTGAGGTCGTATGTACTAGTGGGAAGCTCGATATTCTAGATGTGATGCGTAATTGTGGTATAAAAATGAATATATACACATACATCGTGCAGAATTAGCGGTAAACTCAGAGAAGGCATCAAAGAATAACACATTAAAGAGGGAGCTGGAGGAGAAGGTCAAGATGAAAATAAATATAACCTAAAATTGAGCTATTGCAGTTGGTTCATTTCAACATGTGGTCGAAAACATATTTTAATAATAAAAAAATAATCATAACAGAAAACAATCTCACCTTTTACAAGCTGTTTCAGCTCCGTTGGGTCATGGGACGTGGCTAGGATGTTTAAAAAAAGGAAATATGTCGTTTAAAACAATTGTAAATAATATTCGATCAACCAATAAGGTCCTAGTTACAAGTGGGAAACCCTGGATTAAAGATGAAACATGACTTTACCAGATGTAATGTGTAATTGTGGTATAAAAAAGAGAAAATATGCATATATGAAGCAGAATGATGCGGGAACTCAGCGAGAAGGTAGAAATGAATAAAATAATAATCAGAAATAATCAGGAAGCTGGAGGAGAAGGACAAGTTGTAAATAGAAAAAACAGCCAAAACCGAACAGTTGGAGTACTTACAGTTTCACCTGTGGTTGAAAACACTTTCTAATAATAATAATAATAATAATAATCATACTATTAAACTGGCAACAATCACACTTTTCATACACTTTTCCGCTCCATCGGGTCATGATACGTGGCTAGGATGTTTAAAAAGGGGAAATATGTTGTTTAAAACAATTGTAAATAATATTCGATCAACCAATAAGGTCATAGTTACAAGTGGGAAACTCTTTACCAGATGTAATGTGTAATTCAAGTCAAGTGTGTTTTATTGTCATTTCAACTACATACAGAGTACACAGTGAAACAAAACAACGTTCCTCCAGGACCATGGTGCAACATAGACACAGTGCATACAAAACACAAGGGCAACACAGTACAGACAGAGAATAATAAATAATTGGTGGTAGTGTGCAGATTATGCAATGTGTAATAAATATTGAGTCCAGTGAGGTAGTAAAGTTATTTGTGCAAATGCTTTGTGCAAAAATGCTCCCCATTTTATCTGGGGTAAATGGTTGGAGAGAGTGAGAGAGAGAGAGAAAGAGAGAGAGAGAGTGTGTGTGCGCATGTAACAGAAAAGACATCAGTTCAGAAGTTGAGTTGAGAAGTTTATTGCAGAGTCTGGTCGTGTTGGACCGGATGCTGCGGTACCTTCTTCCTGATGGCAGGGGGGAGAACAGTCTGTGTGAAGGGTGGGTGAGTCATCCACAATGCTGGTTGCTTTGCGGATGCAGCGGGCAGTGTAAATGTCCATGACGGAGGGGAGAGAGACTCCGATGATCCTCTCAGCTGTCCTCACAATGCGTTGGAGGGTCTTGCGGTCAGAGGCTGTGCAGGTCCCAAACCAGGCAGTGATGCAGCTGCTCAGGATGCTCTCTATAGTCCGTTTATAGAAGAGGGTGAGGATGGGTGGAGGGAGACGCGCCTTTCTCAGCTTCCGGAGGAAGTAGAGACGCTGCTGGGCTTTCTTGGCTGTAGAGCTGGTGTTCAGGGACCAGGTGAGATTCTCCGCTAAGTGGACACCAAGGAACTTGGTGCTCTTTACGATCTCTACAGAGGAGCCGTTGATGCTGAGTGTCTTGTTTTCCTGAAGTCAACAACCATTTCCTTGGTCTTGTCTACATTACAGGGAAGGTTGTTGACTGTACACCAGTCTGTCAGCTGCTGCACCTCCTCTCTGTATGCTGACTGGTCGCCTTTGCTGATGAGACCCAGCACAGTTGTATCACTGTGTATACAGTTGTATCAGTTGTATACTTTTTAAATTGATCCCCTATCCTATTTATTGTTTAGTGTAATTTTCCTTTAGTCTAATACTGTAAATAATCTGTGTTCTGTGTTTTTGTTACTTGTCATACATGTTGCTCTCACCAAGACAAATTCCTTGTATGTGTAACATACTTGGTGAAATAAAGAGATTCTGATTCATCAGCAAACTTTATGATGCTGTTAGAACTGTTTCGCAACACAGTCATGAGTCAGCAGGGTAAACAGCAGAGGACTCAGAACACTGCCTTGGGGTGCCCCAGTGTTCATTGTGATGGTGCTGGAGATGCTGTCCCCGAACCGGACTAAACGGGGCCTCCCCGTCAGGAAGTCCAGGATCCAATTGCAGAGGGGGGTGTTGAGGCCCAGCAAGCTTAACTTCCTGGTGAGATTCTGTGGGATGATGGTGTTGAATGCTGAACTGAAGTCTATGAACAGCATTCTAACGTAGGTGTCCTCCTTCTCCAGGTGGGTAAGGGAGAGATGAAGGGTGGTGGTGATGGCATCGTCCGTGGAGCGCTTGGGACGATATGCAAATTGCAGGGGGTCCAATGAAGAGGGCAGTTGGGTCTTGATGTTCATGACTAGCCTCTCGAAGTACTTCATGATGATGGGCATGTGAGCAACGGGACGGTAGTCATTGAGGCAGGACACCGTGGATTTCATCGTCAAGGGGACGATGGTGGTGGTTTTGAGGCACGTTGGGACAGTGGAGCTGCACAGGGAGACGTCGAAGATGTGGGTGAGAACATCTGTCAACTCTCTGAGCACTCTGCCGGGGATGTTGTCTGGTCCTGCAGCTTTCCGTGGGTTGTCTCTGCACAGACATGTTGTTTTGTGCCTCAAACCGTGCATAGAAGTCGTTCAGGGCATCAGGGAGGAAGGCATCACGGTCACAGGACGGCGGCATTGTCCTGTAGTTTGTGATTGCCTGGATGCCCTGCCACATGCGCCACGTGTCACCAGTGTCCTTGAAGTGGTTGTGGATTCTCTGGGCGTGTGTGTGCTTTGCCTCTCGGATGGCTCGTGACAAATTGGCTCTTGCTTTCCTCAGGGCCGCCTTGTCACCCACTCTGAAGGCCGAGTCGGGGGTCCTCAGTAGCGCACGCACCTTAGAAGTCATCCACGGCTTCTGGTTTGGGCGTGTGGTGATGGTCTTGGAGACAGTGACATCATCAATACACTTGCTGATGTAGCCAGTGACTGATGCTGTGTACTCCTCCAAGTTAACAGAGTCGCCTTCAGTCGCAGCCTCCCTGAACCTGTCCCATGCAGTGCACTCAAAACAGTCCTGAAGGGCAGAGATGGCTCCTGCCGGCCAGGTTTTCACCTGCTTCTGAACTAGTCTGGAGCGTCTGATGAGAGGTGTGTAAGCTGGAGTCAGCCACACAGACATGTGTACCGAGAACGCGAGGTGGGGGCGGGGCTCCGTCCGGTACACGCTGGGGATGTTTGCAACGAGAGCAGCGAACGCGCTGGACCTTGTTTACACAAAGTCCACATGTTGATGGAACTGACTGGAGATTAGCGTGGTTGAAATCTGCGGCGACAATGAACAGTCCGTCTGGATGTTTGGTCTGCAGATCGCTGATGGCCCTGTGCAGTTTCCATAGTGCCTCCTTAGCATTAGCACTAGCGCTAGGTGGTATGTACACGGCGGCTATCAGCACGGCGGAGAACTCCCGTACTAAATAAAAAGGTCTGCACTTGACTATGATGAACTCCACCAGCGGAGAGCAGTGCTTAGCGACAGTCACAGCGTTGATGTAAACACACACGCCTCCACCGCGGGTCTTCCCGGACTGAACGAGGCTAGCCCGTCTAGCTGAAGGGCGCTGTCTGGAATGTTGTCGCTAAGCCACGATTCCACAAAGACTAAAAGCACAGCAGTCTCTGAACTCACGCTGGGAAGTTCGCTGGAGTGTTGTATAAAAATGAGAAAATATGCATATATGAAGCAGAATGATGCGGGAACTCTGCTAGAAGGTAAAAATGAATAAAAGAATAATCAGGAAGCTGGAGGAGAAGAACAAGATGTAAATAGAAAAAAAAAACAGCCAAAACCGAACTGTTGGAGTACTTACAGTTTCACCTGTGGTCGAAAACACTTTCTAATAATAATAATAAAAATAATCATAATATTAACTGGCAACAATCACACCTTTCATACACTTTTCCGCTCCATCGGGTCATGGCACGTTGCTTGGCAGTTCAAAGAAGGGAAATATACCTTTGTAAGAATTGTTAAATTACACTCCATCAGTCAGTGATGTCGTATTTACACGGGGATAACTCGGAATTATAGATGAATCAAGGGTTTAGCAGGTGTGTCTTTGCGTCGTTTCGTTAAACTCCTCTCGTTACGGTTCGAACGTAATAAAAATTGGATCATTTCGTTTTAAACATTGTAAACTGCTTTCGATCAGCGAGTGAGGTCGTATTTACTAGTGGGAAACTTGATATTCTAGATGTGATGTGTAATTGTGGTATAAAAATGAATATATATATATATATACACATCAGGCAGAATTAGCGGTAAACTCATAGAGAAGGAATCAAAGAATAACACATTAAAGAGGGAGCTGGAGAAGAAGGTCAAGACGTAAATAAAAACAACATCTAAAATTGAGCTATTACAGTTGGTTCTTTTCAACCTTTGGTCGAAAACACATTTTAATAAAAAATAATCATAATAACTGACACAACAAACTCACTTTTTACACGCTTTTTTTGTAGAGGTGTAAAACTCGAAATTCTATATATTTGGTGTTATCAATTAAAAGTAGTTTCAGTTCATACAGTTACTGTAGTGTTCTCGTGCAGTGTGTGGAAACTAACAAGCTAAGACTAAACAACAAGCTAAACCAAATCCAATGAAGACGTAGTAAGGTTGACCATTTACTGTCACACTTCCTCATTAGCATGCAGGTGAAAACTGTAAATAAACAATGCAAAACTTGTTCAGCATCCGAGTTCTTAATTATACATCGTGCTTAGTTGTAAACATTTGCTGTTCTGAACAGTAGGTAGAAGTTACCATGGCTGCTAATATATATTAGACGATACACAACTGAAAAAGTTTATTCTCTTTTCTGAACTTAACAAAAATCGTTTTAATATCACAACTGCTAATATATGAACTGTAATATGTTTTAATGCTAATGAATGTAAGATATTTGATCTTTGGCAGTTCCAGATACTAGGAGACCAGGAGTTCCAGAACATTCACTCATGTCTGCCTTGTTTTGTTTGGCCGCAGAACCCCTGGAGCCGCTTAAGTGCAAACCGGACGTGACGTTACCAAACATTAGGCACCTAAATTAATTTTACAAAAAAGCTTATTGAACTTAATATCTATTAACTTTTCTTTTTTACTTAAGACAAAAATAAGAAACAACAAATCTTTAAATACTAGAAATAAAAAAAAAGAAAAGATGCCTTACACATTCACATTTACTAAAAGGGAGTTTAAAACATAGACTGAAAAGAAACTCTGATAGGATTTTGTGCAACATTATTTTATGGGACCGTATTGGCTCATCTAACAGTTTGTTGGGCATGGAATTGCGGGTCGGAACTAATGTGGCAGCAGAGACGTGCAACCCGCAAAACAATCTCATCCTACACAAGGTATAATTGTGTGTTATACAATGCATGTCTTGAACAAGATTTTTCTGTTTTTCACTGTGTCTGACAAAGAGAGAGAGAGAGAGAGACAGAGAGAGAGAGAGAGAGAGAGAGAGAGAGAGAGAGAGAGAGAGATGGGGAGAGAGAGAGAGAGAGAGAGAGAGAGAGAGAGAGAGAGAAATAAAACTTCAGGACCTCAGTAGGACTGGTGGCCATTATTCTGTTGGACCAGTGTAGCTATAACCTGTTTACATTTACATTTACGGCATTTAGCAGACGCTCTTATCCACAGCGACTTACAAAGTGCTTTGCTATTTACCCAAGAAAACCTAGTTAGAATAGGCTAATAATTCAAAAGATACATCTAAGCTTAGACATTACTAAACACAATACAATAAGGCGACCATAGAACTATTGAACTATTGAACTGTTCTGCATTCAAATAAATGGGGTAATGCGTTTCACTACATTATGTTGTACTCTCAAGTTGTTATACTAGACAAATTTACACAGAATATTAACTTCAGTTAAATCAACACAAGTATTAATTAAAAGTATTAAAAGTAAAGGCAACAAAGTACATTTCCTGACATGTTAAATAAAGCTATTTGTGGGTAAACTGACTGAAATTCTAAGTCTACACAAATTAAAACCAGTAATTCCACACTACATATAGTGTTGAGTTTACTTACATTTGTGAGTTGTCTCAGTGTTTTCTAAGCTTGACTGAGTTGAAATGAAATATCCTAAGTCATAAGTGAAAGATCATTCCATGTTAATAAAACATTTAGGTTACAGAACAGCCTGATTCAAAAATATTAATCAGATCAACATCATTTCTTTCATTAATTTATCCTAAATACTACTGTATAAAAGAGAGAGAGGGGGGGAGGGGGGGGGGGAGAGAGAGAGAGGGTGGGAGAGAGAGACAGAGAGGGGGAGAGAGAGAGAGGGGGGGGGGGAGAGAGGGAGACAGAGAGAGAGAGAGAGAGAGAGGGAGAGAGAGAGGGAGGGAGGGAGAGAGAGGGAGGGAGAGGGAGAGGGAGAGGGAGAGGGGGAGGGAGAGGGAGAGAGGGAGGGGGAGGGGGAGGGGAGAGGGGGAGGGGGAGAGGGGGAGGGAGAGGGGGAGAGGGAGGGAGAGGGGGAGAGAGGGGGAGAGGGAGGGGGAGGGAGAGGGAGGGGGAGGGGGAGGGGGAGGGAGGGGGAGGGGGAGAGAGGGGGAGGGGGAGAGAGGGGGAGGGAGAGAGACCAGAGTCTGAAGGGTCTAACAGTTGTTTGCTGGTTATTTCATTAAGAAAAACACAAACAGAAGCCACACCCCTTTTCTTCTTCTGATGTTAAACTTCTTGGGCATTTCTGGTGGTGCTGTCACCTACTGGTGGGTAAGGGTACCTACACTGTAAAATGGTAAAGCCATTGGGTACACTCACAGCTGTCACAGCCTACTGGACTACTGGCTACTGCTCTGAGCAGTCCTGCCTCTTGCATTTGTGTTACACCAGCGCCCCTGTGTGGGTGCTCTGCTAAACTGCGGCTTAGGATCACTACCCATTCCTTCCCCAATCTTACCAGGCTCAACTTGGTTAGTTGATGTCGCCAAACCTGAAGCCTCATTCCGCTCGTCTCGCTGCCGCGAACGCTTCTGCTTTCTCCATGGCTTGATCAGCCCAAATGTCACGTTTTCTGTCGCGGTGCCTCCGCTTCTTGTAGAGCCCCTTTAACACAAACAAATGTATTCTGAAAGTCAGATATTTAAGCCCAAGATATTTTTGCTTACTCTACAATTCATTATCATTTGTGAATGAATCATTTGATGTATATAACCTTTGTAGTTTTTATCATTTCATTTAGTTTAATCATGTGTATTTTCAGCTTTTCATCTGAACATTTATTCCTAGTAATTATGATCAATTTATTCATTAATTCATCTTCACTTCTGCAATTTGATGTTGTTTTAACATATCTAAAGATATATTTAAATTTCCCAAATATAATTTGGTGAATTCTATATAAGACAATAGATATGGAGGTAGAGAACCCCTGCTTATTTATGATTTTTTATTTAATTTAGTTTATCGTATATTTACAGGAGAGATTGAGAAAAAAAAATGGCCAAAAAAAATATAACCCCCACATGGCACTTATAAATGATACAGAAATAAGTGAATTAACTGATTTAGTATGATATTTCACAGTGTCTGCTTTCCCTTTCCTTCTTAACTAATGTAATATGAACTAATGGGGGTGGTGTAGTAGTAGTTACTACGCTGTTGGAACTTACCTGGAGGTGTTGTGTCCTTCTCGTGGCGAGTCCCGATTTCCAGGTGTGTGTTTTACTGGATGAAAGTTAGAGAAGCATGCTGAGATGGATGCACTGCTGAAATTGGTTTCTCTTCTGAATTGACCTGTTCCACCTTAAATGGTGCAGCTGTTTCATTCTGGCACCTATACAGTTGCAGGGGAAAGTATCCCACCCCTATTGCTATTTAGGTTGATAGGTGTATCAGCAAATATAACAAGTGCTTTCTCCAACTTCTAATTATCAGGGGGGGGGTAGTTTTGTTTGAAACTGCTGCACCATTTAAGTCAAAATCTTTAACTAATAAACCTTTTAGTGAGAAAGACACTTTTGCCCACATCTATCTCCATGAACTGTTCCTTCCCTATTCTGACAGCTTTTTAGGCTCTAAATAACCCAAATAAAGGTACATGTTTCTAATAAAGCTCAAGGTAGGTGTTTCCACAATCTTTTTCACATGTAGTGCTAATTTATCTTCAGTGTGGGTCCAGCAGTGTAAGCTTTAATCATTCCTGACTGCAAGCAGACAGCTCAGTGTCCTCATCTTTGATTCCTTAATCAAATGATTCACCATGAAAATTAAAGCTCTAATACCTGTAGTGTTTCTCCACTCTGGATTCCAAACCCATTCAACACCAACACCACCCAAACTCCACCCAAAACAGCTGTGCAACACAAGTAATTGGCCAAACAGCCAATCATGTGAGCTAACTAGCTAATCAGCTAATATGAAACCATGGGAAAATATAAAGACACAAGAAGATTAGCACTAAATTAAATGTTACCGGGGAAACTATGAGCAAAACAACACTGTAGCTGCTAGCATTAGCTTTTTAGCTCTCTGAGATCAACAAGAAACTTCTGATTTGTAGCGCAAATGTTCAGATCCCTCCAAATCATCCATTGCTGCCCCCTGGTGGCCTGGGGTTGAAGACCAGCCTTTCTTTAAATACTATAGATCTTGTTTTGGTGGTCCAGTTAAAAGCGAATGTAGTCTGAGGCAGGCTACTGATCTTAAAGGACCAGAACGTGGCTAGCTGCGCTAACCCAACATTTCTACAGGCTATTTAATGTTATTTACAGCTATTAGGAACAGTGTTTCTGGGGGCGCACTTCTCGGCTCATTTTAGTGAACTTTCTCTTTACCACACTGCAACTCTAAAAGGGATTGATAATGAGCGGAATAGCTCAGGCTAAGACAGGCTAACCTTATTTAACAGGTTTAACTCAGGCTAAGACAGGCTAACCCTAGCCAACAGGTTTAGCTCAGGCTAAGACAGGCTAACCTTATTTAACAGGTTTAACTCAGGCTAAGACAGGCTAACCTTATTTAACAGGTTTAACTCAGGCTAAGACAGGCTAACCCTAGCCAACAGGTTTAGCTCAGGCTAAGACAGGCTAACCTTATTTAACAGGTTTAACTCAGGCTAAGACAGGCTAACCTTATTTAACAGGTTTAACTCCGGCTAAGACAGACTAACCTTATTTAACAGGTTCAGCTCAGGCTAAGACAGACTAACCTTATTTAACAGGTTCAGCTCAGGCTAAGACAGGCTAACCTTATTTAACAGGTTTAACTCCGGCTAAGACAGACTAACTCTATTTAACAGGTTTAACTCAGGCTAAGACAGGCTAACCTTATTTAACAGGTTTAGCTCAGGCTAAGACAGGCTAACCTTATTTAACAGGTTTAACTCAGGCTAAGACAGGCTAACCTTATTTAACAGGTTCAGCTCAGGCTAAGACAGGCTAACCTTATTTAACAGGTTTAACTCAGGCTAAGACAGGCTAACCTTATTTAACAGGTTTAACTCAGGCTAAGACAGGCTAACCCTAGCCAACAGGTTTAGCTCAGGATAAGATAGGCTAACCTTATTTAACAGGTTTAACTCAGGCTAAGACAGGCTAACCTTATTTAACAGGTTCAGCTCAGGCTAAGACAGACTAACCTTATTTAACAGGTTCAGCTCAGGCTAAGACAGGCTAACCTTATTTAACAGGTTTAACTCAGGCTAAGACAGGCTAACCCTAGCCAACAGGTTTAGCTCAGGATAAGATAGGCTAACCTTATTTAACAGGTTCAGCTCAGGCTAAGACAGGCTAACCTTATTTAACAGGTTTAACTCAGGCTAAGACAGGCTAACCTTATTTAACAGGTTTAACTCAGGCTAAGACAGGCTAACCCTAGCCAACAGGTTTAGCTCAGGATAAGATAGGCTAACCTTATTTAACAGGTTTAACTCAGGCTAAGACAGGCTAACTCTAGCCAACAGATTTAACTCAGGCTAAGACAGGCTAACCCTATTTAACAGGTATCACAATCCTTTGATCTTTTTAAGGTGGTGTTGATCTATTCCTTGTTTTTAAACACACATGCATGAAGTTGAGAACAAAACAATTTAGACCAATAGAGATTTAAACCACATATGCGATTCAAAGCAGTGACTATATGCTAATTATCTGATTAGCTTATCATCAACGTGAAGTCTAGAGCATCAGGCTAAGATTGACTAGACAGGCCATCAGCTCTGTTTGTCACTATGGGGACAGGTAGTCACCATCTTCTGCGTTGTTGCAGAAGCTGTTCTGAAAAAGATGTATTTTTTTTTAATTAAACAGGAGTTTAATAAAAGAGCAGTTATGAGCACAAATCATTTGAAAACTCATTTGAAAGAAAAAAGTCCATGAGCTTCTCCCCACTGGATTACTTTAAGGCTGTCAGCATTGTGATAGTCTAGATCTCAGGTTCAGCATTTCCTGGTTATCAGACAAAACATCACAGATTTTTTTTAAGGATCAACGAAAATGTTTTTCTTTTTTTCTCTCATCATTTCAAAAACACTGTTTCCTCTTCATTTAGTCCAGTATGTTGAAAACACTCAAATATAGTGGCCAGTGAGAGGATACACAGCGTAAGTGTTTCTAATAAAGTGGCCAGTGAAAGGATACACAGTGTAGGGGTTTCTAATATAGTGGCCAGTGAAAGGATACACAGCGTAGGTGTTTCTAATATAGTGGCCAGTGAAAGGATACACAGTGTAGGTGTTTCTAATATAGTGGCCAGTGAGAGGATACACAGCGTAAGTGTTTCTAATATAGTGGCCAGTGAAAGGATACACAGTGTAGGGGTTTCTAATATAGTGGCCAGTGAGAGGATACACAGCGTAGGGGTTTCTAATATAGTGGCCAGTGAAAGGATACACAGTGTAGGTGTTTCTAATATAGTGGCCAGTGAAAGGATACACAGCGTAGGGGTTTCTAATATAGTGGCCAGTGAGAGGATACACAGTGTAGGGGTTTCTAATAAAGTGGCCAGTGAGAGGATACACAGCGTAAGTGTTTCTAATAAAGTGGCCAGTGAGAGGATACACAGTGTAGGTGTTTCTAATATAGTGGCCAGTGAGAGGATACACAGTGTAGGGGTTTCTAATAAAGTGGCCAGGGAAAGGATACACAGTGTAGGTGTTTCTAATAAAGTGGCCAGGGAAAGGATACACAGCGTAGGTGTTTCTAATAAAGTGGCCAGTGAGAGGATACACAGCGTAAGTGTTTCTAATAAAGTGGCCAGTGAGAGGATACACAGCGTAAGTGTTTCTAATAAAGTGGCCAGTGAGAGGATACACAGCGTAAGTGTTTCTAATAAAGTGGCCAGTGAAAAGATACACAGTGTAGGGGTTTCTAATATAGTGGCCAGTGAAAGGATACACAGCGTAGGGGTTTCTAATAAAGTGGCCAGTGAGAGGATACACAGCGTAAGTGTTTCTAATAAAGTGGCCAGTGAGAGGATACACAGTGTAGGGGTTTCTAATAAAGTGGCCAGTGAAAGGATACACAGTGCAGGGGTTTCTAATAAAGTGGCCAGTGTAAGGATACACAGTGTAGGTGTTTCTAATAAAGTGGCCAGTGAAAGAATACACAGTGTAGGGGTTTCTAATATAGTGGCCAGTGAAAGGATACACAGTGTAGGGGTTTCTAATATAGTGGCCAGTGAAAGGATACACAGCGTAGGGGTTTCTAATATAGTGGCCAGTGAAAGGATACACAGCGTAGGGGTTTCTAATATAGTGGCCAGTGAAAGGATACACAGTGTAGGGGTTTCTAATAAAGTGGCGAGTGAAAGGATACACAGTGCAGGGGTTTCTAATAAAGTGGCGAGTGAAAGGATACACAGTGCAGGGGTTTCTAATAAAGTGGCCAGTGAAAGGATACACAGTGTAGGGGTTTCTAATAAAGTGGCCAGTGAAAGGATACACAGTGTAGGAGTTTCTAATAAAGTGGCCAGTGAAAGGATACACAGTGTAGGTGTTTCTAATAAAGTGGCCAGTGAAAGGATACACAGTGTAGGAGTTTCTAATAAAGTGGCCAGTGAAAGGATACACAGCGTAGGTGTTTCTAATATAGTGGCCAGTGAAAGGATACACAGTGTAGGGGTTTCTAATATAGTGGCCAGTGAAAGGATACACAGTGCAGGGGTTTCTAATAAAGTGGCCAGTGAAAGGATACACAGTGTAGGGGTTTCTAATAAAGTGGCTAGTGAAAGGATACACAGTGTAGGTGTTTCTAATAAAGTGGATTTTCAACCCCTTCCCAGATTCATCTGCATCTACAGACCTTATTAGTGTTCAAACACACACACACACACACACACACACACACACACACACACACACACACTCTACGTCACCCTCTGCAACTGGGTCCTGGTCAGTCCAGGTTAGGATCAGCATCTCCAGCACCATCAACCTGAACACGGGGCCTCTGCTGTTCACCCTGCTGACTCAGGACTGTGTGGTGAAACACAGCTCTGACCACATCATAAAGTTCACCGATGACTCAGCAGTGCTGGGTCTGATCAGCAAAGGCCACGAGTCAGCACACAGAGAGGAGGTGCATGTGAAGGCCACAGGTCTACAGTCATTGAAAGAGGAGGCAGGACTTCCTCTGATCTTTTTACTGTTTCTGTTTGTTGTCTTTAATGTTTGCACTTCAACTCTCAGCTGAAGTAAATGAATTCATTTCACAGTGCTTCACTTCTACAGGCTTCCTTCTCCTGCTCCATTCTGAAGGTAATCTTGGTTTAATCTGTTTCCCTGAAGAATCCAGATCTGATCAGGCTTTAAGATGTGTTCTATCAATCTAACCTGACCTGATGTTCTTGAGGGCTTCCAGTGGTTTGGATGTTGAAGCAAACTCACTGTATTTAGATGTATGAGGGCATCTCCTGGTTGTAGATTGTAGACTGGGCTGTTTGGTGTCTGAGCTTCCTGATGTGTTTCTTTTTTAGAAGAATGAATCAGATGGGTGATCTGGTCATGCCTAAAAAGCTCTGCTCTCTCTGGTTATCTGTATCTTTTTGTCTAATGTTTTCTTTAACTGAATCCATTCTGCTCCTCTACCAGGGAAATGCTCCCTGTGTCACTGGCTGCAACACAAGCCCAAAGCATGATCCATCCAGCCCCTTGCTTAACAGTTGGAGAGATGTTCTCTACATTAACTTCTGCAACCTTTCTTTTGCACACATACCTTTGATCACTGCAGATCTCTAGTGTAACTTCACCATTAGTCCACAGGACCTGTTCACAAAGTGCATCAGTCCTGTAAAACAGGACGCAGGATTTCTTCTGATGACTCTTCAGTGACAATCATATTTGTAAAGGTGTTGCTGCACAGTAGAACAGTGCTCCACCACTGAAGATTAGGCTGAATCTTCCTGAAGGTCTCACTCAGTGAAACATGACTTTGATCTCTCTGAAAGATCTCTAGGTCATCCAGACTCACCTCCACCTCCACTGTTCCTGTTAACTGCCCGTTCTTAATTACATTAGGAGCTGAGGACACCGCTAGCTGAGAACACCATAGCCTAAACAAGCTGATGAAGTTCTGAGAGCTGGTAAAAGGTATCTACACACTGAACATTACAGCTGAATGACCTTTATTTCCATAAACAGACACAACATGTGCAGCATGATGAAGCAGACATGGAACATTATAAACGATGGACGATTCGGAGAAGGAGGAGTGATCCACAGTTCAGTGCTGAGAGGGTAGTAACCTTCGTCTGGTAACTTCTGTCCTCATGAACTCTTCTTCTGCTGCTTTTTCTTATTTTTATGACAGGATGACCCGTCCCGTTCCCCTGCAGTCTGTTCAGAGGTCCGGTTACACTGACCCGCTCCGCCCCGTTCCCCTGCAGTCTGTTCAGATGTCCGGTTACACTGACCCGCTCCGTCCCGTTCCCCTGCAGTCTGTACAGAGGTCCGGTTACACTGACCCGCTCCGTCCCGTTCCCCTGCAGTCTGTCCAGAGGTCCGGTTCCCTTGATACGCTCCTTCCCGCTCCCCTGCAGTCTGTCCAGAGTTCTGTTCATCCTGACCCGCTCCGTCCCGTTCCCCTGCAGTCTGTTCAGAGTTCTGTTCATCCTGACCCGCTCCGTCCCGTTCCCCTGCAGTCTGTACAGAGGTCCGGTTACATTGACCCGCTCCGCCCCGTTCCCCTGCAGTCTGTACAGAGGTCCGGTTACACTGACCCGCTCCGTCCCGTTCCCCTGCAGTCTGTTCAGAGTTCTGTTCATCCTGACCCGCTCTGTCCCGTTCCCCTGCAGTCTGTACAGAGGTCCGGTTACACTGACCCGCTCCGCCCCGTTCCCCTGCAGTCTGTACAGAGGTCCGGTTACACTGACCCGCTCCGCCCCGTTCCCCTGCAGTCTGTACAGAGGTCCGGTTACACTGACCCGCTCCGTCCCGTTCCCCTGCAGTCTGTCCAGAGGTCCGGTTACACTGACCCGCTCCGTCCCGTTCCCCTGCAGTCTGTAGAGAGTTCTGTTCATCCTGACCCACTCCGTCCCGTTCCCCTGCAGTCTGTCCAGAGGTCCGGTTCCCTTGATACGCTCCTTCCCGTTTCCCTGCAGTCTGTACAGAGGTCCGGTTCCCTTGACCCGCTCCGCCCCGTTCCCCTGCAGTCTGTACAGAGGTCCAGTTACACTGACCCGCTCCGCCCCGTTCCCCTGCAGTCTGTTCAGAGGTCCGGTTACACTGACCCGCTCCACCCCGTTCCCCTGCAGTCTGTACAGAGGTCCGGTTACACTGACCCGCTCCACCCCGTTCCCCTGCAGTCTGTTCAGAGGTCCGGTTACACTGACCCGCTCTGTCCCGTTCCCCTGCAGTCTGTACAG
The DNA here is from genome assembly GCF_030463535.1 of Salminus brasiliensis. Classification (NCBI taxonomy): domain Eukaryota; kingdom Metazoa; phylum Chordata; class Actinopteri; order Characiformes; family Bryconidae; genus Salminus; species Salminus brasiliensis. Next base: position 34,348,037 of record NC_132895.1, on the reverse strand, counting down.
AGATCCGGTTACACTGACCCGCTCCACCCCGTTCCCCTGCAGTCTGTACAGAGGTCCGGTTCCCTTGACCCGCTCCACCCCGTTCCCCTGCAGTCTGTACAGAGATCCGGTTACACTGACCCGCTCCGCCCCGTTCCCCTGCAGTCTGTTCAGAGGTCCGGTTACACTGACCCGCTCCGTCCCGTTCCCCTGCAGTCTGTACAGAGGTCCGGTTACACTGACCCGCTCCGTCCCGTTCCCCTGCAGTCTGTACAGAGGTCCGGTTCCCTTGACACGCTCCTTCCCGTTCCCCTGCAGTCTGTACAGAGGTCCAGTTCCCTTGACCCGCTCCGCCCCGTTCCCCTGCAGTCTGTACAGAGGTCCAGTTACACTGACCCGCTCCGCCCCGTTCCCCTGCAGTCTGTTCAGAGGTCCGGTTACACTGACCCGCTCCACCCCGTTCCCTTGCAGTCTGTACAGAGGTCCGGTTACACTGACCCGCTCCACCCCGTTCCCCTGCAGTCTGTACAGAGGTCCGGTTACACTGACCCGCTCCACCCCGTTCCCCTGCAGTCTGTACAGAGATCCAGTTACACTGACCCGCTCCGCCCCGTTCCCCTGCAGTCTGTTCAGAGGTCCGGTTACACTGACCCGCTCCACCCCGTTCCCCTGCAGTCTGTTCAGAGGTCCGGTTACACTGACCCGCTCCACCCCGTTCCCCTGCAGTCTGTACAGAGGTCCGGTTACACTGACCCGCTCCACCCCGTTCCCCTGCAGTCTGTACAGAGGTCCGGTTACACTGACCCGCTCCACCCCGTTCCCCTGCAGTCTGTACAGAGGTCCGGTTACACTGACCCGCTCCACCCCGTTCCCCTGCAGTCTGTACAGAGGTCCGGTTACACTGACCCGCTCCGTCCCGTTCCCCTGCAGTCTGTTCAGAGGTCCGGTTACACTGACCCGCTCCGCCCCGTTCCCCTGCAGTCTGTTCAGAGGTCCGGTTACACTGACCCGCTCCGCCCTGTTCCCCTGCAGTCTGTTCAGAGGTCCGGTTACACTGACCCGCTCCGTCCTGTTCCCCTACTTCATCATCCTCTTCTGGTTTCTCCTGATTTGCACTGTGCTGTGGTTTGTCTGTGTTTCCCCAGAACCATGAAGGTAATGAAGGTAATGGAGTAAACCACTTTAGTAGAGAAGGATCCAATCTGTGAGTGAAACATCAGAGAAATCATTAGTACTGCTGAATAAAGATTTAACCCGTTTTATAAAGAATTCATCATGATCAGTGTTACCATCAGGAGGGAGGTGAAGCTGAACAACAAGTGATGTTAGAAGGCTTTAAAGGGGACAGTACCAACACAAGACAGCAGCACTACTCACACACTGCTTTTGTCAATGTGGAGGACTAACTACTGTCTGTCCACTAGAGGCTCAGTGCTGAAATATCCCTGACTAGAACAGATCTCTATATTAAAGCAGCAGTGATTACAATATTAATACTGGTACTAAAAGGGAAGATTCATTAGCAGATTTACCAGGATATTAAGAGCAAATACATTTTCTCCTGTAAAATGAAGGATCACCAGTATGTTCACTGTGTGAGTGATAATTCCCCCTCACCTCTTTAACATGTGATGTTAGAAATTCATTTCTCAGAAAGATGCATTTGATTAATATCATTTTCTTAAATAAGTTTTGTTACTCCTGCAACTCATCTACAGACTCTGCTCGTCCACTCACTCAGCTGATTGACCAATGGATTAAAAAGGGACATTCTGATGTGTTCAGACTGAGAACATGAGAAACATCCCAGCTGCACTTTACTGTAATAATAATATATAATAATAGGTAATAATAATAATTATAATAATAATAATAGGTTAATACTGAACCTGACTTTACTGAACAATCAGACTATATTTAATAATAATATATAATAATGATAATAATAATATATAATAATAATAATAATAATAGGTAATAATAATAATAATAATAATAATAATAATAATAGGTTAATACTGAACCTGACTTTTACTGAACAATCAGACTATATTTAATAATAATAATAATAATAATATATAATAATAATAATAATAGGTTAATACTGAACCTGACTTTACTGAACAATCAGACTGTATTTAATAATAATATATAATAATAACAGCTAATAATAATAATAATAATAATAATAATAGGGTAATACTGAACCTGACTTTACTGAACAATCAGACGATATTTAATAATAATATATAATAATAATAATAATAATAATAATAATAGGTTAATACTGAACCTGACTTTACTGAACAATCAGATGATATTTAATAATAATAATAATAATAATAATAATAATAATAATAATAATAATAATAATAGGTTAATACTGAACCTGACTTTACTGAACAATCAGACGATATTTAATAATAATAATAATAATAATAATAATAACAATAATAATAATAATAGGTTAATACTGAACCTGACTTTACTGAACAATCAGACTATATTTAATAATATATAATAGTAATAGGTAATAATAATAATAATAATAATAATAACAATAACAATAATAATAGGTTAATACTGAACCTGACTTTACTGAACCTGACTTTACTGAACAATCAGACTCTATTTAATAATAATATATAATAATAATGATAATAATAATAATAATAATAATAATAATAATAGGTTAATACTGAACCTGACTTTACTGAACCTGACTTTACTGAACAATCAGACTCTATTTAATAATAATATATAACAATAATAGGTAATAATAATAATAATAATAATAATAATAATAGGTTAATACTGAACCTGACTTTACTGAACCTGACTTTACTGAACAATCAGACTATATTTAATAATAATAATAATAATAATAATAATAGGTTAATACTGAACCTGACTTTACTGAACCTGACTTTACTCAACAATCAGACTATATTTAATTATAATATATTATAATTATAGATAATACTAATAATAATAATAATAATAATAGGTTAATACTGAACCTGACTTTACTGAACCTGACTTAACTCAACAATCAGACTATATTTAATAATAATATATAATAATAATGATAATAATAATAATAATAATAATAATAATAGGTTAATACTGAACCTCACTTTACTGAACCTGACTTTACTCAACAATCAAACTATATTTAATTATAATATATGATAATAATAGGTAATAATAATAATAATAATAATAATAATAGGTTAATACTGAACCTGACTTTACTGAACCTGACTTTACTGAACAATCAGACTCTATTTAATAATAATATATAACAATAATAGGTAATAATAATAATAATAATAATAATAATAATAGGTTAATACTGAACCTGACTTTACTGAACCTGACTTTACTGAACAATCAGACTATATTTAATAATAATAATAATAATAATAATAGGTTAATACTGAACCTGACTTTACTGAACCTGACTTTACTCAACAATCAGACTATATTTAATTATAATATATTATAATTATAGATAATAATAATAATAATAATAATAATAATAATAGGTTAATACTGAACCTGACTTTACTGAACCTGACTTTACTCAACAATCAGACTATATTTAATAATAATATATAATAATAATGATAATAATAATAATAATAATAATAATAATAATAGGTTAATACTGAACCTCACTTTACTGAACCTGACTTTACTCAACAATCAAACTATATTTAATTATAATATATGATAATAATAGGTAATAATAATAATAATAATAATAATAATAGGTTAATACTGAACCTGACTTTACTGAACCTGACTTTACTGAACAATCAGACTATATTTAATTATAATATATAATAATAATAATAATAATAATAATAGGTTAATACTGAACCTGACTTTACTAAACAATCAGACGATATTTAATAATAATAATAACAATAATAATAATAATAATAATAGGTTAATACTGAACCTGACTTTACTGAACCTGACTTTACTGAACAATCAGACGATATTTAATAATAATAATAATAATAATAATAATAATAACAATAATAATAGGTTAATACTGAACCTGACTTTACTGAACAATCAGACTATATTTAATAATATATAATAATAATAGGTAATAATAATAATAATAATAATAATAATAATAACAATAACAATAATAATAGGTTAATACTGAACCTGACTTTACTGAACCTGACTTTACTGAACAATCAGACTCTATTTAATAATAATATATAATAATAATGATAATAATAATAATAATAATAATAATAGGTTAATACTGAACCTGACTTTACTGAACCTGACTTTACTGAACAATCAGACTCTATTTAATAATAATATATAACAATAATAGGTAATAATAATAATAATAATAATAATAATAATAATAGGTTAATACTGAACCTGACTTTACTGAACCTGACTTTACTGAACCTGACTTTACTGAACCTGACTTTACTGAACAATCAGACTATATTTAATAATAATAATAATAATAATAATAATAGGTTAATACTGAACCTGACTTTACTGAACCTGACTTTACTCAACAATCAGACTATATTTAATTATAATATATTATAATTATAGATAATAATAATAATAATAATAATAATAGGTTAATACTGAACCTGACTTTACTGAACCTGACTTTACTCAACAATCAGACTATATTTAATAATAATATATAACAATAATAGGTAATAATAATAATAATAATAATAATAATAATAATAATAGGTTAATACTGAACCTGACTTTACTGAACCTGACTTTACTGAACAATCAGACTATATTTAATAATAATAATAATAATAATAATAGGTTAATACTGAACCTGACTTTACTGAACCTGACTTTACTCAACAATCAGACTATATTTAATTATAATATATTATAATTATAGATAATAATAATAATAATAATAATAATAATAATAGGTTAATACTGAACCTGACTTTACTGAACCTGACTTTACTCAACAATCAGACTATATTTAATAATAATATATAATAATAATGATAATAATAATAATAATAATAATAATAATAGGTTAATACTGAACCTCACTTTACTGAACCTGACTTTACTCAACAATCAAACTATATTTAATTATAATATATGATAATAATAGGTAATAATAATAATAATAATAATAATAATAGGTTAATACTGAACCTGACTTTACTGAACCTGACTTTACTGAACAATCAGACTATATTTAATTATAATATATAATAATAATAATAATAATAATAATAATAGGTTAATACTGAACCTGACTTTACTAAACAATCAGACGATATTTAATAATAATAATAACAATAATAATAATAATAATAATAGGTTAATACTGAACCTGACTTTACTGAACCTGACTTTACTGAACAATCAGACGATATTTAATAATAATAATAATAATAATAATAATAATAACAATAATAATAGGTTAATACTGAACCTGACTTTACTGAACAATCAGACTATATTTAATAATATATAATAATAATAGGTAATAATAATAATAATAATAATAATAATAATAACAATAACAATAATAATAGGTTAATACTGAACCTGACTTTACTGAACCTGACTTTACTGAACAATCAGACTCTATTTAATAATAATATATAATAATAATGATAATAATAATAATAATAATAATAATAGGTTAATACTGAACCTGACTTTACTGAACCTGACTTTACTGAACAATCAGACTCTATTTAATAATAATATATAACAATAATAGGTAATAATAATAATAATAATAATAATAATAATAATAGGTTAATACTGAACCTGACTTTACTGAACCTGACTTTACTGAACCTGACTTTACTGAACCTGACTTTACTGAACAATCAGACTATATTTAATAATAATAATAATAATAATAATAATAGGTTAATACTGAACCTGACTTTACTGAACCTGACTTTACTCAACAATCAGACTATATTTAATTATAATATATTATAATTATAGATAATAATAATAATAATAATAATAATAGGTTAATACTGAACCTGACTTTACTGAACCTGACTTTACTCAACAATCAGACTATATTTAATAATAATATATAACAATAATAGGTAATAATAATAATAATAATAATAATAATAATAATAGGTTAATACTGAACCTGACTTTACTGAACCTGACTTTACTGAACAATCAGACTATATTTAATAATAATAATAATAATAATAATAGGTTAATACTGAACCTGACTTTACTGAACCTGACTTTACTCAACAATCAGACTATATTTAATTATAATATATTATAATTATAGATAATAATAATAATAATAATAATAATAATAATAGGTTAATACTGAACCTGACTTTACTGAACCTGACTTTACTCAACAATCAGACTATATTTAATAATAATATATAATAATAATGATAATAATAATAATAATAATAATAATAATAGGTTAATACTGAACCTCACTTTACTGAACCTGACTTTACTCAACAATCAAACTATATTTAATTATAATATATGATAATAATAGGTAATAATAATAATAATAATAATAATAATAGGTTAATACTGAACCTGACTTTACTGAACCTGACTTTACTGAACAATCAGACTATATTTAATTATAATATATAATAATAATAATAATAATAATAATAATAGGTTAATACTGAACCTGACTTTACTAAACAATCAGACGATATTTAATAATAATAATAACAATAATAATAATAATAATAATAATAGGTTAATACTGAACCTGACTTTACTGAACCTGACTTTACTGAACAATCAGACGATATTTAATAATAATAATAATAATAATAATAATAATAACAATAATAATAGGTTAATACTGAACCTGACTTTACTGAACAATCAGACTATATTTAATAATATATAATAATAATAGGTAATAATAATAATAATAATAATAATAATAATAATAACAATAACAATAATAATAGGTTAATACTGAACCTGACTTTACTGAACCTGACTTTACTGAACAATCAGACTCTATTTAATAATAATATATAATAATAATGATAATAATAATAATAATAATAATAATAGGTTAATACTGAACCTGACTTTACTGAACCTGACTTTACTGAACAATCAGACTCTATTTAATAATAATATATAACAATAATAGGTAATAATAATAATAATAATAATAATAATAATAGGTTAATACTGAACCTGACTTTACTGAACCTGACTTTACTGAACCTGACTTTACTGAACAATCAGACTATATTTAATAATAATAATAATAATAATAATAGGTTAATACTGAACCTGACTTTACTGAACCTGACTTTACTCAACAATCAGACTATATTTAATTATAATATATTATAATTATAGATAATAATAATAATAATAATAATAATAATAGGTTAATACTGAACCTGACTTTACTGAACCTGACTTTACTCAACAATCAGACTATATTTAATAATAATATATAATAATAATGATAATAATAATAATAATAATAATAATAGGTTAATACTGAACCTGACTTTACTGAACCTGACTTTACTGAACAATCAGACTATATTTAATTATAATATATAATAATAATAATAATAATAATAATAATAATAATAATAATAGGTTAATACTGAACCTGACTTTACTAAACAATCAGACGATATTTAATAATAATAATAACAATAATAATAATAATAATAGGTTAATACTGAACCTGACTTTACTGAACCTGACTTTACTGAACAATCAGACTCTATTTAATAATAATATATAACAAGAATAGGTAATAATAATAATAATAATAATAATAATAATAATAGGTTAATACTGAACCTGACTTTACTGAACCTGACTTTACTCAACAATCAGACTATATTTAATTATAATATATTATAATTATAGATAATAATAATAATAATAATAATAATAGGTTAATACTGAACCTGACTTTACTGAACCTGACTTTACTCAACAATCAGACTATATTTAATAATAATATATAATAATAATGATAATAATAATAATAATAATAATAGGGTAATACTGAACCTGACTTTACTGAACCTGACTTTACTGAACAATCAGACTATATTTAATAATAATATATAATAATAATAATAATAATAGGTTAATACTGAACCTGACTTTACTGAACCTGACTTTACTCAACAATCAGACTATATTTATTAATATATAATAATAATAATGATAATAATAATAATAGTTTAATACTGAACCTGACTTTACTGAACAATCAGACTATATTTAATAATAATAATAATAATAATAGGTTAATACTGAACCTGACTTTACTGAACAATCAGACGATATTTAATAATAATAATAATAATAATAGGTAATAATAATAATAGGTTAATACTGAACCTGACTTTACTGAACCTGACTTTACTCAACAATCAGACTATATTTAATTATAATATACGATAATAATAGGTAATAATAATAATAATAATAATAATAATAGGTTAATACTGAACCTGACTTTAATGAACCTGACTTTACTGAACAATCAGACTATATTTATTAATATATAATAATAATAATAATAATAATAGGTTAATACTGAACCTGACTTTACTGAACAATCAGACTATATTTAATAATAATATATAACAATAATAATAATAATGATGATAATAATATATAATAATAATAATAATAATAATAGGTTAATACTGAACCTGACTTTACTGAACAATCAGACTATATTTAATAATAATATATAATAATAATAAAAAATAATAATAATAATGATAATATATAATAATAATAATAATAATAATAATAATAATAGGTTAATACTGAACCTGACTTTACTGAACCTGACTTTACTGAACCTGACTTTACTGAACAATCAGACTATATTTAATAATAATATATTATAATAATAATAATAATAATAATAATAGGTTAATACTGAACCTGACTTTACTGAACAATCAGACTCTATTTAATAATATATAATAATAATAATAATAATAATAATGATAATAATATATAATAATAATAATAATAATAATAATAATAGGTTAATACTGAACCTGACTTTACTGAACCTGACTTTACTGAACAATCAGACTATATTTAATAATATATAATAATAATAATAATAATAATAATAATAGGTTAATACTGAACCTGACTTTACTGAACAATCAGACTATATTTAATAATAACATATAATAATAGGTAATAATAATAATAATAAGTTAATACTGAACCTGACTTTACTGAACAATCAGACTATATTTAATAATAATAATAATAATAATAATAATAGGTTAATACTGAACCTGACTTTACTAAACAATCAGACGATATTTAATAATAATAATAATAATAATAATAATAGGTTAATACTGAACCTGACTTTACTGAACCTGACTTTACTCAACAATCAGACTATATTTAATTATAATATATGATAATAATAGGTAATAATAATAATAATAATAATAATAATAGGTTAATATTGAACCTGACTTCACTGAACCTTACTTTACTGAACAATCAGACTATATTTAATTATAATATATGATAATAATAGGTATTAATAATAATAATAATAATAATAATAATAGGTTAATACTGAACCTGACTTTACTGAACAATCAGACTATATTTAATAATAATGTATAATAATAGGTAATAATAATAATAATAATAATAATAATAATAATAATAATAATAATAATAGGTTAATACTGAACCTGACTTTAGTGAACCTGACTTTACTGAACAATCATACTATATTTAATAATAATAATAATAATAATAATATAATAATAATATAATAATAATAATAGGTAATAATAATAATAATAATAATAGGTTAATACTGAACCTGACTTTAATGAACCTGACTGAACAATCAGACTATATTTAATAATAATGTATAATAATAGGTAATAATAATAATAATAATAATAATAATAGGTTAATACTGAACCTGACTTTAGTGAACCTGACTTTACTGAACAATCATACTATATTTAATAATAATAATAATAATAATAATAATATAATAATAATAATAATAGGTAATAATAATAATAATAATAGGTAATAATAATAATAATAATAATAGGTTAATACTGAAACTGACTTTACTGAACAATCAGACTCTATTTAATAATAATATATAACTATAATAGGTAATAATAATAATAATAATAATAATAGGTTAATACTGAACCTGACTTTACTGAACAATCAGTCTATATTTAATAATAATAATAATAATAATAATAATAATAGGTAATAATAATAATAATAATAATAATACTAGGTTAGTTAAAGTCAGTTAAAAAGTGAATTCTTTTGCTGCTTTTAATGATTTAAACACAGAATTAATGTGATCATCTCAGCACATTCACTAACAGCAGTCATGTTATAACTACGTTCTTTATTCACTGTCAGAGTTTTCTTACCGTAAACTGCATCCAGATTTCTTCATCAGCTCTGAGAGCTGTTCCACTGACTTCCCTAGTTTATTCTCACGCAGATCCAGCTCTCTCAGATGTGAGGGGTTTGAGGATAGAGCTGAAGTCAGAGCAGCACAGCCGTCCTCTTCTATACTGCATTTCTTAAGCCTGCAGAGAAACAAATTATTATTTAATAATAAATAAATAAATAAATAGTAATAATATCAGGGAATTAATTTTTAATGTTGATACTGTTTGAAGTGTAATTTACTCAGTATAACATTCTAATTATGTGAGATACTGGACTTAAAAGTACAACAACAAAGGCTTGAAAGAAAATCAGTTTAAAAGTAGTACATATTTTGGAATGATAAGGAATGGACCTTTCTACATCTGAGACAGAACTTATTCAGCACTTTTCAGGAACCCAAGGACGATTAGAACTGTCAGTGCAAAGAACAGTGATACAGAAAGTGGACAGAGCTAGAAAGAACATGTAGACCTGAAGGAGGAGGAGTTTAGGTTTGAGGAAGATTACACCCAAGAGAGAAACAGATGGTTTAAGGTTAGATGGTTTAGAGAGTTAGTCTGCTGGACCACAAGAGGAAGACGGTCACAGAGTCAAAGAGCAGATCTAGAGAACCCTGCATCAATACCACAATGACGGATGAATAGATACATAGTGAGTAGCCCGGCTGAAGAAGACCTGAGTGAGGAAGGGTGTGTAGACTAGGTGAAGATCAGACAGGTAAGAAGGAGTGAGGTAATTAATAGCTTTAATAAGTAAACAGAAGAACTTTACAGTACGCAGTATTTTACAGGACGTCTGTGGAGGTGTGTGTGAATAGGTGTAATGTGGTGATGGAAGGAGGTGTGAATGAGGAGACAAGTAGGAAAGTTCTGGACCATCTAATGTTTATGGAGGAAGAGCTAATGCTACACACACATTATGAAAAAGTGTACATGATAAAGTTGTACAGCTATTAAATTATAAACCTTTTATTAATATTTAATAGTAAAACATCAAACTACACAGAATAAAAGTCTAAACATACCTCGACAGATTAATAATCAATAATCAAAGTAAAGCTTTATTCAGGATGATTTACTACATGACGTCTATTCAGAATAAACTCTGAGTTACTTACTGTAGTTTCTGTAGTTCACACTTCTGATTCTCCACCAGACGACAGAGCTGCTTCACTCCTGAAGCTCCCAGTTTATTCAGACTCAGGTCCAGCTCTCTGATGTGGGATGGATTTGTATAAAGAGCCGAGGCCAGATCAGCACAGCCTCCCTCTGTTAAACTCTGGACTAGTCTGCAGAGGGTGAGGGAGACAACAGACAGGATTCAGTACAAGACAAGAAACTAATGTAAACATTTACATCATTAATACTGTATTCAGTAAATATAACGTATAATCGCTTCATCATCGGGTGGAAAACCCTGCTGATGAACAGTTACTTTGAACAGTCAGTACTGCAAGATTCAGTCAGTGCTTCCCCCCGAGGCAGTTGCTTTAAAGCCCCCCAGCAGTGGAACTGGGTTCTCTGGAACGATGGTGAGGCTCCATTAAGTACTTTTGGATGGGATGAGAGGGACATGAGGTGGAGTGGGGATCATCCAACATCCTGACCTCACTAACACTCTTTTCGAGGAATGCAGTTAGGGAGTGGGAGTGATGAACAACATGATAAATCAATAATCCATTAAAGTTCCCACAATACCATGCAAACCATGTGGACACTTCATCCACGGCTCATTGTGTACAAGGTATTCTCTGTATGACTGCATGTGCTGAATTGCAGCGTCCAGAACAGGACATGTACGGAGTAGAATTTCAGTGGGACAGTGTAGTGGGATTGTGGGAAATGGAGTTCAAAGAGTTTATGGAGGCCTGAAGAAAAGACAGTCAACTCATTTATAGCAAACATTTATCCTGTGAAACACATGGAGCTATAAATTTAAAAGCAACATAATAATTAAATAATAATACATGAATTCACCAGTATTCTGTAATTATTATCTTATTTAATCTTTGAAAGTCTACGAATGCAAACGCACTAGCTTGTTTTTTAAATCAACCCCATAAAACCAAACCCTGATTTCTAGACTTAGACTTGCTGCTCTTTTATAAAGGCAATTCTACTCACCTCAGTTTCTCCAGTCTACAGTGAGGATTCTTCAGTAGATCACAGAGCTTCTGCAGTCCTGCCTGACCCAGTTTATTCTCCTTCAGATCCAGCTCTCTCAGGTGTGAGGGGTTTACAGTCAGAGCAGAAATCAGATCAGCACAGTCTCTCTCTGTAATACTGCTGGATTTATACATCCTGCAGAGACAGAGAAGAAGTAGTAGAAGAAGAGGGCTGTAGTTTCGTTCAGCTGGGGTCAGTCCTTAAAACTCAAACAAAAGCAAGAGAACTACTGTAGGGTAGGTAAAGTCAAGTAATAAACCAGCATTATCAGTTCAAGACCAGTGTGCATGGAGAAAACTAGCTCATGTGTAGATAAACCAGCCTACAGATCATTTAATGAATCCAGCTCCTTACGTGAGTTTCTGCAGTCTGCAGTGTGGATCCTCCAGGAGAGCAGACAGCTGATCCACTCTGATCTCCTTTGGTTCAGTCTTACTCAGATCCAGCTCCATCTGCAGTAAGGGGTCTTTACCCAGCTTTCGTTTAAAATAAGTGTAGGCTTCTTTTGCAGCATCACTTTTCAGCAGTCTGGAGAGAGAACATCAGTACAGTCTAATGAACTACTCAATAACTCAATAACGGTTAAATAGGTACTCTAGAGACGTTTCTCAACCCAGTTCTGGGGTTTTGATCTGCCCCCAGTTCCCCACACCCTGATTGAGAAGACTCCTGGGTCTGGGTCTAGTGTACAATACCAACAATACTACAATGTCATGTATGAACCAAATGGAAATGTTTGTTTATATAAATACAACCTCAGATGAACAACAACAACACAACATATTCCACCGTCTCTTTACTTATTTAACAACAATGAAACCAACATTCTACACTGAGAGACTATTCACAAGCGTAAAACAGTTGCTAATCTTCCCAGGAGTGGACGTCCCAGCAAATTCACCCCAACACAGTATATAACCCCAAACACCTTTTTGTTGGTGCAGGGGTATGTTGTCGTGCTCTGCTTGTATATGCTGCATATAGCCTCTAGATATCTTGATAGATTGATATTGCCGCACTGGACTCAGAATGTAAGACCCCTACTGTGCAGGGTCCACATTCTCTGCTGTGCGAGTGAAATGAGTAAGGGGAAAGGCTCTTCCCAACAATTCAATTACTACATTAAATGAAAACAATGTTTCTATTAGTTTTTAACTAATAGACAGAACAGGTCTAAATGTAAATAACTCAGGATTAAATTGATTATAAGTTCATAAATTAATCACCTCAGTTTTTTCTTTGTATTCACAAATAAACCCGTAAGCTGCTTCACTCCTGTGTCTCCGGGGTCGTTCCCTCTAAGATCCAGCTCAGTCAGGGCTGATGAGGAGCTTTTCAGAGCTGAAGCCAGAGCTGCATATCCTCCCTCTGTTATTCTGCAGAATGAAAGACTAAACCCAGAACAAAAGACCAGAACATTTATTTCTAATTGTGACAACAATTCTCCTTCTTTTGAGAAGTTGTGAGATTTTTGTGTGATGAGAGTAATGCATCTCAGTAGATCTTACCTCAGCTTCTTCAGTTTACAGAGAGGATCCTTCAGTCCACTGCAGAGCTCCTTCACTCCTGAATCCTGCAGGTTGTTGGAGCTCAGGTCCAGTTCTGTCAGAGTGGACGAGGTGAGAACTGTGGCTAAAGCTGAACAGCTTTCTTCTGTTAGATCATCATCGTTGATCCTAAAAGCAAATGATGACATTTCACATTTAAAAAGATATAAAAAGATAAAAACATGAAACCCATTCAGCTTCGCTAATATTTACTAAACTGAAAATAATTCAGTAAAATCGATTATTTCTTTTGAGAATATGATAATATAAAATGTTTTTATTCTGCTTGTTTCTGTAACTGCTACAACCAACATTTGGTACCATTTATATCAAATGTAATGTGCAGGTACGTTTGAATGAACAGCTGCATTAAGCAGAGTGGCTCAACACAACAGTTGATCACTTCAGGACAGAGAACACTGAGGGACTTACCATCAATCTGTCATTTTAGTTGAACTATAAACTAATGGTGTGAATGGGTGTTGATAATGATATTAATCTGCTGAGATAAAAGCAATAACCCCTTGTTTCTGTACATTTATGATGAACATATCTATATATACACAACCTCTGTTCTTAAAAAGCCCAAAGCATCTCTGAAACATTCCTTTTAACTTCATCATGAATGTGAGGAGCTGAGCTGCTGGTATTCATTTTCATCACAAAAACGTGAATAAAACAAAAGGTCATTAAAAACAAGCAGTTTTTGCAGTCTGGTTTCCATATATTGACTAGAGTGAACATTACAGTGAGGAATGTCAACAATGACACAGTACATCCAACTTTCTATATCCAATATTTTCTCTTAGGTTTTCCACTACATGCACCTTTTAAAGAAAACCGTATTTATTATTGCAGGAACAGATCAGAATACTGACCGGAGTCTCCTCAGTTTACAGTGTGTATCCTGCAGTACAGCACACAGTAGTTTCACTCTGGAATCTCCTGAAGGTCCTGCTGAATTCCTGCTCAGTTTCAGCTCTGTCTGCAGCAGGATATTTATTCCCAGAGCTGAAGAAAGAGAAGTCCAGGCTTCCTCTGCAGCTGCCGTCTTCAACAGCCTGCAAAGATGAGATGAAAGCAATAGACGAGAACACAGATTAACAATGTTATAACTCATTTGCTCTTTATTCTACTCCCAGATGTGATCAGTGTTGCCACACCACTGAGCAAACTAATTTCTTTTAAGAAAATTAAATACATTATTATGTATCCACACTAAAGGTGAAGGTGTCCAGCTGCTTTTCATATTTATCCAAGGATGTACCAGTATGCATTTCAGTAGACCAGGCTAGAATAATACAAATATTGAAGTATTCATTTGGGATGTTGGAATTCATTCATTTAGTGTTCTTCATTATTTGTTGAAATGAGGACATGTTCAGTGCAGTTATCGCTTTTCTTCAGCTGACATTTATGGTTTTGTGTGGGATTTATTTCAATAGAAACATTTAATTAAAGAAAAATGTGTTCTTTTGTCCTTTATGTGGCTTTTAACCTAAATCCCGTAACGTTATTTTTCTGTGCAGGTTGTAGTTGCTGTTGCAGTGTTGTCTCTTTTCAGTCCTGCAGTTTGTATCAGGCAGTGAGTTGCGTTAGTCGTGTTGGTGAAGTGTGTTCTTCAGTGTGTGGTCATTTATTGAGTGTTCTAAAACGGTCTATTAATCCCAGCCACATGGATCTGTCCATTGAGAACCTACAGCTCACCACAGTATAAGACGTAGGTAAGGAATGGTGTTTCTCACCTCAGTGTCTTCAGTTTACAGTTTGAATCCTCTACTAAATCAGTGAGCTTCTTCACTCCTGAGTCTCCAGGGTCGTTCCCTCTGAGATCCAGCTCTGTCAGGTGTGATGAGGGGTTTGATTTCAGAGCTGAAGCCAGATCCTCATATCCTTCCTGTGTTACACTGCAGTCTGAGAGACTGGAGAAAAGAGAAATATTACAGTTAAAACTTCAATTCAAATGTTTAATGTATCCTTCTGAGACTGAGTAACACACTAACTTTAGTTTAGCAAGTCTGCAGTCCAAAATCTTCAGTAGGTCACAGATCTTCTTCACTCCAGGGTTTCCTAGTTTATTCTCACTCAGATCCAGCTCTTTCAGGTGGGAGGGATTAGAGGAAAGAGCTGCTGATAGAACAGCACAGCCTTCCTCTGTAATACTGCTGTTATTTAATCTGCAGAAAAAAAACAACAGTAATTATTTCTAGATTTATTTTGTTTGTGTAGTTTGTGTATTCAGTTAGCATAATTTAGATAGCTGTTACTGCTAGATTAATCATAATAAAAGCAAAAAATAGTGTATGTATAATAACTTTAAAAATAATAAGTACATTTTAATTCAATTCAATTTAAATGTTACATATTTACATATTCATATTCAAAATGAATGAAACCTCAAAGCCTTCTGTAAAGATTTCATGTCAATCAGTCCTCTTGTTAACGCATACAGCAAACATCATATGCTGTGTATGGAACAGTTCTACAGAGAATACCAACACAGATCTGTATATCGGTGAAAAATAGAAAAGTTCATTAAAAGGAAAAACTAACTTGATTTTTTCAGGTCTGCAGTGTGAATCCTTCAGTAGATCAGACAGCTGCTTCATTTCTGAGTCTCCTTGTATTCTCCCACTCAGATCCAGCTCTCTTAGCAGTAGTGGGTTTGTTCCTAGAGCTCCAGTCAGATGATCACAGAGTTTCTCTGCAGCAGAGCTTTTCAGCAGTCTGTAGATACAGGAATAATATTACATAGTCATTGTCTTTGTACACTGCTGCTTACATTGCTCTTTCATTCTAAGTTAGAAAATCAAATATATTGTTGTTAATCAAATATAATGAGTAACGTGAAGCAAACATAGTAGAGTTGTACTATTACATTTCAGATTTGCTCTGAAGTCAAAGATAAATGATATTCTTTAACATTGTAAAAGGACATTTACAAACAGTTGCAGTTATTTCATAAATGAAGGACAAAAACAGTGGAATCAGATATCAGTTAATAAGAAAGTGGATATTTTTAATGCAAATTTAAAAAGACCAAAGTTAAATCATTTACTAACTGTACCAAACTGTACTGAACACAAGCGGTGCTGTAAAATCAGTTCACCTAATTCTTCTCCCTGTAGTCTGTGAATCCTTTTCTAAATCCATGATCAGCTTCACTCCTTTATCTCCAGGGTCATTTCCTCTGAGATCCAGCTCCATCAGGGGTGATGAGGTGTTTAATTTCAGAGCTGAAGCCAGAGCAGCATATCCTTCTTCTGAGATGCAGCAACATCTGAGACTGAATGTACAACAAAATGAGAGAATGGGAGAAGTGAACACTGGTAGTAGAATACTCATACAAACGTTCAGTATTATAGTCTTTGTGAGAGCAAGACACTTTCCATCCATCAGTGAAATATATATGCATATTGTGGAGCAAACATACTCTCAGATGTTAGTTGACTAATGGTACTTATCTGGTGTTCCAAGTAAATACATACATACATACATACATGCATACATATACCCAACCCGTACATACTCTTCCCCCATTGCATGCAATGCCCCCACCACTAGTGAGGGCGGATCAACAACCACAGACAAGCCACGCATTTTTCCAACTGCCTCCAATGCAACATCACGGGGGAACCAACATGCCTGGAGGGAAGCGCAGTGTACTAGACTTCAACGCACCAACCCGCAGACGCCAGCAACGCCAGCAACACCAGCAACGCAGCAAAGCGATGTGAGGGGAGAGCGCCATCTACCCACTCCGGAGAGAGCAAGGCCAATTGGGCTGCTGATTCAAAGCATTTAAAAAGTGTATGAACGAACCAGGCCTTAGTAGGAGACCGCTAGAGTCTGCCAGCCTGAAATATAAGTAGGATAACAACTGATTAATATCTGGGCCTTGGAGGGGAGCGAGTCACGTGGGCTGTTTGCTGGAAACCATCATTCTTACACAGACAGAGAAAGTTAATAAGAATCAAATCATCTTAAACCAGACAAGCTTTAGCCCCAATTAATGTATTTTATAATTAATAGTGCTCTAAAAGAGTTTTACTGTTATTTCTAGTTTCTTACTGATACTCAGTAAATTTCAAATTATACGTAGTCACTTCATTCCCTGGTTGTTTGATGTGTAGGGGGGGTTGGGACTGACTGATCACACATCCGTGTGGTCCTGTGAATCTTTCAGTTTATCTGGCTCCGAGTCAAGAAGAAATGCTAATCAGAACATCAGAGAACCCAGAAAAATGAAAAAAAAAAAAAATGAAGATGAAGAGCGCTGGAAAAAGGAAAAAGCTGTAAAGATAGCTCACCTGGAGGTGGATTAGAACCACCAACCTCTTTGGTGGGAGATCAGTATGAACTGAGTGAGCTACAACACCACAGTGCTGAAAGGACTAGGACTCTCAGAAACGGAGGAAATCTGCAATTGAAATGTTAACTGAGGTTACCAGGGGAAGACTGACCTGCTCGAAATCACAGAGCAACAGGAAAAGTCTTCCCAAACAAAAAGGAAAACGGTGGGAAAAAGAAAAAAGGAGCAACAACAAAACCAAAGAGAGGGCAAAACTAGTGGCTGGGGGTGGTATAGCAGGTTGCCTAGCCACAGTCTGCACCCTTATAGAACCCCCCCTTTGAGGAACGGCATCAGATGTTCCCAACCCCTCGGCCCGAATGAGCTCAAGGTCCAGAATGTTACGAGCAGGGACCCAGGAGTGTTCCTCAGGCCCATGCCCTTCCCAGTCCACCAGATACTGGGTGCAGCCCCGGACCCGCCGTGAGTCCAAGAGACGCCGAACAGTGTAAGCGGGCGACCCGGCCACCAGAAGTGAGGGCAGGGGAGCTGGGACAGAGGCAAGGGTGCTGCAGAGTACGGGCTTTAGGCGTGACCCGTGGAATGTGGGGTTGATTCTCTGTTCTGGCCGTAAGGTAAAACCAGGTCGTTTCCAGTCTGCAGCAACTTTTCCAGTCTGAGGCAAGCTGGAGAGCTTTCCGTCAGGCCTGCCAGCATCGCCAAACAAAATGCCCAGCTGCTGGGACCCCCACTTCATCCTCCTGCTCTGAAAACATAGGGGGGCATACCCAAACTGGCACTCAAAAGAGGACATGCCCAAGGATGAGTGTTCAGCCCAAGTGGAGGGATTACAAGAGGCCACGAAGGGTCCATCCTAGGTCTTGGTTGACCCTCTCAGTCTGACCATTGGATTGTGCATTAAAGCCACTGAAGGTTCACTGAGGCACCCAGTAGCTGGCAAAATGCTTTCCAGAACCTACTGGCAAACTGTGGGCCTCGATCAGAGACCGAATCCACTGGCAGCACATGGACCTTGATCCTCCATCCTCTGAGCAACTTGAGGTCCAGACCAGGAACTGGTGGTTAGCCCCCTCCAGCCAGTGCCTCCATTCATCCAATGCTAGTTTCACTGCCAAAAGCTCCCTGTTACCTACATAATATTTTTGCTCTGTAGGTGTGAGGAGGTGTGAAAAACGTTTTGTGAGCACCTGAACGCTCTGATCGCACAGCCCAAACACCTACTGTATATCAGAAGCATCCACTTCTACCACAAACGGAACATCAGGTTCTGGAAGCTGTAACACTGGAGCTGTGACTAGGCAGTGTTTGAGCTCTTCAAAGGCTTTCTGGGCTGCACTGGTCCATTGAAACTGTCCCATTGTTACTGTTAGCGAGGTTAGTGGAGCAGCAACCGTGCTAAAATTCCAGATAAAGCTACGGAAAAAATAGCAAAACCCAGAAAGTGCTGAAGCAGCTGAAGAGAAGCAGTACACTCTAAGGTGCTTCTGTTGGTCTGGTCCCCAGGACATGGCAGCATTGAGAAACACCCCGGAGGTATGTGGAGCACTGTCATCAGATCTTTGAGGGAAGGAGGAGGATCATGCTGGGATAACTCATCTTTGAGGTTCTCACTCAACCCTTGCTGAAAGGCTGCCATTAATGCAGATGAGTTCCAACCACTCTCAGCAGCCATAGTGTGAAACTCAGCTGCATAGTCAGCCACAGATCTTTTCCCCTGTCGTATATTTAGGAACCGGGGGGCGGTCTCTCCTCCACAGACAGGGTGATCAAAAGCCTGATGCATGGTAGCAGTGAATAAGTCTGTGGACGTCTACACATCGGGTTCATTCTCCCAAACTGGAGTGGCCCAAGCAATTGGAGCAGAAAGCCACGACAGTGTAAGTGTGGTTCAACCCATGGAACAGGATCAGGTGCAGGGACTGGTGCAGGTGTGGAGGGAGGGGCAGGTAAGAACTTGACAGAATTGAATCCATTTTGTTTCTGTTCTACTCTCAGCAACACTGGTTTAACCCAGAATACGTGTTATGATGCAGTTAGGAGACAGATCCTGGGCAAGACTGTACTCCTGGTACACTTTCAGTAGCACACATCTTTTAAAATGGTGAACAACTCAAATTGAACCTATTATTTGTGGTATAACCAACATGTTATGAATTATGAGTCAGTTACAACTCTGTTACATCTTATTGCTTGTTTGGTCAGAGGTGGGAACAAAGTGCCACCTCTGCTACTGCAGTGACCCTGGTAGTCAAATTTCATCTCCACATTTTTGAGGGTCTACCTTAGGCGGAACAACCAGACTGGTTCTATTTTTTGTGGATAATCAAGACATTTTCAAGGCCAAGTGCTGTCAATCGTCTGACCAGGAGACTTGATTGTGATTCCAAAATTGTGAACCAATAGATTTCTACCAATTTATAGCTGCTTTGTATTACAATGCCAACTCAGTGTGGGATGTTGTGGCATCCTTTTACTGTGCCCGTACTTTAGAGGAACTCTAAATTCTGGCTGTTCTGGCTGGATTTATTTATGGGGCAGTGGTGGCTAGAGCGCCGGGCTAACAGGGTTGTGGGTTAGATTCCCGGGCTCAGCAAACTGCCACTGTTGGGCCCTTGAGCAAGGCCCTTTACCCTCTCTGCTCCCCGGGCGCTGGAGTTGGCTGCTCACCGCTCTGTGTGTGTGTGTGTACTCACTGCCCCTAGTTCACTAGTGTGTGTGTGTGTGTGTGTGTGTGAGTGTGTGTTCACTACCACAGATGGGTTAAATGCGGAGGACACATTTCGCTGTACAGTGACAAATACGTGCACCTTTACCTTTTTATCACAGTCATAATAGTCATCCCATTGATCACGGCATGTAAGAAATCTGTGAGATTGCTAATTATGGCAACCATTCTAACAACTCTCTTGTGTCTATTCCAATTTGTTCCAGAAGAAGCGTCATCTCAAATTTGTTTGATTTGTTACCCACATTCAAGCGTCTGTATGACACACGCTCAATTACATGAATTCACCTGATACAGTCCAATCAACCATTGTTTGCTTTGAAAGGAAGAAAAAGGAAGTTTCAGTACAGGATGTTTACTGGATTTGTGGAGATTCCTGGCTGAGAGTTAAGAGTTATGTAGATTCATTCAGATTTTGAGCCCTTGTTCTTGATGGTGAATTTTTGGTTTGAATGAATGGTTTTGTGTTGGCCTTATCGGGCGTCGGTTCTAAGGCCCTTTGATATAATGGGTCTATGGAGTGATATTCTTAATGCCAGTTGTTCTTTTGACCCCCATGCATTTGCAGCTCATCCCTAAGTGCCAACATCCTGGTGTCTGACCAGCTCACCAGGTTATTGTTGGGTTTTGGTTGATAGTTTGGCACATTCTATGAGTATGGGGTGCCTAGGGGTAAAATGATATATACATTTTGTGTTTAATTTTTTTTTTCCCCAAGAACCTTTTATTCTTTGTTGATTTATTACAGACATTGTTTGAATCGTTTTTGGTTTAATGAGTTTACTCATGATTATTCCATGTTCCAATTGAACTGTCTTACAATATAGTCAGTCGACGTATGAAAGTTATATACCCATCCACCTGTACATGTTGACCACTTGTACTATGTTATTCATGTACTCATCTGCCAACAATTTCCACATGTCATCACGATACTATTGCCAATAATAAGGGGGGAGATGTGTTGATCATAACATAAAGCTACAATAGGGGAGAATGATGGAAAGATTTGTGTAAAAACATTTAAACAATGTATGAACAAACCAGGCCTTAGGAGGAGGCCTTAGGAGGAGACCGCTAGAGTTGGCCAGCCTGAAATATGAGTAGGATAACAAGTAGTTAAAATCTGGGCCTGGGAGGGCAATGAGTCACGTGGGATGTTTGCTGTGGGGTGAAGGAGAGGGGAGTGCTCGGCAAAGTCATGATGACCACATCTTGGTGGGGGCGTGGTGGTGTCTTGAGGTTTGCAGATGTCAGCATATTTTTGGAGGAGTTGCTGAAAAGGCAGATTTGAATGTGGGTGGAACTGGTTGAGGAGTGTGACACCTGTGGTGCCTTTCTGATTGGATACAAACAGACCTGAATCAAATAACTTTAGACAACAAGAAGAGATGAGGTCTATATAAACTGCATGCAGCAGGACCAAGATTCGAACCAGCGATTCTCTGGTCATAGTGACAGTGCCATAGTCCAATGGACTGGACCACAACTATTTTTTAATACAACTTTTCCTACAAAATAGTTTGAGTTGGGATCTGGAGTCTCGCAGTTTCCTGATTTCTCTGCTGTAACAGATGAACTAAACCTGGTAATTAGTAAATAAATAAAATCAGGTGTTTTGTACAGGACAATGACCAAACTGCATGAGCAGAATTTCTTACACCTTGTTTTTGATTTGATCTTGATTGATTTCATCTGTGTTTATTCTGGTTCCACTCCGTTCCTGCCTGGATTTCATATCTACATTTCGACCCCGATAATCTATTCACTGACTCCTGATTTGGACTGTGACATTCTAATGAACACACTCTGAACACTGCCATGAATACACAGTCATAACAATACTTGTTTTCTACATATGAATTCCTAATACAACTGTCTGTGGTTTCCAGCTAAAATACTTCCATTTATATACTTCCAGTTAATTAATAATAAATTACTAAAGATACAACTGTGCTGTTCTTCTGTAATACTGCCAGTTCTAGTGCTGCTTTCACTTCAGGCACTCACCTCAGTTTCTTCAGTCTACAGTGAGGATTCTTCAGTAGATCACAGAGCTTCTGCAGTCCTGCCTGATCCAGTTTATTCTCATTCAGATCCAGCTCTCTCAGGTGTGAGGGGTTTACAGTCAGAGCAGAAATCAGATCAGCACAGTCTCTCTCTGTAATACTGCTGGATTTATACATCCTGCAGAGGGAGATGAAGAGAGGTGGTCAGGAGCAGCTGAATAAAACCCCACTGTTCTGTATTTTAGCTGAAATCCATCCCCTTTTTTCTATAAACTTTAGCAGTCATTTCAGTGTGTACAGTTTATCCTCAAAGTTTTAAATAGCGGTTTGCTCAGCTGAGTTTAATGACATGTGACATGAAGATTTTAGTTCTATGGAAGAACTAGATGGGGTGAAGCTGAAGTGTGTGTGGGGCAGTGCAAGACTGTAATCAGTTTAGACTAATGTCAGATATCGCCCTCATTTGAAAAGGTCATTCACGCTTATCTGTAGCTCTCATCAGTAATCTCATTTGGGAGACACATGTATCTGATTTTAATGTATCTGATTAAATGATTGGCTGCTAAATCAGTAATTCAAGGATTCAAGAGAGGGATTTAGATTATTATATGAAGTATGCCTTTGCTATAAGAAATACCAGCATAATATCTAGTATGTTACATTATATAATGAAACATTATTAAGTAGTAGTTATTATATCTAAAACTAATAAAAATGCAGGAAATTAATTTTAAGTGTTCATTATTTATGGTGCTTTAGATTGTAACTGTTTGAAGTGTTTGAATTGTTCAGTGTATTTACAGCCACTGATTGTGCAAGTTTTCCCACTTAGAAAGACCTTTGTTGGCAATGACAGAGGTCAAATGTTTCCTGTAAGTGTTCACCAGGTTTCCTCACACTGTTGCTGGTATTTTGACCCATTTCTCCATGCAGATCTCCTCAGTGATGTTTCAGGGCTGTCACTGGGCAACACAGACTTTCAACTTCCTCCACAGATTGTCTATGGAGTTGAGGTCTGGAGACTGGCTAGGCCACTCCAGGACCTTGAAATGCTTTTTACAGAGCCACTCCTTCGTTGCCCGAGTGGTGTGTTTGGGATCATTGTCATGTTGGAAGACCCAGCCACGTTCCATCTTCAGTGCTCTCACTGATGGAAGGAGGTTTTGGCTTAAAATCTCATGATACACGACCCTGTTCATTCTTCCCTTAACACGGATCAGTCATCCTGTCCCCTTCGCAGAAAAACAGCCACGAAGCATGATGCTTCCACCCCCATGCTTCACAGTAGGTATGGTGTTCTTGGGATACAGCTCAGCATTCTTCTTCCTCCAAACATGACGAGTTGAGTTTTTACCTAAAAGTTCTGTTTTGGTTTCATCTGACCATATGATATTCTCTCAGTCCTCTTCTGGATCATCCATTTGCTCTCTGGCGAACTTCAGACGGACCTGGACCTGTACTGGCTTAAGCAGGGGGACACTGGGGGCCTGGCACTGCAGGATCTGAGCCCCTCTCGGCGTAGTGTGTTACTGATGGTAGCCTTTGTTACTTTGGTCTCAGCTCTCTGCAGGTCCTTCATCAGGTCCCCCCG